>NC_139234.1:85320819-85648427 GCF_977018435.1 Lepisma saccharinum
CTACCACGACGCATACTTAAAATTAGACGTGACGATACTCGCGGATGTTTTTCAAGCGTTCAGGAAAACGGCAACGAATATTTATAAATTAGATCCAGCGTATTTCTACAGTCTACCGGGATTAGCGTGGTCGGCAATGTTATTCCAGACAAAGGTCAAGCTGGAACTGATATCGGACGTTGACATGTTGCTATTTATCGAAAGAGGGATACGAGGTGGAATGGTGCAATGCGTACAGAGACATGCAAAAGCTAATAACGTACACATGAAAGAAGATTACGATTCAAATCGAGCATCGAATTACATCTTCTATGCCGACGTTAATAATCTCTACGGACATGCCATGGTTCAGAAACTTCCTTACGGGGGATTCGAATGGTTAGATCCCACTTCGATAGACATTATTCATTTCGACGATAGCGAGTGTGGTTTCTTCGCAGAGGTAGATCTCCAATTCTCGACCACCTGCACGACACGTTTTCGGATTTGCCTCCGACTCCCGAAATCAAATGTCCACCCGACTCGGTTCAAGACAAGCTTTTGTTAACATTGGACCCTAAACAGAGATACGTCGTCCACTACAAGAATCTCCGGTTTTGATTGGGAAGGGTGTTCAGATAGTAAATGTTAGAAGAATACTAAAGTTTAAACATTCCACGTGGTTAAGACCTTACATAGAAACTAACACACAACATAGAACGGCTGCCACTTCCGATTTAGACAAGGATTTTTTTTAAATTAATGAACAATGCGGTGTACGGAAAGACCATGGAGAATGTTAGAAAGCACGTAGACGTGAAATTAATTTCCGATAAGAATAAATGTCGGAAGTGGATAGCCGATCCTAGATTCAAGTCGAGAAAAATTTACAACGAGAATTTGGCACTTTTCAATCTAGATATAAAATTGATGAAATTCAGAAAACCAATTTACGTTGGCGCAACGGTTCTCGACTTGTCGAAACTTTACATGTTCGAATTTCATTACGACGTGATGAAACCCTTCTACAATGATAAGATATCACTTTTGTACACGTTGCAACGTTTAGAAAGTCGTTGATTTTGTTTCTGTATTTTCCGTCGTTGGGTTTCCTCGTCATGTCGATCGTCACGAATCCGAAATCGTCACTGTTCCAGCAAGAAGCGCAGCGTTCCGAAAATTGATTGATCAACAGGCCGTTGAGTTTAGATAACATGGAAGGTAGAAATTCATGATCTGCCGTGCGGTGTACAGTCTCCATTTTTTGCTTTCGGAAACCAAAGAGATTTATTGTCCTTGCTAGTTATTTATTGTGTATGTGATAATTTGAGACAGTTAAAGTTTTTTTTTATTTTAGTTATAGTTATTTAAGTTTATTTTTTTCATTTGCATTGCCTACAATTTTTACTAATTTCTAAACGATAGTGTCCCCAAGGCAACGTGTGGATTCCACAAGACAAAATACATCTTTTATCGTCATGCGGATCTAATGCTACTTTCCTAACTTCGTTTGTTGTAATCACGTGGTCTACACTTTGGATTCTTTGTTCTATACTTAGTATCGTCGATTGTGAGTAAAGGCAATCGATGTAATCGTGGAAGGTGAGTTTGTTCTCCACCGTATTTTTGCCCACACCTTTTGCTTTCTTCGTGACGCTACTCTCTGTTCTCATGGCATACATTTTCGAACGCAAACCCGCGAACTCGACAATAATATCACCGTTACATTCATCTTTCAGTTTACCTAGGACTTTTTTGTTACGAGATGGAATTCCAAATCTGTTGGGTTGAGGATACGCAGAAGTATCGAAATACTCGAGCATGGAAGAATTTTTTATGTCTTCGTATAGGTTAGGTGTTTGTATGCTGTAAATGAAGCTGTCGGTGTCCGTGTACAAAAGTGATATCTTATCATTGTAGAAGGGTTTCATCACGTCGTAATGAAATTCGAACATGTAAAGTTTCGACAAGTCGAGAACCGTTGCGCCAACGTAAATTGGTTTTCTGAATTTCATCAATTTTATATCTAGATTGAAAAGTGCCAAATTCTCGTTGTAAATTTTTCTCGACTTGAATCTAGGATCGGCTATCCACTTCCGACATTTATTCTTATCGGAAATTAATTTCACGTCTACGTGCTTTCTAACATTCTCCATGGTCTTTCCGTACACCGCATTGTTCATTAATTTAAAAAAATCCTTGTCTAAATCGGAAGTGGCAGCCGTTCTATGTTGTGTGTTAGTTTCTATGTAAGGTCTTAACCACGTGGAATGTTTAAACTTTAGTATTCTTCTAACATTTACTATCTGAACACCCTTCCCAATCAAAAACCGGAGATTCTTGTAGTGGACGACGTATCTCTGTTTAGGGTCCAATGTTAACAAAAGCTTGTCTTGAACCGAGTCGGGTGGACATTTGATTTCGGGAGTCGGAGGCAAATCCGAAAACGTGTCGTGCAGGTGGTCGGAGAATTGGAGATCTACCTCTGCGAAGAAACCACACTCGCTATCGTCGAAATGAATAATGTCTATCGAAGTGGGATCTAACCATTCGAATCCCCCGTAAGGAAGTTTCTGAACCATGGCATGTCCGTAGAGATTATTAACGTCGGCATAGAAGATGTAATTCGATGCTCGATTTGAATCGTAATCTTCTTTCATGTGTACGTTATTAGCTTTTGCATGTCTCTGTACGCATTGCACCATTCCACCTCGTATCCCTCTTTCGATAAATAGCAACATGTCAACGTCCGATATCAGTTCCAGCTTGACCTTTGTCTGGAATAACATTGCCGACCACGCTAATCCCGGTAGACTGTAGAAATACGCTGGATCTAATTTATAAATATTCGTTGCCGTTTTCCTGAACGCTTGAAAAACATCCGCGAGTATCGTCACGTCTAATTTTAAGTATGCGTCGTGGTAGTCTCCGAGTGTCCTACATTCTAATTTCTCCCACATGAGTTGCGCGTGTTGGTATTCTTCGTCCGTGATTCCTTTCTCTCTGAGTCTGCTGTAAAATTCTCTTGGAGGTGGGAGAGCGTCGTCGTTAAATTTAGAACCATCACTAACATACTCGTAAGGATAAACCCCTTTACGTCTAACAAGTTCTATGTCTACGTTGGGAAAACTAGCTCTAGTTATTTTAAATTGATCGTCGGTGAGTTTGTTTGCTAAAGCATCCAGACTTGCAGAGAGAAATCTATACGAATCCAGGAAGCGCATCTCGATTGTATTTTTCGTTCCCGGAATCGACACTTGCTTGCTGAGACTAATGTAACGTTCTTCATTCTCGGCCAAGACACCTATACGTTTCGGATCGTAGCCAAGATGTCTCACCAGGTGGTGAAAATCATATCCGCTTCCGTTGTGAAAAAATATGGGGATGAATTTAGGTTTCTGGATTTTAAGATTGCACGTGTTGCAAATTCCACCTATGTAGTTTCCGCTGAAATGATCGTGGTGGAATATTTTTTTGTTCTCATCAGTGAAACTTTGATCACATACCGGACACACCTCAGTGGAATTGTAATTTTGAAGTTCTTTTTCAGTTAAAGGTGCCATCGGTTTTGATGTAAGCAGTACGCTACCAATTACCTCAACCTCCTCCACCATTTTTTCCAGGAAGTGTTCGATTGCATTTGGCCCGCGGTATATATATGCTTCATTTATTTTATCACGTCGCACAACAACATAGCCGAAACTATTAGGTTGATGAAGCTGGTACGGCGTTGTGGAGGAAAATTCGGGATCCGGTTCGCAGTATGAGAGTGGTTTGAGGAACGCCTCGAAATCAGCAACGATGATTGCGGGATGTTCCGACAATGATTTGTGCATTTTGAATTCTTCGACTTCGTTCGTTTCGGGCATCAACATTCTAGCCGGTCTGTTGTTGCCGCAATAAATTTTATGTTCGACAAGTTTCTCGATAGCAATTTGACGTCCGGTGTAATTTCGATAATTGAGTTGTTTTCGATCGTCGAACGTGGTTAGACATCTCGGGCAAACTTCAATGCAATGTTTATACTTGGTAGTTTGACTTCTTACCAAACGTGATAGAGAACGAATTAGCGTGTAATGATGAACATCCTCGTTGGAAATAAGAAGGAGATTTATTACACGAGCATCGTCATCGTCGATATCGGTTATCCTGACGGGATGCACGAGATATTTATCTAACGTAAAGGAATATACATTAATAGCGATGCGTTTTCCCGCACGATTTTCGAACTTTGTTATATCCGACAATGTCACCGGGTATTCAATGTCAGACATTACACTTTCAAACTCGGACTCGTATTGCTTGTAATAATAAATCCGTTCTGGATTATTTGACCAATAAACAGGATGCAGTGCAGCCAATATACACCAGAGAAAACACTTGTTATCGCTGTTCTGTATATTTAACACCGCCCTCTTGTGTTGAATGTTCGGTGGAAGAGGAACGTAGCTGGATGCGCGAAGAGGCGAGAATCGGTTCACGTAAACGGTTAACGTGTGAGGACTTCCACACAGAGCCCATCCCGACCCTTTAGCCTCGAAATCGTCGTGTTTCTTAACCAGCTCTTTGGAAACTTTATAATAAAAGTTGTCCAAATTTTCGACGTCAGCAAAATAAAGTGTCTGGTTTTTTGTACGATGATAAAAAATACTCGTTGTGCCATCAACTTTCTCGTATTCAGAAAACAGAACAACATATACTTTTATGGAATTATTTTCAAGTTTATTTTTTAGAATATTTAGTACAGATGTTTTCGTTTCATGCAAGAAACTAAGGATGTCACGGCCTGGTTCCGAAGTAAAAGAGAAATCCTGGAGTTGGTCGTTGAATGCAGATCTAATCGGTTTGCGTTCATCCGATAATTTAACTTGTTTGGAAGTGGAAGCTTCCGTTTCTGGATTATCGATTTTCCTTTTCAATGTTCCTTGTTCGATCGATGGTTTGCAAATTTTGAGGTGTTTACTTAAATTTGCAATGCTGATCATCTTTCCACATCGAGCACAAAACTTAGAAGATAACAAACAATTAATTCTCGAGCCTGTTTCGCTACATCTTGCCCTGTGCTTGCTAATATTAGTTTTAGATATTAATTTTTCGCAAGTAACACATTCAGTTTTATCATTTTTTCGATTGAAACTGGTGGTAGATGCCATTATGCTTTCTCCAAAAAATCACAGAAATCAAAAAGTGTCTAGCGATACAATTTTCAGGTATGTTATTTTATATAGAATTTCTTGGAGTGATTACAAAACTCAAAAATTCAATCTACTGTAAATAGAATTTCGGGTATGTTATTTATATATAATTTCTTGTGTGCGAATACAAAAACTCAAGAATTCAATCTACTGTAAATACAATTTTCAGGTATGTTATTTTATATAGAATTTCTTGAGGTGATTACAAAACTCAAAAAAATCAATCTACTGCGAATATAATTTTCAGGTATGTTATTTTATATAGAATTTTCTCAGGGGCGAATACAAAACTCAAAAATCCAAGACAGTTCAGTTTTAACATGTTTATATTTGAAAAAAAATGCAAAAATACGCCTTGGAGATTTCAACCAATCCACTTTACTAGATTGGTGAAACTCTTAACTATTGTTATTTGGAACCTTTAGACCTTTTTTTGGTGACGTAGAGTACGCGTAGAGAGGTTGGGTTTAGTGTGTCGATCGAGTCTCGGTGTCCTCTGTCCTCCCATACCAAAATAAACACGTCACAATACAGAAATAATAAGAGGTGTGTGTGTGTGTGTGTGTGTGTGGCACATCGTTCCCGAGAGAGAGGTTTACAAAGGTCACGATATACAAACATTTGACCGGGGCTTGGAAAATTACAATAAGGTGCATTCATCCTTCAAAAAGAAGAAACTGCATTATTTACTCATCACGTTGTGTCACCGCAATAAATAAGGCGCTGAACGTAGAAAGAAAATAAGAGTTTTTAAGGTTTGGTGAACCTCAATTAATAAAAATAAGTTTTTGAGGTTTTGGTGAGCTCCAAATAATCAAAATGAGTTTTTGATGTTTTGGTGCTGTTTTCTACGCTGTGAAACATCGTCAGCGCAATAAATAAGGCGCAGAACGTGGAGAGAAAGTAAGTTTTTGAGGTTTGGCGAGCCCCACCGAGCTCCTCACTTCAGCTCCTCACAAGAGGTTTGTCAACTGTCTAAACTGGACTACTAGTTATCTTGGAAACAGTGAGACTTAGGAAAAATCTGTTTGCGGATTCGTCATGTACGCCTATATGTAAGTAAAATATGAATGAAACCTATGCTCGGAAATCCAAAATGGCGACCGGAAGTGGGGTTATCTTGGAAACAGTAAAACTTAGGAAAAATCTGTTTGCGGATTCGTCATGTACGCCTATATGTGAGAAAAAATATGAATAGAACCTATTCTCGGGAATCCAAAATGGCGACCGGAAGTGGGGTTATCTTGGAAACGGTAAAACTTAGGAAAAATCTGTTTGGTGATTCATCAGGTACACCTATACGTGAGAAAAAATATGAATAGAAGCTATGATCGGGAATCCAAAATAGCGACCGGAAGTGGGGTTATCTTGGAAACAGTAAGACTTAGGAAAAATCTGTTTGCGGATTCATCACGTACGCCTATATGTGAGAAAAAATATGAATAGAACCTATGCTTGTGTGTGCTCGTACCAAGTATGAGTGGGAAAAAAAAAGAAAAATAGAACATTTTACAAAAACATCGCTAAACGCTAAAACATCGACAAAAATTTGTCAAAATATGTCAAAAACTGATTTTCAATTGATAAAAAAGAAGCTACAAAAACACTCGTACCAAGTATGACTTTGAAACGCTCAATATACACTACTCTTCAGTGACAATATCAAAAGTCCACCACTTATTGGACTGTGCCATCGAGGAGGCACTTAATTTTTGCAAGTTTTTTTTTTCTTTTTACCACAGCCAAAAACCACATGCTATGAAATTCGAAACGAACAAAGCTTGTTCAAGGCTGGCCATGGTATACTATATTGTGTACAACGCTATAAGTTACAATCATAAAGAACTAAGTGTTGTTTTTATCAACAATACTCAGAAAAGAAAATATACTCACACTAAGCTACAGGTAATTATCGAAAGCGACAAAAAAAGAAGAAACAATTCTTAACAACAATGCTGACGGAAAAGATACAGCAGCCGCTGATCTTTGTAGAGACCGCATTGAAGCAAATGTAGCTTTCTAAATTTTTCGTTGTCTGCAAGATCCTTGAAAATCTTATTAACCTTTGCAATGATTATTTTATTTTGCTTCCTAGTGTCCTTTCGGGACGCTTCACTTCCACCGGCTAATGTTCCACACGTAAGATGCTGCTCCTCAATCCTCACTACTCAGTGGCGACGATTGGGTTCCAAAACCAGGGGGCAAGATACCAAAACTGGGGGGGGGGGGGCAAAAACAGTATATTTTCCTTTGTAGATAAGATTTAGCATAGTGTGAGGGCAAGAGTGGCGAGAAGTGAGGGGGCTTCCTAATCGCAGCTACTGTACTAATACTAAATAGATAACCAAATAGCCCTTTCACAAACAACATCGAAAATGAAACCAACTGCAAAAGTACGGTCACGGACACTTGTAGGTTGTAATGATTTATTTGAAAGTCAATGGTATTGTTATAATCCAGAAGTGTCATTGACTGTACAACGTGCAAAGTGTCAACTGAGCAGATTAGAACAAGCGAGGCAACCCTAGAGGGCCAGGGGTGTGGAGGAGGCAAGGGGAAACTCCGAAAGCGAGTGTCCTTGACTAGACTATAATTGGCGTCAGCTTTAGTAAAGTGTAATATCACTAATTTAGAATTCATGAATACCTAAAATATTAGTGGTTCAAACAATGATGAAGTAACTTTCTTTGTAAACAAGAATTACAGGCTGTATTATCGATGTATATAAATGCCTGAATTATTGACAATTCATTTATATTTTGCATGAAAAGTGTTCACAATTTAGATTCCCTGCTGTCAAAAACTCTTCGCCACAAAAAAGTGTTCCCCTGTGCTTAGCACCAAGCCATGAAGGCGTATAGGGGGTGTGGGGGTAACGCCCCACACTTTCTTGATCCGGTCGTGAGTGGGGGTGATGTGATCAGCATTACGCCCCTGACCGCCTTTACCCCCCAGGGTTTCCCCCAGGTACCCATGTTATTCGACGCTGGGTGGCCGCCGGGGCCGCTTCCATCGTTAGAAAAGTTCCCGGATTTGAACCGGCCGGGGATCAGACGCGTTACCGACTGAGCCACCGCGCCACAAATAGGTACAACATAAATGTTTTTAAATGAATTTCACTGTTTTAATGCGACGTAATACCCAGAAAAGAATATTCCCTCTTGTTTCTCTGCACCTGATTTTTATTTCACTAGCGTAATTGCTGCATATATCAGAGAAGTAGCCTCTTGATTTTTTTCCAGAATAATACACGAGCTTAATACATCCCGTGGCGTAACAATTCTGCACATGGTCTACAAAGATGTCAACGGAAAGTTTAAAGCTTGATGAAAACCTTTTATAGGAGTGTCTTCTCGACATCTGCGATATCAAAGCGTTAAGAATGATAAATAAAAAAAAAATCGACTTTGGTAGTTTTTGTTCCTTTTGTGCGGTCCTGGAAGACAATATGTGTAGTCATAGTTAAAGCCCGCTTATTTCTCTTTCGGTGGAGCCCTATTTCAAAGCCGCGGGTTTAGCTGCTTGCACATAACGTCCATTCCAGTGATAACTTGCACTTCTCCAGCATTCAGCATCCCAAGTTGATCACCGCCTGGAATTTCAGGATGGGCTTCAGGACTGTTGATATGTTGTTTTGACATCAAATAGAACAGATGTATAAATTTTCAGATTCACACAATTTTTGCAAGATTAAAACCTAAATTGACGGTCTAAAATGGAAAGTTAGTCTCCTTGGATGCCCCAGTCGTTACAAAGCTATCAAGGAGCACTTATTGGCGCGAAAGAAGAATCCCTTTAATTTTATTTTTTATTTTGTGCGAGACATGAGAGTGTATACGTAGTTGTGTTTGTCCCATTGTACACTCGTAAATGCATTCTCATCGTCACCCCAAGAGATAAAAAACAACGAAAATAACTGAAGAAAAAGAGAGTGAGTGTCGAGAAGTTTCGACCTTTACAATCGTTGAGGACACGGTGCAACCTAAAAAGATCAATATTGTTAATTGTGTACATTACCTTGTTTTTGCTGATCGCTGATTAAATTGTTTTTTACATACTTGTAAAATATTCATTGCATATTGAAAACACCTGTTTTCTAAAAATGAAACCAATCGAACGCAGGCCAGGGTTGTCCGACCTGTGATGGCATGCTGTAACTGCTGTTGGCGTAAGTGAAGAGATTCCTTCCTAGAGTTTTCTCACTAGCCACTGGACTAACTGTGATCCTATATATTTTATACCCTTAGTCCCTTACCGTTGGAAAGAAGTATGCACACAAAATTACAAAGCAATTCGAACTTTCAGGATTGGTGATTTTGTTTATTTCCCTTCGCTCTTGTGCTAGGATGAGTGGCGATACAATGAAATTGATGAAGGGACACTCCTCACACACCCATGACGAGGCCGCGGGATTCGAACGCCGAGACCCCTGGCGACGTAGCGTGCTGTGCTAACCATCATCCGCCACGAAGGCCAGCCTTTCCATTACAGTGTGGCGAGGGGGTTTAAACTTTCACGTTTAAAGGAAGGTTCCTGTCGCCAGGAAAGAGATGAGCATTTAAGCAATGTTTTCTTTCACCCATCCTACTGGTATATATCATTGTTGCAGTTTAGTGTTGCTATGCGAAGGCAAACTTCCCTCAGGGCAGAAGAATTCAGACAAGATTTTAGGTGAAAAGGGGGCGGCGCCAGGGGTGCGCGAGTGAGTGCTTGCGCACCCCTTGATTTTCTTCCGCACCCCCTTCAGCACACCCTACGTTCAACTGATAACACTAACATTAATATGTAATATTATGTCATGTGATATTGAGCGCCGAATGATAGGTTATTATTGCATGCAACAGGCAAGCACTGAAAGAGGTACCAATACTTTTCTGTACTTGCGGCAGAATTTGTACAGATCAGCGGTCGTTTTTCTTCTTTCGTCAGCATTGTTGTTATCAATTTTTTTCTTCTTTTGTTTCTTAAGTGGTCTGTTCGTGGTTTTTGATAATTGCCTATAGCTTAATGTGAGTTATGTTTTTTTCTTTTTTGCATTGTTCATAAACGGTTTGTTTTCCGCCTACTTGTTCTTCCTTCCACTGGAGCAAAAAATTCAGGTGCTTTTAAAATATCACCTCACCAGGTCGTGCTCTGGAAATTATTTAATGCGAGTTGTAACATGAAGGGTAGTTTTCTTCTTAATACGTTCTATGTATTTGTTCCACGAAAAATGTCCAGTAAACGTACCATTTCAAGCTTTTTCAAAGACTGTTAGGAAGAGGCCCAATGTTCACGAAGAAATTTTACAGTTAGTTGTTGGGGATAGTGCTGCAGAAGGGATTTTAAAGATGACACAGTTCCTGTGCCCTTCGCGTTTTGTCTTGTGGCAGACGGTGCCTTCATTGGTTACATTGAGAAGGTTCAAAAATTGTCTTTTTAAGGGCAGGATGGATTTATTTTGTATTTCACTACTTTGTTCAACGTGTATCTGAATGTTTACACTGCATGGTATGACCACTTTCTTGGAGTAGAAGACTTAATACATATCATCATGGACGTCCAGGGGGAGGGCACAGGGTGGGGGGTAGCATCCCTGGAAAATGAATGTCAGTCTTAAGTTATATACTTCACACATATATTTTAATTTCACTCAGTAATTTATGTTAATCAGTAGCGGCGATTAGGGATGCAGTTGCCCTCCGCTTTTTGCTATTTTTGCCCCTGAACTGTGCTAAACCTTTATCTACCAAGGAAAAGTAAACTGTCCTTATCCTTCCCCTCCCCTCCCCTCCACACTATTGGCACCGGGGTCCCTCAGTTTTGACAGGTTGCATGCGTGTTTCATGTTTTCCTTATTTTCAGAATCGCACCCCCTAACTTTCTTTCTGCAACCCCTCAGCAACCCTAGATGAATAATTCTGGCGCCGCCGTTGGTGAAAAGGGATCGAAAAAGTAGACATATTTGAAGATACAGTCGTTGCATATTAAAATCAAGCTGAATGGAGGCACGAATTATCAGTTTTTCATAATTATATATTTCAAACTTCTTACTTGGGAAAACCGTATTTTCTTCATAAAGTTTTGTGATCGTGTTTTAGTTTTTCCTTGGATAAATGGAAAGTTTTCATAATGCAAAGGGAAATTATACTTTCCACTTTTTAAACAGTAAGTAACAATTTACGGAGTTCTGTGATTAATAATGTAATGAAATCCGAGTGCTCGTGTTCCCATTATCCCGGTTATCAGCTTAAAATGAGTTTGAGTTTTTGTTTTCAGTCCACTTTATGCACAGAAAGTCTAATCAGGTCTAGTCTTACAGTTTAAAGTGGTATCCGAAACAGCATGTATCGAACTCAGAACCTCCTGATTACAAGGTGACGACGTTACCACTGCGCCATCGGGGACAGGCCTTGGCTTAAAGATCGAAGGATTCCTTGGTAAAGGAAACATTCTCTCTTTCAAGTTTTCATGTCCATGCCTATGTGCGCAATTTAAATGTAAGTACAGAGAAGTTCCCAATGTTTCCTTTTCTCTCTACAAGCTACTCGTGAAGAAAAATATAAAAAACATTAACGTAAAGAGTCATTTACAATTTTTGAGCAAGCCTTTACATGACAAATTGCATGAAATGCTTACAAAATTTCAAGGTTGTATAAATCAGTTTGATTTATTTAAATTGTGTGATTGACAAAAATCAGTGTTTCATGTCACTTTTAAAATAAAAGAAATATACAATAATGCACATAAGTAATTTGTGGATATCAGAATCACTTTTGGTGAAAATACATTAATTTCTTAATTTCAATAGTTTTTACTTAAAGTGGGCTTAAAATCACACTTAAACAAAGAAACAATTTCCAGGAAAAATTAGTGGACAAATTATATGTACTCATGGAGTTAAACTCGTAAGAGTTATGAATGCAGCACTAGCCCCCCCCCCCCCCCCGCCTTCCCAACAGATGCATAAAATCAGCTTAAATGTGAACTCCTTGGCGTCGCAAGGTGTTTTTTTTGTGAAACGTCCTCTCCTTAATTAATTAACTGCCATATTAATGCTAAACTTCGTCACACCTTTTGCACTAAAATACTTTGGGTTTTGAGATATTGCATGAAATAGAAAGACGCAAACATTTGCACCGCACTACAGTGACAATGATTCATGGATTACTGACAAAGTAAATCGGCAGGCTTCCTTTGTAACTAGATTTCTCGGAGACATTAGCTGCCACACAACAATCGTAACATAACCCCCCACCTATACTGTTATTGAAGAGTTTGGCTGGTTGTTTCCATCGGTGCTTCTCACCTTTGATCAAAGCCTTGCCGCCTGAAAGTCCCCCTCCCTTGTTTTATCTGATCAAGCTACAGCCAGACGTATATTTAGACAGAGGGCATTTGAAGCGGTGTTTGTTTTTCGTTACGTGTACTTCGTCTGTGGGCTGCATAGGAGTGCGCAGACACTCCGATTAAGGCGGAGGGGGGCAAAAGCCTTGATGCAAATCCAGTCGGGGAAATTAAAACCTCATTCTATATCAAGGGCCCATACCCAGGGTTTTTTAGGGCTGGGGGAGATCCTAAAATGTGGAACAAAGAGAAGGGCCGAAAATGCAGTTGGATTAGTTGAGTTGGATTATTTTACGTCACTTTTCTGCCACTTTTGGCTAATCATGTAATCGTGACGATGCGGATGATTGATGATATTGATGAAAAACACTTACAAAGAACACTCATGTCCAGACCGGGATTCGAACCTGGCGTCAGAGCGTGATACGCTAGCCACTCTGCCACGGTGGTAGGCGAAAAGCTGTTGGAGTATTAGATGTGACCAGCAATGCTATGGTGGTATTGCAAGGAGATATATAATTGTAGAGTTGCAATTATGATCCAAAGTAACGGGAAGAAATTAATTCATCGATAGACACCCCCTCTCCCAACCTGACAATAAACAGCACAGTCGCTCACATTCAAAGTCTGTCACACAGCGTACAACTGAGTGATTATTTTTGCACTCAATTCTCAGAAGTATTCATATAGTACGTTCCTCCGCAAACTGTGTTTTCAATTTTCCATTAATTTTCTTACATCAGTACCATTGAACAACCATGATAATTCTAGGTTTTGATAATAATATATTTATAAATTTAATTATGCGCATTAGCAATGATTCTTCAATGCCCTTATAATAATTAACAAAATTTAGTGTGTCTGAATGAAATTATGTGTGAAATACATATAATTTAAGGTGGACATTCATTTTACAGTGGGGCGTTGGCCTGCCTTGCTCCTCCTTCCGGACGTCAATGGTGCCGGTGATTAGATGCCAAAACTTGGGGGTGCAAGGAAAGTTTACTTTTTCTTAGTAGACAAGGCTTAGCTCCAAGAGGCAATGTTCCGGGTGCAAAAAGTAGAGGGGCAACTTCCCCCTTGTCCACCAATCGTTGTCACTGATCTGCAGAATTTTAGAAAAAAAAATGTACATGTCGCATTTGACGTAGTATCAGAATCATTCAACCACCTAAGTATGAAGGAGTGCTAAAAACAAGAAATTTTCCGGAATGTTAATGACAATAAATTTGTTAGAGGATAAAGTTTGAAAGTCCAATTACATAGTAAATAACGTAATTGCTTGGAACTCTCATTGACATGAAGATATTTCATTTTTCTTTAGTAGTATAATATTGTCGATAAGATTCCTCTACACTAAATTTCTAATCGGCAGAATTAAGGGACAACTACCCCCCCCCCCCTTTGCCCACTCCTATGGTGGGCTGTATTCTTGAGATTTGTTTTACAAATTTATACAACACATAACTAGGGCCCGGGACTTTATTGTTATAACTAGTGTGCGGATCAATATGCACTAAAAAAGTGGAAAATATGCATGCATCTATGCACTAAAAACAAGTAAAATATGCACTCAAATATGTAAATTATGCACTAAAGGAAAAATATAGGCAAAAAAAATTCCTCGAAATACATTAATTTTTTAAAGTACTACACACACACGTAGTGACCATTGAAGGTATAGACGAATTAACAACAGCTTCCATGTCAAGTACGGTTGCAAAATCATGTATTGAATTGAATTTACTATTTCCAGTTGTTAAACACAATATAACGAAAATCGTTAAGTAGTTTTGAATTTATGTAAATTGCAGTGCACTACAACATATCTCTCCGTTTATCAGTTAGTATATCCTTGTATGAAGAAAAGGTGCGCTCCACACTACAACTTGTCACTGGACAATATTTCAATGCAGCTATGTCCTCTGGCGTGAGATCTTGTAATAGTTCTGTTAATTCACCTTGTAGCAGAACTTTCACTCTCCTATAATCCACTGTTTTAGTAAAACAATCTTGGATGATTTTTCCTTCGGCATCTTCACACAATGCAAACTACACTAATTCAAGGTAGTACAGACTGTTTACAAGCAAAAATCTCCGTTGCCTTATATAGGTCATTGAAGAAGGCCGGGGGAGGAAATGCTCGTGTTCTCTGTGTCATTTGCCAGGTATGCGCGAGGGAGGGGGGACCGTCTGCCCTGCAGCCCATAAACAGGGGTTTTCGAACACCTGTGCTTGAAAATTTTACTCTCAGAAACACTCCACAGACGAAACATTAACCAAGTAAACAAATATATTTAAAAAAAAAAAAACCTATCAATTTAATGATTTTTTCACGTAATATGCATTTATATGCGCTTACGCAGTAAATTTGCACGAACACCTTAAATATGCATTTATATGCACTTTAAAAAACCCCTACTTCGGTTCGGAATGCTCTGAAAGAACTTTAGAACCGGGTTGCATATTAATTAGAGGACCGGAATAAAATATGCAAATATGCAAAACCCGCACTCTAGTTATAACATATTTTTTATTTGGCATCGAATCGAATACTCATCTACGCTTATCTGATGAAAATCAGCCGAAATAGACAAACTTGACAAGGCATATTTTAACATATTTTACCAATTTCGCGTCTTTACAACGTATGTCTTCAATTTTCTCATAAGAAGACATATTTCTGTATAATTTCGTAATTGTCTTGCACATAATCGGTTATTTTATAATTTATTCTTCGTACCTTTAACGCAACGGATAGTTTATATTATCGATGGAAGTATAATTAAATTAAGGACAAAGAAATTAAAAGAAGATGCGGTTTTTTCTTTCCAACTAATACAGAACAATAATACCCCCACCCCCGATTTTTTTTTTATCCCGCGGCAGTTGATAGCCGTGCGAACATTATTGAGGAAAGAATGTACTCTGTCATTGTTGTGCATGCACAAGACTCACAGTAAACAAGTGTCAATTGTTCTCGTTTGTTTACCTTTTTTTCGCTTCTCAATCAGTCAAAAGCAAAAATAGCATTCTGTACATTACAGCCCCTTCTCTATCGGCAATCGAGTACAGGAGTTTCAAGATATTTTTCGTTGGAGCCAGTGTGTATACCAGTGTCCTGCGGTGACATCGACACTTGGGGTAGCAATCAGTGGCGTGCCCAGGGAGGTTGTTGTGGGTCATAATCCCCCTCCCCCCTTTAGGGCCCAGTATTCCTAAAACTAGACCGTCAAAGAAAGGAAAGGATTGCAAAATGAGGAAGGACTACTGAAAAGAAGCGCGTGTTAATCCCACCCACTTTCGAAAATCCAAAACATGTTGATTTGACTATTAAGCCAGAGATCCCGGGTTCGAACCCGTACTTTGCCATGGGTGTTATTTGTGTTTGTTCCTTCATCAATTTTATCGTACCATCTTGACGATTAGCCAAAAGTGTAGGAAAAGCGAAGTAAAACAAACCAAATTAAACAATCAATCAATGATTTGATTTATGCTACTTAGCGTGGCTGTCACATTTGGTTAATCGCGAAGATGGTACAATACAATTAATGAAGAGACAAACACAAAAAACACACATGCCGATGTAGGGGTTCGAACCCGCCACTCCTGGTGTCATAGCGTGCAGTGATAACCACTCCCCCGCGGTTGGTTGATTTGGTGTTTAAGTCCACTTTATGTACATAAAAGCTAATCGGGACTGGACCCACAGTTTAAAGTGGGATCCGAACCACTATGTTCCTCCACCTGGTACCGATCCGGGACACTTGCACTCCTCCACGGAGGTCCGCCGACAACAAGGATGAGTGGAAAGCTCTAACTATTCGGATACTTGGGTATCGGTAAAGCAAACTGCGAATTTACTCAGTGGTACGTAAATTTCAATTGGATTTTTGAAACACCGTGTTTGTATATGATTAACGTTTTTCCAAAAAATTGCATTGTTTGATTTCCTTAATTTCTCAATCTCACGATCTCGTCACTGAAGGATCCGGGCTCGAGCCCTGGCCTGTGCATGAGTGTTCCTTTGTAACCACTTCTCATCCGTTTAATTTAATCAACGTTCATCGTCATGGCAGAAGTTAGGTAAAGTGATGGAAAAGCAACGCTAAAGAAAGGAAAAGGAAATACAAATAATTTCCTCCCAGTGCATCTGCAGGGTACTGTGAAATCAGGAGTCCAGAGTTCTCTGTTTATGATTGTCCCTCGTGCAATCACTTCCATAAGCTCGTTAGCTACTTATTGCCATTAAATCTATACAGCTAGAAAAAATGATGGAAGGTGGCAAAAATTAAATATATTAGAGGGGATGAACAGTTAACAAAACACTTTTTTGTAGTTTCTTCAAAAATATTCATTTGTCTTTTTTAGTTCTGGGATACATTTTTCATTCCAAATTATTTCATTATTCACTGCAGAGTACAACACCTACGAACAAGAATGCGCTCTCGTTACGGGTTCGAATCCCGGCATGAATTGTTCTTTGTGAGGTCCCTTCATCAATTTCATTATATCATCACTCATCCTCATTTTCGCGATAACGAAATGTGGCAGAAAGGTGAAGTAAAATAAACCAAACCAACAACAACAATTAGAACGCGAGTTTACTTGCCCAAATTAATACATTCGTATTTATGATTGTTTAGCTTACCCATTTTTTATTGTAGGCCAAATTATTTGTATATTTAAATAAAACTCTACTAAAACGAGAGCGAGAGAGAGCGTGAGCAAATATTTGTTATTTAATCATTATATATTCCATATTTGAAAAAAAAGAAAAGAAACCATAACACTTTTGTCTTCACATAATACAAGTACGTTCCCATTCATATACAAATAAAACTACGTACATCCCATATTATACATAATACATAGGGGCATGCATATTTCGTTTTTGACGAAAAAACGAAATTTGAAAAAACACATTGTAGTGATAATTTTTCATGTTTTTGAAAGGTGTGAGATGCATTTTGTGACCATGTTTTGTAACAAAATAATGCGAAATGAACTGCAAAAAGCGAAATTAAGTCTTAAACACGACATTTAGGGTTTATTCACCGACGCGACACCTTCTGAGGTCTGAATTATCCTGAGAGTTATGCAATTCCCGGAAATGTGATTATTTCTGCTGTTAATATTGGAGAAGCGAAAATGGACTCCTTTACACAGAAATAAACTTAATACTCTGATAACTACATAAATGTGCTATTAGAAGTGAAATGTTAATTCTGTGGAATAAGTGTAGTTTTTAAATCAAATTTAGGATTATATTCGCAATTTTAAAACCTAAATGTCTTTTTATATACCACTTTTCATCCAATTTTTCACCGCTATAACACCGATATTTTATTTTATTTACCGCTTTTGAACCTGAAATTGACTCAGTTTTTGTACTGAAATTTTGCTTTTTTATTTACCAAAAATATGTGATTCTAATAATACATATTGAACAACGTTTAAAAGGTTGTGTAAATACAGAGAACATAAGTACTGCAGAAAATTTTCCCCTGAGTTCTTTAGAGGTGTATGCTACGCCCTCCCTTGCCCGGGAAAACAAATGCTACCACTACCTAAATAGAGGCGGCAAAATCTCCCTCGGACAAGCGAAATAGCGTTACGGTCCAGGTTAAGTTCGTGTGTAGGAACCGGTGACCAACAGTGCATAGTAATAAGCCATATCGAATAAAAACAAAGACATATGTACTTTCAAATTACCACCTCTTTACCTGTAGCCGGGAAGCGGCTAGCTGTATACCTGAAAATCACGGGTAGCGACATGCATACGAAAATGATATAGCCCAAAATTAACATGAAAATAAAAAGTATATTCTATTCATAACCAACAAAAAATGGAATCATTACAGGTCCTCACACTTGCACTCTCACATTCTCTCTCAGATTCAATCCTCATGGGGTCATCGACACAAGAAATTATACATGACATGTACAGGTTTTATGACGACAAGCCCTAATTATTGCATTCTCAATTAATTTTGTCTTACTTTTTGTCTAATCAGGTCATTTGTGATTTTGCTCCAGTGCTACTTAAATCCTAGCCAGCCATTACTTAAGTTCACCTCTTGTTTTTTAAAAAGAAACTAGTCGGCGCGGTGACAATACATTACTTGACCAGTATAAACAAAGGCGTCTCAACGGCAATTACATTCACGTGGGCGGACGTTTTCCTTTTACAAGACCTCACGTGGTTCCAAACATAACAAATAACCTCCGTTGAGTGGCTCAAACAATATACTCTCTAGCAGGCGGGACTTAAACACTTCGCCGCGACGAGCAATTCACATTACCAGGCAAATACTTTAACAAATAATCACATATGCGACCGGACATAGCTAGCAGCGACACAGCGCTCACACATAAAAATGAACAAACCTCAAGTAGAATATGCAATTAAGCGGGCGGCGCTTTACTCTAATAGTACGCACTTTAAACAAATACAAAGGAGCACAAACAACAATGAATTTAAGATCATAAAAAAAATATCACAAGGAATAAGAAAAATTGACCTGAGACGAATAGATTACAAATGACAAGCGCGACGGGAGTTCGATATAAAATTTCGAGTTGAGTGGGCGTTTTCAAAATGTCGACGAATTTCAAGGGCGTTCTCTAAATCAATCGGGCCGTCACGTGTTAAGGTTCACACAGATGAATACTTTACCATCTCTCAGCTTCCAGGGTGCATCCAAGCGTCTTTATGGGCGATTGAAACACATAGTATCCACGCGAAAGGTTCCTTTGGTCGCGACGATGAAGATGCGAGAAGGATTCAAACACCTAGTTTCCCGGCTCCTCTTCCTCTCGGGATCGGTGGATCTCCGTGGTATGGCGCGGCTCGGACGTCGCATCTGAGCGGTCGTTGTAGGCGTCGTCGGGGCGTCAACGTGGCGGATGGTAGGCGTCGTCGGCGTCGTCGGGGCGTCAACATCTCTCTCTACGTCTCTCTGTCGCGGCTGGTAGGCGTCGTCGGGGCGTCAACGTGGCGGATGGTAGGCATCGTCGGCGTATCAATAGGGCGGCGTTCGACGTTCTCTCTCTCTCCATGGCGGCGGATAGGCATCGTCGGCGTAGCTTCTTCTGACATCAGGCGAATCGACGTAACGCCCTCATCTCTCTTCTCCCTCTAGCCCGCCATAGTTTCCGGTGTTCCTCGTTTCTCAAAAATTATAAATGGCGTAAGGTAATCACGGAAACAGTTTCGCTTCAACTTCCCCCAGCGGTTGAGGTAGGCGCACTCGTGTAGACTTACTGCCTATCACACACACTGGTGTTCGCACAACACGACAAAGTCCACTGTACACGAAAGGTAGCACGGAGCTGCTCTCCCTACAAGGATCGCGGTAAGACTGTATATGGAGAGGTAGCACGGAGCTTCTCTCGCTACAAGGATCGCGGTAAGACTGTATATGGAGAGGTAGCACAGAGCTTCTCTCGCTACAAGGATCGCGGTAAGACTGTGTGTCAAAAAACCATGTCCTTCGTTTTATTTAGATTTTGAAAAACGACGCTAGGCGATCGTTGAAGCGACGCTTCCGAAGGGGTCAGTCCACTTTGCTCTATTGTCTCCCAGGTGGGACGAGCCGTGCTCGAAGTTGAGTTTGTGCGGATTAAGCTTCCGCCTGGCTGTCGCCCATAGCTCAATAGCAATCGCTGTCCACAAACTGATCAATTAGAACCGATTTGATCTGGCGTCCGTAATTGTCGCTTGATCGTGACGAAACTCCACACATCCGTCCTTGCACACATGCCGCTGCGCTGGTATAAGTTTCACATGAATCTGACCGTTGGAAACCGAGATATTTAAATGTTTGTCATTACGGTCGAATTTCCTAAGCTTTAGACGCATAGCGTGACCCTTCAGGTGCTCGCCCTTAACACACGCGAACCTCTCGTTCCTCCCGTCGGCTTGGCAAAAATCAAATATGTAATCTTACAAATTAAAACACTCAACACTTTGAATCAACACGTCTTTTTACCGCTACATACATGCATAATAAAGATAATAATAATAATGACGGTAAATCTGACTGTCACAACCTCGCCCCTCTCCTTCTTCCAAGGATTTCGTAAGCGTGAAAAATTCGCTCTACACAGGGACAGAATTTTTTTTGTTACAAATCCTTGAACACTCTGTATATAAAAATTGGCAAACAAATATATGAACACCCTGTATATAAAAATTGACAAGCAAATACATGAACACCCTGTATATAAAAATTTACTCTCTGAACGGCACGGACACTGTGACCTTCCAGATACATAACATATATAATAATACCCTGAATATAAACACAATATGGAGAGTATATATACAAAACCAGAACAAGATGTGAGCATTTACGTATCAGCTTGCATTCTTACGTCGCTCTCTCTCTCGTATCTGGGCGAACCGTGTCTCGAATTTGGCCTCTTCAGGTCTCTCGCTCGGCTCCATGGTACTCTTGCTCCACGGCGTCCTGCATCTCCCCGATCTGACTCCGGGCTGACCGACCTGCTATGTGCGTTGCGCTGATAAAAGCCATCTCGGACTTGGCCGTTCTGAAAGAAGCCGTCGTTTCTCCTTGGCGACGCACGAGTCGGACCTCCACGCCGTCTCCTGCCTCTGAACGGGCGTTTTCGTTGCGGTGAAGGTGGATCTTGCAGCTGGCGGTTCCTTTCAGCCCCTGGAGCGTGGTGCTGTCCTCTCCATCCCTGCTGGACTAGATGAACGCGCGGGTGTTTATTCCGGTGCGACGAATCATCTTCCGGTCGGCGCCGCTTGCTAAACTTCTCACCCCTGGTTTTCTGCCTCTCCTCCTCGCACTGAAACAGGTTTTCCAGTGTGAGGGACATCGCGTCGGCGTCAAACACGCATGCTCCATTGAGGTGACGACGAATTTCGTGTGGAAAATGGTACACCAGAGCGGCTATTATCTCCGCCGTAGTCATTTGGGGTTGCAGAGACTTGAACTCATTGTACCGTTTCCAAAAGTACTGGGCATACGTGAGTCCTCCGCCCCTGTCGTATCGTTCGTTTCGCACCTGCATCAGCATCCTCTCGACCTGCAGGGGACGTTGAAAATAAGTGAGAAACGCTTCCTTGAACTCCTCATATGAATTGAAGTTCCCCTCGTTCCTGTCCATCCAGTTCTTGGCCCGGTCCTGCATTAAACCTTTCAGAATCAGAAGCCTATCCTCGTCTGTCAGACCTAACTCACGGGCGGTAGAATTAAATTCCTCGAGGTACGTGGAAGGAAGAATTCTGTCAGCACCCGAGAATTTTTTGAAGTGCTTCCGGTATTCGGGCGGAAACAGAGCCCTCCTGGCGGCCGGCTGTCCTAACTGTACATCCTCGTCCCTCTGCTCGCGGCGCGGACTCAATCCTGGTGACGCAGTGTTTTCTCTTCGAAAGGGGCGGGGCGTTTCTGGAGCTCGCTGGTCGCTTTCCCCGTTCGAACAAGTGGCGACGTCGGCTGCCGGTGGTGACGTCAATCTGGGCTCCCGCGACGATTGTGAAGTGCCGCTGCTAGTTATGCTCAGTTGACGCACTTTCATCTCGAGGTCCTCAATCCGTTCGGAATTCCCTTCGGCTCGAACTGAAATTTCTCTCACTTGTCGCCCCAGGGTGTCTATGCCACGGTCACATGTCGCTTCCAGCTGCACGCATTGTCGGGCCATCTGCTGCATACCTTCCTCCTGGTCGCGCACGCTCTGAGACAGTGTTGCCATCTGGTTCTCTTGCCGGTCGATCCGCAAGTTGGTTTCGGCGATTTTGGCTTCGACACGGGATTCGCATTCCTGTACCCGAGTGACGAGTTCTTGCGTTATCACCTCACCGGAAGTACGGATGGTCTCCTGGAGGCGGTCTTCCGTCACTCGCATCTGGGTGCTGATGGCCTCTATCTTGCTTTGGGTCGCCTCCATCTTGGCTTCGAGCGAGGCTTCAATTCCGCTTCGCGTAGCTTCCATCTTTGATTCTAGCGAGGCTTCGATTCCGCTTCGCGTAGCCTCCATCTTGGCTTCGAGCGAGGCTCCCATCCGCAGTAGCATCTCGATGATCTGTTGGGAGTTGGTACCACTGAGGCTAGCTGCTTCGTTGACCCGTTCTGCTTCTCCCAGAGATACCTGTTGCACGCTGGTCACATTGGCTTCCCCCCCGCTGTTCGGTAGACTGGTTTCTTCACGTGGACTTAACGGGAGATCGCACCGGGAACAAACCTGTCTAGCTGTGCCGACGTTTTCACTTTCTGGGAACTCCTCGCTGCAGACATCGCAAATCACCCTTACGTCACTCATGTTTAAGTTCTCGATGCGGCGGTTGCGCAATTTCATGAAATCAAATATTCAACCCTCGGTCGATTCTCAATGCTCGCTGACAAGCGTAAACGTGAGCGCTCACAATATATACCAATATATATTTAAACAATTCACAAACGAAAAAAGATAAGGGCGGTCGATTCCCCTTTTGACAGAACTCAACTTAACGCCTAATGCCATATGCCAAACAAATAAAATTTAAAATGCCTAACGCCTTAAGTAGCTGCCCTATTGCCTTAACAAAATAAACGCCTAATATCTCAATTACCACCTCACGTCAAAAATAAAACAATAAAATCTCACAATGAAACACAGTTACATGACACCAAAATACGCCTGATGTAGCCCTTACAAAAACGACATATGCACCTGCACTGAGGGTGCTTTCGATTTAAAATATACCGGTCCCTGTGTTCGCGGCGCCAAAAATGTATGCTACGCCCTCCCTTGCCCGGGAAAACAAATGCTACCACTACCTAAATAGAGGCGGCAAAATCTCCCTCGGACAAGCGAAATAGCTTTACGGTCCAGGTTAAGTTCGTGTGCAGGAACCGGTGACCAACAGTGCATAGTAATAAGCCATATCGAATAAAAACAAAGACATATGTACTTTCAAATTACCACCTCTTTACCTGTAGCCGGGAAGCGGCTAGCTGTATACCTGAAAATCACGGGTAGCGACATGCATACGAAAATGATATAGCCCAAAATTAACATGAAAATAAAAAGTATATTCTATTCATAACCAACAAAAAATGGAATCATTACAGGTCCTCACACTTGCACTCTCACATTCTCTCTCAGATTCAATCCTCATGGGGTCATCGACACAAGAAATTATACATGACATGTACAGGTTTTATGACGACAAGCCCTAATTATTGCATTCTCAATTAATTTTATCTTACTTTTTGTCTAATCAGGTCATTTGTGATTTTGCTCCAGTGCTACTTAAATCCTAGCCAGCCCTTACTTAAGTTCACCTCTTGTTTTTTAAAAAGAAACTAGTCGGCGCGGAGACAATACATTACTTGACCAGTATAAACAAAGGCGTCTCAACGGCAATTACATTCACGTGGGCGGACGTTTTCCTTTTACAAGACCTCACGTGGTTCCAAACATATCAAATAACCTCCGTTGAGTGGCTCAAACAATATACTCTCTAGCAGGCGGGACTTAAACACTTCGCCGCGACGAGCAATTCACATTACCAGGCAAATACTTTAACAAATAATCACATATGCGACCGGACATAGCTAGCAGCGACACAGCGCTCACACATAAAAATGAACAAACCTCAAGTAGAATATGCAATTAAGCGGGCGGCGCTTTACTCTAATAGTACGCACTTTAAACAAATACAAAGGAGCACAAACAACAATGAATTTAAGATCATAAAAAAAATATCACAAGGAATAAGAAAAATTGACCTGAGACGAATAGATTACAAATGACAAGCGCGACGGGAGTTCGATATAAAATTTCGAGTTGAGTGGGCGTTTTCAAAATGTCGACGAATTTCAAGGGCGTTCTCTAAATCAATCGGGCCGTCACGTGTTAAGGTTCACACAGATGAATACTTTACCATCTCTCAGCTTCCAGGGTGCATCCAGGCGTCTTTATGGGCGATTGAAACACATAGTATCCACGCGAAAGGTTCCTTTGGTCGCGACGATGAAGATGCGAGAAGGATTCAAACACCTAGTTTCCCGGCTCCTCTTCCTCTCGGGATCGGTGGATCTCCGTGGTATGGCGCGGTTCGGACGTCGCATCTGAGCGGTCGTTGTAGGCGTCGTCGGGGCGTCAACGTGGCGGATGGTAGGCGTCGTCGGCGTCGTCGGGGCGTCAACATCTCTCTCTACGTCTCTCTGTCGCGGCTGGTAGGCGTCGTCGGGGCGTCAACGTGGCGGATGGTAGGCATCGTCGGCGTATCAATAGGGCGGCGTTCGACGTTCTCTCTCTCTCCATGGCGGCGGATAGGCATCGTCGGCGTAGCTTCTTCTGACATCAGGCGAATCGACGTAACGCCCTCATCTCTCTTCTCCCTCTAGCCCGCCATAGTTTCCGGTGTTCCTCGTTTCTCAAAAATTATAAATGGCGTAAGGTAATCACGGAAACAGTTTCTCTTCAACTTCCCCCAGCGGTTGAGGTAGGCGCCCTCGTGTAGACTTACTGCCTATCACACACACTGGTGTTCGCACAACACGACAAAGTCCACTGTACACGAAAGGTAGCACGGAGCTGCTCTCCCTACAAGGATCGCGGTAAGACTGTATATGGAGAGGTAGCACGGAGCTTCTCTCGCTACAAGGATCGCGGTAAGACTGTATATGGAGAGGTAGCACGGAGCTTCTCTCGCTACAAGGATCGCGGTAAGACTGTGTGTCAAAAAACCATGTCCTTCGTTTTATTTAGATTTTGAAAAACGACGCTAGGCGATCGTTGAAGCGACGCTTCCGAAGGGGTCAGTCCACTTTGCTCTATTGTCTCCCAAGTGGGACGAGCCGTGCTCGAAGTTGAGTTTGTGCGGATTAAGCTTCCGCCTGGCTGTCGCCCATAGCTCAATAGCAATCGCTGTCCACAAACTGATCAATTAGAACCGATTTGATCTGGCGTCCGTAATTGTCGCTTGATCGTGACGAAACTCCACACATCCGTCCTTGCACACATGCCGCTGCGCTGGTATAAGTTTCACATGAATCTGACCGTTGGAAACCGAGATATTTAAATGTTTGTCATTACGGTCGAATTTCCTAAGCTTTAGACGCATAGCGTGACCCTTCAGGTGCTCGCCCTTAACACACGCGAACCTCTCGTTCCTCCCGTCGGCTTGGCAAAAATCAAATATGTAATCTTACAAATTAAAACACTCAACACTTTGAATCAACACGTCTTTTTACCGCTACATACATGCATAATAAAGATAATAATAATAATGACGGTAAATCTGACTGTCACAGAGGATTTACAAAGGAATCGAAGGGTAACCAATCCCCTATCTGTCCTATAGGAGATAGACTAGAGGACCTGAAACCACGGACTTTCAACCATTGGAGAGGGCGGCGAGGGGGCAAGGGAGGTACAGGCAGAAATCTTCTCTTTCCCTTCGGCCGGTTGTCTATACCTGGATCTGGTAAGGCGGAAGAAGAGCCAGCTAGGGTATCCAGCCTTGCCAGCTGATCACATCGAGGGACTAGAAGCGCGTGTAAAGAAGTGTTGCATATGAACTGAGGCTTCAAGATAATAAATATTGTGATTTGAAAATAATTAGAGACATGAGATTGATTGATCTATCTCTGCTAGACTAGCTACACCTCAGTGCACGTCACTGGTGTATACTCTGTCCTTGCTTAGAATAATTGCAGTGATCCTCACGATATTTCCTATATTTTCCCACCACATTCTTCGGTTAAAGAAATTCTGTCTTTATTTAATACCCCACCTTAATCCATCTTCCCCGAATAATGAAAAATTTGAAAGTACTGTTGTGCATATATTTAGTTTTACAGGGAATATTTCTGCATTTTCTAATATTTTACATTTTTTATGACATAATTAAATACATATTTTACAGTATTATAGGACGTAAAGTCCTGGACCCTACACATAGCCCTAAGCTCTTGTTCTCCCTTATTTGCATAATGACGATATGACCACGAGCAGTGTTAATAATATAGAACACTGACAAGTATCAAATTGAAAATCTAATAGATTATTATGAGCAGTAATTAAGTTGTGAGAATTCTTTAAGGGGATGCTGTAATTATGAAAATCTTTGTTTTGTTAAATGCTGGGACTTTATTTCTAAAATATAATATCAATACGAGACAAATTGCTGAGTGGTATTGAGCTCCACAGTTGGCGCCACTGAGATAAATCGTACCTGGGCAATTCCGTTGAAGATTTTTCACCTATTTGATGTTCTTACGTACGAGCAACACTCCAGTACAAAACAAATTTTCGTACATGTACGTTCAAAGGAAATAAAATCAGCTACTCAAAATTCATGGTAATGTAGTAAAAAGTCCTGGAAAATATAAAAACTTTTTTTCATCTATCCTTTCATATCATATTTATCGAGAAGTTACCTCAAAGGCACTGGGGTCACCTATCCAGAGGTAGCTTCTCTCACAGACCCATTACAAAAGCACTGCACGGATCAATGCTCTTCTTCTTTTCATTTTCACATTATTTCCCAATTCCATCTACAAGAAAGAATGTTTTTAATCTTCTAGTGTCATTAGTGTGCCAGAGCAGGTGTTGGTTGGGCCATCCATACCTCTCATCCTTTTGCCACAGCATTCCTTTAAAATGAAGGCATCAGCCTCCCTTATGAAAATCCTTGACATACCACTGTATGGGGTGCAGAAAAAGTTTCACAAGCAAACCCGTGAATTGCTTTAAAGAAAATGCAAGGGGGGTGGGGGTCGAGATACATGTACATTTGATTCCAAAGTGAAGTTATTTATATTCATACAGAAACACGTATATTGCTGGGTGGTTTATGCTTGATTGTTGTAATTTGTATTCTTCTGAGTTGCTGTTTTCCCTTTTTTAGCTTAATAGCGATGATTGGATGGAATTTATGATGAGGCATGCCGGAATTAGTACTAGACTCCTGTGTAATAGGTCGTGAGTTGATAACTGAAAATACTTCTCCACCAGAAGCGGTAAATCTAGTATTGGAAAGGTTGACGTATCTTCATAAAAATAAATTCACAGTACCATTTATACACGATTTGTATGTTATGAAACGAGTGAATTATGGACAAATAATGATTGATTATTTAAATCATAGTATGTACTCGTGGTGGACCAATCGGGAGGCTGTTACGCTGTCACGCGGGCCACACGGATTTGATTTCCAAGGTGGGCGATCTCCACGTCAATGCGTCCGCTATATGCTCAAATAGGTTATTCGAGACGGGGTTACAGTTTAAAGTGCTATCCCAACCACTGTGTGCCTCTATGGAGAATCGAGACGTATTTGTTCTGCTTGCAATTTTTAACCTGGCAGGACGCACGCTGTGTAATTTTAATTGTTTTAAAGCTTGTACTTAGTAATACCTTTATTGATTAATTTAATTTTATTAATTTTGAACATTTGAATGGAATCACACAATTGATAAAAACGAGAAAAAAATAACATGTTGAAACACCAAACTGAAACGTGTGAGCATGCGTTGGGTTAAATTTATCCAGGCAGTTTCTAAGATCCTGCTAACTAACGAACTAACTCAATGGGCCATATTATCGGTTACGTCACTGGCAGACTGCTGCATTTGGAACGCTTTTTCTCCTTATGCTATACCATTCGAGCTAGATCGTTAGGCAGGGTCGGCTTTAGGGCGGTGCAAACGGTGCCACCGCACCGAGGAGGTATAGCTGTGGTGGCGCGTCAGTTCAGATTAATTTGAATGTTGTGTTGCCTCTGCACTAAAACCATCCTTTCTGATATATTTCGCGATATGACGGAATACTTCCTAATTTCGCATGTCATATTTGTAGGAGACAGAGACAGACGCAAGGGGCTGATGGTATTGCAGCATCCCTAAATCCATGAACGAAAAAATAAAAATGTGGGAAATGTTTGAGAGATCATATTTTTTTTTTGCTCACTACACTCGCAATACAAATGTTTCCAGAAGGATCATACCAAGTTTATACTTAGGCCTATTACTTTGAAAATATTGGCGCATTATCAAACTAATGTTGTTTTTGGTTTGCAAATAAACATATTTGCCAAAAGAAAAAATCGTTCTTTTAGACATCATCAAATGTTTCTGCTTGGGGTCTCGGGTTTGATACGCGGTGGAGGCATAAAATGGCTCGAATCCCACTTCAAGCTGTAGGTCCAGTCCCGATTAGCCATACTGGTATAAAGTGGACTTAAAACACCAACTCAATAAATCAATCAAATGTTTCTTCTCTTAAAACTAATTCCTACAGAACTAGAAGATTTTTCTTCCTAAAATTGATGTGTGGCGCCGAATTCTTTTCTGATCGGGGCCCAGGAGTGCTCACAAGGAAGATTCATGGCGTTCCTGAGCCATGGGGATATCTAGGGGGACAATCTATAGTTTAGCTACCAATTATACATATCTTCACACAAAAATGTGGGGATCGTTTCGTTTGATTCACTTGTTATTGATTTTTAGTTATGGTTGTTATTATGTACAGTTTTTCTACCTACCTGTGGGTGATCACGGCGATGAGATAGAAATGAAACACCCCCTCTTATGCCTTTAGAATCGGTTTGGAAGGGTGGGGGAAATTCTGTTCTCATTAATACAAGGTTAGTGAAACAAACAAACTAACAATGGCAGTGAGACTCAGCAGTTTTGTACGTTTTATGTTAGCAAACATGAAAGTGAGCCGTGCCTTTTCTTTCTTGTGTCTTTTAATTTCAACTGGATCCTGATATCCGTTCTGATTTTCGGTTCCGGATACCCGATTTTTATTTTCATACCAGATCCGAATCTACAGTTCTAAATTCAGATGTAGATAATTATGCATCTCCCATTTTTTGTTGTATTTTATTTATACTACTTACGATACTCGTACGTTATGCTTCTAAATTGAGCATAGAAATGAGAGAAGAGAAAATAGAGTTGTCATGGTTTTCTCTTTCGTCCTATTGTTCGCAAAGTTAGCATATAATTACCGGGAAAAGCAACTTTAGAAGTAAATAATAAACCTGTTACATTTACGTACCTAAAAAGTAACAGAGTTGCAGTTATTCCCTTTGGAAGGTAACTTCGTTACAGTTAGGTACTCGATGAATGTAAGTATTAGTTGCAAACGGCGGCATTAGAAGTAACGAATTACTTTGAAGCACTGACCCATCTCCACTATTTACTTACGTACATAGTCTAATCTTCACCTTCCCGTTGCAAATTTCAAACACTTCTGCCTTATAGTGTAAACTAACTAACTCTCTAGCCTTCTTAAACCCGAAGGTTCATGGCTGCAGCAACACAGGCCTTCCATCTGTCCTCATCTTGAGCAAGATCTATATACTCTTTTCCATCCCTACCGATTTCCTTTAGGTCTATCTCAACATTGTCCCTCCATCTTCGTCTTGGCCTTCCTACAGGTCTCTTACCATCAGGTTTCCCAACAAGAATCCAATAAACTCCTCTTTCCTCTCTTATAGTGTAAAAAATATAATAAAATTAAAGTTAAATTGTAAGCAAGAAATGCCATCTATCCCCACGTGAAATCACACATTCCAGTTTGGTACCTTTCTTGAGGTTACTTTTTAAAAATTGTAAATAAGCGAACATTACACAAGAATGAACCCACCACGACAACTAGCGCCCCCCCCCCCTAATCTTATGACCCTTTGCCTCACAGAGGGTGGTATTGATTATTTTGGGCATCACTACTCGAGCAATATGGTTTACCATTGGATCTGATCCCAACAGATACATGATGCTACCATTGACGGGAGTTGAAAAACAAAATGGTTATGCAGTTAAACCTGAGTTATATGTATGTCAAGGTGAAGATAAAATAATACGTATAACCATAGGCGCCGACTCCATAGGGCTTGGGGGGGGGGCTTTAAGCCCCCCAATATTAACTATGTAGGGCAGAGCCCCCAAATAATTTTGCTTAAGAGGATCTAATGTATTATTTTGCTTCTCTTGTAAAGTTTACTCTGAATTGTGCCACATGAACTTAACTTTAAATAAACATTTAAAATTTTCTAGACCATCAACTTTGGGGGGGCTGAGACCAGAGACAGTCTGAGTATTGTTAAAATGTTTACTAAAAAGAGTTTCAAAAGACGAGGTTTATGAACTTGGGTAGTGGATGGGACGTTCGGGCTACAAATGGCTCACATGACATTCTGAATGAGGTCATTGATATATTAGGGAGATCTGTTTTGCGCTCCGTGGTAGCAGATATTAAAAGTCGGGAATATTTTGCTATTATGGTTGACGAAACTTGTGACATGTCCATCCGTGGTATATTAATATTCTGCAAAAAATTGATATTTTTGAGGGATTCATGGGCTTTTTTTAGGGGTGTGCGGGACGGGATCGGGACAGGAAATGTTCGAAATTTCCGGAAGCTCTGAAAATCTCGAATTCTACACGTCATTTTCACTTTAAGTGATTTGTGGATTAAATACTAACAATTTACGATAAGTTCCAGAAATTGACAATGCAGAAAACGTCGAGAAATAACGACATTTTAAAATGAGCATTCGGTATTTCCCGACTGCTCGGGATCGGGACGAGAAATTTTTTCCCCGATCCCGGTCCCGACTTTTCAGAATCCCGCACACCCCTAGCTTTTACGAGATTCCGAACGCTGAGGCCAAAACTTAAAAAAGGGAGAAAGTGAGTCATTCATTAATTTTTTTCAGTGATCAGAGCCCCTGCGTATAACTGAGAATTACTTTCAAATCAGATTTACATAACACGCCATTATTAAAATAAGTGCATATATTTTGAGTTACAACATACAGTATAATACAGGTCATTTCTGTCATAAAGTGCTACATTAACGAATTTAAAAGTTAACAGTTTGATTCTTAAGTACATTACATTTGCCACTTTAATAGTTTTATGTCGATTAGCGTCCACTTCCCGTATACAACTTACTTTCTGGTCAAGCATGTAACTTTTCTTCTCTCATGAATTTAATCATATCATCATTCATATTCATTGTTGTAATTAGCCAAAAGTGACAATAAGACGGTGTTAAATAACAAAAATCAAATGAAATCAAAAGGAAAATAGATTAAAGAGAATTATGTAATATTTCAGGAAACATATAAGCAGCATGACTTTTTCTTTGCCAAAGAGGGGGCGGGGTGTACTGGACCCTGTGCTCTTTTAGTTATAACTACAACCCCCCCCCCCCCGGTACGCATTCATGGATGTCCTGATTTTCTGTTCAGAAAACCTGATCAACCTAGTGTACGTACAAAATAAAATTGGTATCTTGTTCTGAACAACTGCGTCAAATCTCCTCTGATTTCATGCCGCGTACCGCCTCTGTTTGTTGTCTTCTCTGTGACACCGCCGCGCCGCACTCCCCTTTCTCGCAATTCCAGACCGACCGTCGCCATATCCACCTATCCTGTTGCGTATTTGTGTTTTTGTGTGACATTGTTGTAGCTTGGTTACGTACAAATCAACTGTATTTTATGTTATAGGTATAACACAGAATTACCTATAAATGCATTACGTACAAGTAAAGGTTAATTAACACGTTTTAAAATTATATTTTCCCGAGACCTACAGTAATTGACGTATAAAACCGAATTACGCAGAACTGAGTTACGTATGAAGGAATGTGGATCGTGACGCTACGTTCAGATTGGGTTCGATTGTTGGGCAGAGTAAAACACCCAAACAAACAGGCTGATGTAGCATAGGATATCATATTGTATCAACTTGATAATTAATAGTTAATTCAAATCACCAAATTTCGTACTTGTAACTAATAGTTTCGAAAATATCGCAACACCAAATATACCATGTGATATCGGTTTGGTGTTTGATTTCTTTTTTACATAAACCTATCCAATCATTAATTTTACCTTTACACCAAGCACCATTAAAGTGTTTATCGAACCTATTGGTAAACAGCTAATAAACACAAGAAACCAACGAACACAATAAACAGCGTCTAAAATAGAGGAGTAGCATAACCAAAATCTCTCTCTTTTCTGTCCGGTTTAATTGATTGATTTGGTGTTTTAAGTCCACTTTATGCACAGTAAGGCTAATCGGGACTGAACCTACAGTTTAAAGTGGGATCCGAACCACTGTGTGCCTTCACCGGGTATCGAACCCGGAACCCCTTGATTACAAGGCGACGACGTTTCTGTCCGGTTTAAGTACTAGGGTATAATAATCGGAGATTGAAATATTCAGCTAATGAAGGGTTTTCTTCTAATCTGGTAATTCGCTTTCTACTTTTCTAGTGATTAACATTTTATGTTGCAGTTGCAGGTGCATAAAAATACATGTTTGGTTGAAAATATATTTTAACGCCAAAAGAAAACTTGTGACCTGTCGGTCATTCTTAACGCGTCCTCAGGACCTCCTCGATGGTGCATTGGTAGCGTCGTCGCCTTGTAATCAAGGGGTTCGGGGTTCGATACCCGGTGGAGGCACATAGTCGTTCGGATTCCACTTTAAACTGTAGGTCCAGTCCCGATTAGCCTTACTGTGCATAAAGTGGACTTAAAACACCAAATCAACCAACCAACGATTTGTGAATGTTTTGATGAATTTACTTACTTTTATAGCTCGTAATGCAAGATAGTACAGTTATTCAAAATTTTCTTGTGAAGTAATACATTTCAAGCCCGATGAGACGCGGCAAGAAATTTAATAAAATTCCAGATTGTTTCTTGCAGACAACAGGAGCGTACTAGGCGTATGTCCACAATTTAGATGCGAAGAAAATCGTAAACATCAAGAAGTTTTAACTTGCATTTTGCTATTTATGGTCAAAATTATATGTATACTGGTTAATTGCGGCGATGACGATGAACTATTAAATATGTGATAAAAGAAACACAATCTAAAGGCAGCCACACCCTGACCAAGATGAATATCATGACTCATTGAATTTGCTGTCAGAATTAGTAGGTCACTCCACTAGACACTAAATAACAAAAGGGGAAGTGAGTTACATTTTCCTTCAAAATTCGTTTACTTTAAACAAGAAGAGTAAAGTTATATACACCTGTTTCTTCAATCTATTAATATTTCCAATATCAATTTTCAGAATTTTATGGAGTTGATTGTATCAATATATATTTCAATGCATAATAATTAGGATTATTAAAGTATAATGAAAGCGTTCGTTATAATTGAATTGAATTGTTGTTTTAAGTCGACTTTATGCACAGAAAGACTAATCGGGACTGGAACTACATTTTAAAGTGGAATCCGAACAACTATGTGTTTCCACAGGGTATCGAACCATGGACCCCCGATTACAAGGTGACGACGCTGCCACTGCACCATCAGGGAGGCCCACACAGACCTATTATAAGTCTTGAAGTAAAAATCATATGTTGCAACAAAAGGAAAGAAGTTAATGACGAACTATGCATGCAAAAACAATAGTAATTTCTCATACGCACATTCTTCGTTTGGCAACTTCACTCATTGCCATACCATTTCTTCCCTCTAATCTCTTCAACGCTGTCACTTACATTGTACTTAATTCCTAGCCATACAAGCGATTTCAGGATTATTTTGTTTCTGCACAGCAACAACAAGAGAAGAGAGCCTTGGGGAATACTGCACACACTCAAAATGCCAAAACATAGATATCAACTGAGCAGACGGTCCCACGAATCACAACTATTGCCACTTTCAGGTGAATGTGGAGGAGGGGATATAAATTATATACGTATACATACGTATATAAACACAACTGTTTATTATTATTATTATTATTATTATTTTATTTATTTGCTTACTTAAACGTCCTCGTTGTCTCCAACGGAGAGAAAACCACAATCGTAAATCTTGGTGCGTTGCCAGAATTAATTATATACAGAGCATTCCCTTACATTCGTTACGAGACTCGGCGGCAAGCGGCCCGGTAGCAGCGCTTGTCTTTCCCTGTGAACGGGGTCCGCGACAGTCGCTCGAGTCGGCTATTAAAATTACAGTTTTCATATTGTGTACTAACCTTGACTACAGAAGGTGTTGAAAATGATGTCCCTCTGCTACAACACATTCCTGGCATCTCCGAAAGAAATTGGCATTTACACGTGCAAGTTCGTTTACTACTGTAATTCTCCCGATTTCTCGTACAATACTCTCTTTTAACTCACGGATGGTGTGCGGATTGTCTTTGTATACTTTATTTTTTAGATTTCCCAATTTTTCTTTCCACTTTTATTCAGAACTGACACTCTTACTCTAAACTTTTTTACGAGGTTTAATATAGTGGTCCTATGTGGAAGGGGAACACCAGGAAATTTCGTTGCAAAACGTCGTTGCACTTCTCCACAATTCCTCTTTCCGAAGTAACACTCGACAACGTAAATTCTTTGTTGCAATGTAAATTTTGTTGTGCCATATTAAGCCACAATCTTCAACACACGGACACGACACAACACAACTTCCGAGGGAGGATTATACTGGCGTCAGTCTGCAACGTCAACAGAAAGGGAAGGAGAGCGAAGGCAGGGAGAGCGAAAAAAACAGACTTTAGCGTGCGACTGTCGCGGACCCGTTCACTGGGAAAGACAAGCGCTGACGCCGGGCCGCTTGCCGCCGAGTTTCGTAGCGAATGTCGGGGAATGAATGCTCTGTAGAAGTGCTGAGATGGTGTGGAATGAAATTAAGGGGCGCGGTGTTGAAAATAAAGAAAACACGAAACATGCATGAATGTTTTAGCCACTAATTGAAATTCCAATAATATGCCAATGAAAGTGGATAAAACTAGCGAAAGGTGTCCCGGGTTCGATACCCGATGGAGGCACACAGTGGTTTGGATCCCACTTTAAACTATAGGTCCAGACTTACTGTGCATAAAGCGGACTTTAAAACTCCAACTGCTTCACTCTTGCTCGGTTTTAGTACAAGTCATGTTTAGAAATTTGATTGATTGAGTTGGTGTTTAAGTACACTTTGTGCACAGGAAGGCTAATCGTGACTGGACCTACAGTTTAAAGTGGGATCCGAACCACTATGCCTCCACCGGGAATCGAACCCGGAATCCCTTGATTACAAGGCGACGATGTTACCACTGCGCCATCGGAGAGGCCAAAAATTTGAAAAGAACAGCTTGTTGAAGGGAGGCCAATGACACATGAAAAATTGGAAGATTTTTTTTTCAAGGAAAGGCAAGCAAGGTATTTTCCCACAGGATGGGAGGGAATATGTTTCAGAAAATTGATAAGACACATTTGACTTTTAAACCCATAAAAAAATTGAAAATTAAGAATTATATTTACAACCTTTCTACCTGCATATTTAAATTTGATCACGATCGGACGATTTTTTAAATTTTTTTTGATTTCTTGTTTGGAAAAAGCAAAAAAACGGCAGTTTTTTTATTCTCAAGACGACTAAAAATCGAAAATAATTGGTTACTATAGCTTAACACAGAATTGAAACAGTCAAATTTTGATGTAACTCGTTTTTATTTAGGTCTACTGATTAATTTTTAATTGGAGTCCAAAACTCGAGTATACATAGCTTTTGATCCGATAGTAGGCAGACAACAAAAACGGTGTATCAACAATACAAAGGATAACACAAAGCACCTGACACTGAGCTATAGGCATTTATCGACAAACACAGACTACTTGAAACATAAGAAGAAACCATTCTTAACAACAATGTTGACGAAAGAAAGACAATGGCGGCTGCCTTTATAAACTGCCGACAGTACAGGAAAGAAATCGACGATCAGTGTTTGCCTGTTGTAAACAATAACAGCGGTCTCACTTTAGAACGTAACATTCGGCGCTGAATATGACATGAGACAGCATGGCACTCTAAGAGTTGTTGTTGTTGAGTTGGTGTTTTAAGTCCACTTTATGCACAGTAACGCTAATCGGGACTGGACCTACAGTTTAAAGTGGGATCCGAAGCACTATGTGCCTCCACCGGGTATGGCACTCTATAAGAGTTGGGGTTATTGGTTGAAAAATGGGTGAGGAAGAAAATTAAAGGGTGCGCAAACACTTCTTCGCACCTACCCCTGGCAATGACAAAGAAAGGGTAGTTCAGAATTGCCAAGCGTCTGGTCTGAACGTCTGACCACTCTCCCCCCACTTAAACAGGACAGGGAGGGGGGAGGCGGGCGGCGTTTTCCTTTGGTTCGTTTTTTTTCAAGGGTAGCAAAATACTCATTGCAGTTCATTCCATCAATACTTGCGTCAGTAACATCTCTACAAGCAAAGGACAATTTGATCAAATCTCATACTCTATTAATTAAAGTAGTTAATATTATTATTATTAATATTAATATACATATTCAAACTTGCAAGCAAAAACGTAATTTCAATCAAGTTCAACGTAAGATTCTTTTTAAGTACACTTTATTCCTAGAAAGGGTAATCGGGATTGAACCTACAGTTTAAAGTGGGATCGGAACCACAAAGTGCCTCAACCGGGTAACGAAGTCTGGACCTCTTGATTACACTACGTTCTGGAGAGAGAGATTCTAAAATGGCAAACTTAGGTTTCTCAATGGGTTAACACTTGTATTGTAACTGTGAATAGTACAGAGTATACAGAATATGAGAATCGCCTTGTAAACTGGCGATATGCAGTGGAGGTGCACTATACACTGGTTCGAATATTATATTATATAATATGTAATATATTATATATTACATCTTATATATTATATGAATAACTTACTTTCTGTCCTCCAAAATCTGGGGGAGAAGTTAGTTCAGTGTAATACGACGCCAGGATTTCCGGGTTTGAATCCCAGCCTGGGCATGAGTGTCCCTTCCTAAATTTCTTCTAATCACCACACATCCGCACCGTCGCGGTTAAATAAAATGGCAGAAAAGCGCCTCCTAATAAAATTATTGAACACTGTGAAAAAGTAATTCACGGACTGTAACTTCTTTCTTAAAATCTGTCAGCCATAATTCTGTTTAATTACGTTGATTATAAGAATAATTTTAAAAATATATTTTTTAAAAATATATTTTTTTAAAATTTATAAAGTGCTTATTTTTATGAACAAAGCGAAATGAAATAGAATGTTTATGGATGAATGAGGAAAGAATCTGATTCCAATATTTCAACTGATTTTACAGTCGAATAATCATTACTGACTGAGGGAGCGTAGGGCGGCAGTTGTCCCTCACTTTTAGCCACTTTTGCTCCGCCACTACGCTAAAGCTTATCTATAAAGGAAAAGTAAAGTTCCTTTGCCCAATCCAGTTTTGGAACCCAATCGCCGCCAGTGTCGACAGCACGCCTTGCAACACACACCACCATCCTGAGCCCAAAGGAAATTTCCCCTCCTGGCCACCTTTAGTTTTCTTTGTTAGGCTGTGAAGTGGAAATGGAGACTTGCTACTCCTTGCCACAGGCCTGTCTCTCATCCCTCCCTCATGTATATGTCACTGGGCGATGCACTGGCCATACGTAGGGGACGATTCGTTGCTGCCACTCGAGAAGAGGGAAAACACGTGTCATATACTAAGTTAAATACAATTGAGTCGCCGTAGTTTTCTGGTTTTCGATATCATAGTCTGCTCCAATTGTTCTCACGGTGCCACTGGCGTAAGCAGGATTTTTGTTCTGGAGGGTCTGAAATTGTAAAGGTGTATAGTATATAGCTTTGTTCTAGAATTGTGGGATACCGAATAAAATATATAGGCTATCGTATATTTTCAGCTTTTCACTATTAAAACTGTACTCGAAGACAGATATGGTTATCGGGTGTCATTTTAACTTTAAGGGAGGTTTGCGTTTACATCTTTCCTTTCTATGAGTTCTTACAAATTTTCATTTAAACTTTGGATTTTCTTAAAATTTCTGGAGGGCAGTAGTAGCCCCATCAGCGCCCCCTGCGTACGCCAGTGCAAGGTGCTATGCCCCATAGGAAATCGAAACCTTTATTGCTCGCACAAAATCATGCGTGTCGTGTCGTTTCAGTGTGAAATCCCCATGTAACGTGCTTCTTGAAAACAAAAATTTTGAACTGAAGCGACACAAGCTGCATTTGTAGCTTGGACTGGACTATGTTCTCAATACGGTGCATCGTGTCACCTGTTTCTGTTGTTCCCGCATACGCAATGAATCTTTTGCATTAGATTGAAGGGTCTCGTGTCGCTTGTCGCTTGTCGCTTGGGTGTGAAATCACCATGTCGCTCGGGCCGTGCATAAAATTGACTTGGTCTGTTCACTTGTGCGCAGTGTATGTGTTGCTTTAGTGAGCTTTTGCATGTCGCTCGAACTGGGCTCTTCTCTCATTGAGAGATTTCACATTGAAGAGACATGTGGTGCTTGAGAATCTCACCAGTCGAACTCAGTCTTCTGGGGCTACCCGTAAGGTGTGAAACGTTGATATTGATTGACTAGTTCCGAAGCGACATGTGTTGTGTTTCGCTTTGGTCTGAAAGCTGCTTGGCATCTCCGTGTTGCTTGTCGCCTGTAACTTTCAGACCGAAACGTCAAGTAACACGTGGATTTCACTCCAAACAGCAAGTGCAAATGACATATGTCGATTGGAAACGCGTCAATCCGCAGCAACGTTTCATAACGTAGCGGCAGGCATAATAGGTCTCAGAAACTTGCGTTGGATTGGTGAAATCCTCAAGCAACACGTGTCCGCCTGTAAGTTCGGTGTGAATTCTACCTTACTTTAGAGACATGTATCACGAAAAATATTGAAATGTTAGTGAAGAACCTATTCTTATTAATGTTTAACTACGTATTTTGCCATTTTTGAACATATGCATCTGCATTCTAGTGACGAAAGAAACATTTTAAGGGTGGAAGGTATTTCGGGAAGGAGATTGAAGTCGTACTCTTAAATACGCCACTGTCACCACAGAGGAGGAGCAAATTTTTAACGAGTGGAGTAGACGGAGAAAACGAATAGTTAGAACACAATTAAGAACGTAAATATGTATGTTGTTTTTGTACTATATTGTCCTGTATCTGGCTTTTGTGCTTTAGTTAGATTAAGCGCAATCATTTCCAGTATTCTAGCATAGGAACTCTGGTTGAATATTTTGTTAATTAATACAAGAAGAAATCCTACTAGTTTGCTTTCTTGATGAGGAAATACACAAGCATTTCCTACAATATTCTTTGCTCGCTCACACGCGCCCTCCGGCAGATTGCTACAATTCTTCGTTGATATATATCTTTTCCGAGAAATACGAGACATAATTGCCCAAGCTCAAACCGTTATATTAAATACGGCTACTATCACACAACGAACCCTCTCAGAACGCAATCGTGAAGCGCCGTTAACATTTCCCATGTAGGCAATGATGTAGCAACGCTGCATTCTCCAGCGTTGCAACTTATGCAGCACTGCGAACAATGCAACGTTCAGAGCCGTCAGTGAAAAATGCTGAGTCATGTAAGTTGAGGGGGAGATCCGACAACGCTGTTCACTGCAACCGCAGGCCCCACCCCTTACGATCTTCCTCGCTCCGCCTTGACGTCACCGCTGATGTAGTTCCGCAATTTTTCACACACTGCAGATGTCTCTGGCGTCGCACAAACGACACACACGTTGTGTGTAGGTGATAAGCACAGAGCCCCGTTGAGAGGAACCGATAAACACCTGATACACACGTACAGGCACAATGCCCCGAAAAGAGGAACCAGAAAAATGCACTGTTTTGTAGCATAACTCCGAGTACAATTGTCGGACATTGTTCTACCTTTTATCAAAATATAGATCTTGGTCCCCTTCGTCGATTAATTCCACGACATTAAATTTTCCTTTGCCGGTTCAGCCATAATATTAAATAATGTGCTTTCTCGTTCCGAGGAACCACCAAAATTACCTCGCAATGAAAAAGTCCCTCTTAATGCTGGTAATTTTTCTGATCTTGTTCCTCGTAATGACGGGTATACCAACGCACACCATCACACACACACACACACACACACCCCACACACACACACACACACACACACACACACACACTTATCTCGTAAAATTAAAATGTTCTTTGTAAAAAAGTGTGGTTACGACATACCGTTGCGTACCGCCAGAAAATCTACGGATTGTTACTATTATTACTGCATGAAGAGCTATTCATTATCTAGCTCATATCTAATATCACTAATATTTCTATAAATACAGCCGTCCTATAAAAGAAAATAATAGACTCTTAAAAATAAATGGATAATTATTATTACAATTTTATTACTTTCAATTTGTAAAATGAAGTTTAATTCATACCTCTTAAGCTTATTTATTCTGAATAACAAGCGTACAAGTTTTGTAAACAAATATAGGATTGTTCATAAATGATATACTGAGATAAATAATTGTTGAAAATGCTACAAACGTATCAACCGTGGACTCTCCACTGCGAATATCTTGAGTTGCTTTCTTTTCTTATGTACGTAGAGGAACACGTAATTCTATTCTTGAATTGATCACTATTGCCTTTCTAGTGGAATAAACGAAGTATTTCATTTCACATATATTATTATTACTTTTGTTAAACCCACATTTTTAGTGTTCAAATGCGCGATTACCCTTTAAATTACTATGTCTCAAACGTTAAGCAGCCGGGTGGGGATAGTGGGTTTAATGCGTTAAACTCGTGTGACCTTCGGAACGCGCCCTGAAAGCATGGCCGTATTTAGGGGGGGGGGGTTCTAGGGTTCAACCCCCCCAGAAACTTCAGACATGTTGGATTAATGGAAGTTCAGAAACCAAAATCTGTAACAAATTTTCATATTCTTTCGAAGCATCACAAAAATACAAGGAGACAATGTTGAAACGATCGAGCTAGAATTTTCATACATTTGGAATTCTGAAACTTGAGTGAAACAGGATTTATTCTCAGAATCGTAGCCCACCCGCGACCCCTCCATTATCACTTCTGTTGTCATCTTTCCAGTGTTGCTCCTGCGTTACAAGGAATATAGACTGAAGATTCCCTTATGATTGTCCCAAAATTCCCTTTCCAGCTTTTAAATTCCCTGTCCGATAAAGTCGAAAATCCCCCTTGATAGGAGTTCAAACCTAGGATCTCCAGTTTCGTAGCGCATTACGTTCGCGATTGAGGTTACAATCCATGCACCAGGCTAAGTTTTTAAAAAGAATAACTGGTTCCACACTTTCCAAAATTCCAAAAATTTAATTTTAAAGTCAAACAACAAAAGCTTTATGACTAAGATTTCCATCTAACTTTTCAAGCTTTTCTCATGAAGGTATCTAAAATTTAATGACGAAGTATAATAATTGTGCATTTCAGTACACACTGTATGAAACGTAAAAAAAAAAAAAAACAACAACTTGTGCTGGATATCAGTGGCTAGCTACTGTAGCTAGCTACAATATTTGTAGCTGTAGCTGTAGCGACGCTACATTTTGAAAATTGTAGTTGTAGCGGTAGCGAAGCTACAAAATTGCTGTAGTTGTAGCGACAAATTCGCTACAGCTACATTATTTTTCTGCATTTTGAGGTAAATTTTGAATGTGGCAATAGCGTAAAAAAAATCCAATAATACTTATTTTTGCAGGAGGTTAATAAAGACAGTCTATTACATGGGAACATGTATAATCTAGATTATAAATATCTTAATATCACGCATTATAGATATTTGCGTAATTTATTTCATTAATATCTGAATATTTCTTATATCCAGATAACTAACAGACATATATAAATTTATCCAGGCTAACATCTACGTTTTTTTTAGTTGCATTGCTATTTTGGGTAGAGACATGTCTCGCTTGCTGCACCGCTGGAAAAAATGCCTCGTTTGTGTCACCCCCGGAACAAATCCTGTGCATATCCATGGTGTAAGAGACAGCAAAATATCAATAATTACTGTGTAAAACACACCTTGCAGTGCAAAAACGAGCGATCCATTTTCCAGTACACTGACAAAGCATTAGTGCCAGCAATCAATGGCTCAGTACGTTAATAGCATTGATCATTGTCAGTATATATGATGTCAGCAGCAAGAAATTATTGTTACAAGAACGATGGACGTACACTTTCTGGAATTACATTTAATTTCGTGATGATATTTGTTCACAAATTTTAAAATTACAATATAGTTAGAACACTCGGGTTTACACATCAGTGTCAGTTTCCTCAATACATTTTATCATATTGTAAAGAGTACATACGAGTTATTGACTTTTTGCAGAAACGACAATTTTCTTTAGTTAATAGTATACATAGTTTTCAAATTTATGTATTTTTCCTACTTTTGCGTCGCTTTTCTGTAACTTTTGCTAATCATGGCTAGTTTTGCCCACGAGACGAGACTTTGGCCTGTCTCGTCTCGTGGAAATGCTGTCTCGTCTCGAAAATATTCGTTTGTCTCATGACACATGGTCAATCTCGTCTCGTCTCGAATTTTTAAAAGCCTGTCCCGTTTCGTCCCGTGGGCAACACTAATCATGGCAATGAGGATGAATGGTTTATTTAGTTATTATCTTATCTATAGTAACGTTCTGCCACTTTCGGCTAATTGTGAGAATGAGGAAGAATGAAAAATGATGATGAGCAGTGTGGGGAGTGGAGGAGCAGGAGGATTCCATCCTCCCAACTAGGAGTCTTTCCTAGTATTTATTTTTAGTCCACTTTATGCATAGATAAGCTGATCGAGACTGAATCGAACCTGGGGCCATTGGATTACAAGGCGACAGAATTTCCACTGTATCTTCAGGGAAGCAATCCAAACATGAAAACTTACGTAAAGCATCGCTCCACCTGTTTCTCATCTAAGAAGCATACACCAGCTATCCCCAAGGTTTGGGTAAATCCCCGCCCCCCCAACTAGCATTCAATTTAAGTGCTAAGAAGATAGAATTGATAAATATCACATTTTTTATCTTATTCCCATTTTGCACAACACGTTATAGTTAATTTCGATACATATGATAAATTCCAATACATATTTAAAAAGTAGTCAGCCACATAAATATTTGTGATATGACAATGAGAACAACACGCACACGTGTAAGACCCCATTTTCATTAATATTCCATGAGAGCAGCATGGATATTTAATAAGAAAAATTATCATTATAAAGCATAGATTACCCTTCAATATGTTATAAAGCATAGTTTACCCCCCAATATGTATGAATGTTCAGAATGCTGCCTTCATATCAGTCTATTAAATAATGAAATATTTGTTCTCAAGAAAAATATGCTGATATGTGAATATAGATACGTAATTCTACCAAATTTTATTTGTGTATAGTTGTATTCATTAATTTGGGTAACACCCTAATTGCAATATTCATATATCAAATTTGAATTGATGTGCCTCTTGAATATATACGTTATTCTCAAACATTATAGTAAAATAAGTAACTGAAGAAACACTGCTATCAAAATTATCGAATGACGGGAATCATGATAATAAATAACAGAATCTATTTTCCAGTAAGTACAACTATCATACTAGGGGCTTCTTTTGAATATCCATGTGGTTGTTTTTAATTTTCTTATGCAAAAGTAGCGAAAAAAGTAGCGAAGTAGCGAGTAGCGAACAGGAGTAGCGTAGCGAGCTACTTTTTAGTAAATGTAGCTGTAGCTGTAGCGAAGCTACATTTTGGAAGAGTAGCTGTAGCTGTAGCGAAGCTACTTTTAAAATGTAGCGTTCTGATCACTGCTGGATATTCACTCATCTGTTGGATTGAGTAAGCCCCTCAAGGATATAACAATAATATAATTATTATTATTATTATGGAATAAAATTGTTTTATTATTATGAAATTTTAATTATTATTGTACAATTATTGTTATTATTTCTATTATTCAAATTTCTGGTGACGCCCATGGGAACAATTATGAATGAACCCCCCCCCCCCCGTAATTTTTTCCTGCCTACGGCCATGCCTGAAAGCTACCTCAAGAAGCAGCGCCACCGACAGAACTCGAAGCGCTCGGTTGCTACGGTGACATCCGCTTGAGTTAACTCGGCTTATTTCAATAATGGAATGGGAAGAGTATTGTTAGATAACAAAGACAGTTGTTAGTAATTACCACCAGCAGGGACTCCATAGGAACACGCACGTTCCATGGAGTCGGTTCAAAGTTTCCACACAGCGATCGTCGACAGCGGCAGCTGCGATTACGTTTCTGTCGCCAGCGTCACTTCCATCTCGCGTCAGCCGCCAACTCCGGGGAGACGCGATTCGAGAAGCGGACACAGCATCGTCTCGGATGGACCAGTCTGCCGGATCTGCCAGGACTCGAGCTCCAAAGAGAAGCTGGTCTCGGCGTGCAAGTGCAGGGGCACCATGGGAAACGTCCACGTGAGCTGCCTGGAGCGCTGGCTGGCGGAGTCCAACAGCAACACGTGCGAGGTCTGCGGCCACGTCTTCAAGACGGTGAGGGTCCCGCGCTACTCCGCCCTGGCGGCCATGGCCATGTGGGCCACGCGGCCTTCCATCCAGGTGTCCGAGGGCGCCCGCGTGTTCCGCAGCGACTGCATATCCTGCTGCGTGCTCACTCCCGTCATCTTCGTCGGGATCTACTTCTCCATCCAGACAGCCGACTACTACTACAGGGAAGATTCTTCTTCGTGGCCGCCGGCCAAGTGGACGACTGCTGGCCTCTTCTCGTTGGTCGCCCTCGTCGTCATCTTCTACTACCTCTGGGTCTACGTTGTCTTCAGGTAAGCTTCTCAAATGACGTGATAAGGGTGTCTAACAAAATAACAAATCCACAATTGAGGATTAAAAGTGGTAAACGTGTAAGTGCCGAAAGTGAAAGTGTTGGAAAATCGCATCGTTCCGCACATCAGCCCGTAAGAACGTTCACACTAGTGACCTCTTTACACGCCTACTTAGAGGGCTACCAGTAACTTTTCACGTTTACCACATTATAAAGCATGGCACATTTCACAGTTTAATGTGGAAAACGGTGTTTGAATTCTATTGTGGCACTTACAGCGTTTATCAATTTTAGCCTTCAATTCATCTTTTTCTTGACCTTTTTCATTTTCCTTAACCTTTATTTATTCGACCCCCACTTAGGTAAATTAGAAATTGGCAATTAAGAAAAATAAATATTTTTTATGTAATGAAAAACCCCTAGGTAGTGCTATAGAAAGGCTGGTTAAGATCAAAACTGAAGCCGCACTTTAACAAGAGAATTAGATTTGCTTTATCTTTTAATGCATAATGGCCCCTTTCATGTAGTACACCGTGGACTCTATTTTGCATACTACTGAGGCTTCGGTGTCTGGACTCACAGCCAGTATAATCCTCTATAGGGCTCACATTGCCGTCCCTATATATTTGTGACTTCATCCATCTTATGTTGCTTACATTCATCCTTGTCTTCGCATTAGACAAAACGGGCAGAAAAGCAATGTAAAATAAACTAAATCAATCATTGTGAAAGCGAAAATTCTTGACCACAAGTATAATTTCTTGACTTTTTCTTTACTTCTTGACCTACTTGTTGATTTCTCGCCTCTTTCTTGACTTTCATGACTTTCTTCACTGGTAGACACCCTGGTGATAGATTAGAATAGTGATTTATCCACACACACCCAACATTTCCTCAACAGCGCCCTATTATTATTATTATTATTATTATTATTTTTACACAAAGGCTTAATTTATGGCCATTTTGGTTCTAAGTTTACACTTACAACAGTGCTCGAAGTGAGGGGGATGCGGAGGATGGTATCCCCCAGCTAGCAATATTTTTACCAAGTATCCCCCAGCTATCTCATTGTCACCATGCTAATCCATACGAGCATCCCCAGCTAACCCAAGGCTCGTCTAAACACCCCTCAGCTAACATTTTCCACCTCAAGCACTAACTTATACTCCCAGAGCTATAGGGTGGCGCGGAGCCAACTGACACAATTCAAAAGGTCATAGATAATATATGGAAACAGAGAAAAATACGTGAAACCTCTAAAATACATCTGAGTATGCAATTTATTATTTACAGATAAGAAGCTTATTTCTTTGAAAACTACACCATTCAGGTGACCTCCGTTTACATCAGTGCTGTTGCAAGAGTGTCTGGAAGTTGTCGTACATGCGCATCTATAGGTCCTCACCAATAGCCGCAACTTAGCCAAGAATTGCTTCTTTTATTTTTTAACCCTCGGATGCATGTCACTTTTTTTTTTTACAACTTTACATATGTGGGGTCAATTTGACCCCAATGCAATTATGCATTGAAATAAGTACGACAGAGTAAATAGTTCAGCTAATATGGTTTATTGATCAATAATTTCTCTGAATATAACATAGGAAACAATTACCCTTTTATTATTATTATTTAAGCCCCCCCAAAAAGTAACAATGTATTGACAATTCACTGTTCTACATATTAATGGTAGTTACACTTCGCTCGCAATCATCAGAACTTCAGTTGACCTGAGAAACAGTATTTTAGATATAACACAATACAGCACTAAATATTATTTTATCTAGAACAAATAAATTTTAAAAAATAAAAATAAAAAAATAATAAAAAAGGAATAAAAAGAAGAATGTGCCGGCCTCTCATGGCAATTAAATGCACCTCACTCACATTCTGAGCACACCACAATCACACTGCTCTGGACCTTACACACAGGTTTCCCACATCTTCTGCAACGTTCCGTCATCTTCCTGTCATCTTGTCTTGTGCAGAGCTGGCATCTTACCCTTTCCTTTGAAGATCTATCCTCCAGTCTCTGTGCCTGCCTTACTACGCCGCAAAGTTTCATTGCCTCGGTTACTGGTTTCTTCAGGTTGAAGCTTTGGAACCTCCATCGCATGTGAGGAAGAATCAACTCATTCGCCAACTCGATAAGGAACATACGGCGTCTGTGACTAACACCTGAATGGTAATCAGAATGCTGTGACAAGTAGCATGTGTATGCATTGAGAACGCCTACATTGATTACATTATAGAAGAAGGCCATTGGCTATCGACGTGTCAGTCTTCTGCAGGTGTATGTTTGAACAAGTTTGTCCATGGCGTCCACTCCACTCTTTGTTTGGTTGTAAAACTTTATGATTTCTGGCTTCTTCTTAGAATCATCATCATCAATGTGTATGTCATGATGCATGGTGCTGAGTAGAATGAATTTCTTGTTTTTCTTCGGCACATACCTTACCAGGGTCTCATTCTCATGGAAGCCAAATTGTGATGTGCATGGCTCTCTTGTCTTGATATTGGTAAGTGCAGGTGGGATTTCACGTTTATTTTTCTTTACTGTTCCAACAATGGTTACATTTTGTAACAGGAGATCGTTAGCCAGGTCATGACTTGTGAAAAATTAGTCAGTTGTGATATTTCTTCCAGAGTTCCGCAGTGTGTAGCACAGTTTCTTCACGACGCTGCTAGCGAGGTTCTTTTGAACTGGCTCTCCTGGCTGTCGTCCCAAGCAGACTAGACCGTCTTTGGCGTCGCACAACCAGAAGATCTTGATTTCGTATTTGGCCGGCTTACTTGGCATGTATTGCACGAACTTGCATCTCCCATTGAAAGGCACTAACTGTTTATCAATCGTAAGAAAGGTGCCGGGTACCATGATTCTGCGACAGTTTTTGATAAAAAGTGTCCAGATATATCAAAATGCAGCCATGTGATCAGTCTCCAGACGTGCAGCTCCAGTATGTTCGTCATCAGATCAGAGCAGTCTTCTGATTTCTTCGAAACGATTTACTCCAAAGGCGCACTTTGCGTTTGCAGTGCGTTATGGCAGGGTGGGTGGTTGTCCTTGAAATGATTGCGTTTAGTTTGGGCATAATTGAACATAATATGTAGAATCAATTTCCCTTTATGAATGTTTTCATACTGTTTGCAGGATGGGGTCAAAATGACCCCACACATGGAAAGGAGGGGTATTGTTAAAAAAACGTTTAAAATATAATTTAAAATAAATTGTAAGAAATTTATTTATACATGTTCCTATAGCTGAAGTAGCATGGTAAGATATCACAGAAAATCAGAATTTTTTATTTAGATTTTATTATAATACCAGGAAATAAACAGACAGTGGGGTCAAAATGACCCCACACATGCATCCGAGGGTTAATAGTCATGATTAGACCTCGGATTTTTAGGTTCTAAAAAGTGTGGTTTTAGGTTCCTAAAATAGGCTCTAAAAATCCTATAACAGGTTCGAAAAAACCTAAAATAGGTTCTAAGAATCCTTAAATAGGTCCTAAAAATCATAAGTTAGGCTCGAAAAATCCTCAAGTAGGTTAAAAATAAGTTAAAATAGTTCGAATTCTTGAAAAATGTTGATTAGGTATACTCATGGGCAATGAAAGAAGGGACATACAAGGGTCGTTCAAGGTTGATCGGGACTTTTATTTTTGCAGAGGAAATAGGTAGCAGAAGAAACACCAAACTATGTCAGTTTTTCAAAGTATTCTCCGTGCGCGCCGAGGCACCGTTGCCATCGTTCTGGCAGCTCCCGAATTCCTTTGGCGTAGAAAGAACTTGGTTGTTGTCGTAGCCATTGGAGGACATCACTCCGCAGTGCTTCGTCTGTCGTGAATTTCTTCCCTCCCAGATGGTCTTTAAGGGGTGCAAACAAATGATAATCACTGGGAGCTAAATCCGGACTGTAGGGGGGATGGGGCAGAAGTTCCCAGCACATGTCGGCCAGAGTTGTTGTTGTCACATTGACCGTGTGAAGGCGGGCATTGTCATGGAGAAGAATGACATTTCCAGACAACATCCCAGGTCTTTTCTTGCGAATGGACTTTCGTACAGAACCACTCAACAATGTGGAGTAATACTGGGCATTAATCGTGTTCCCTCTGTCCAGAAAATCCACATGGATAACGCCCTTCATGTCCCAGAAGACACTTGCCATGATCTTTCCAGCGGACGGCTGCGTTTTGCTTTTCTTGGGGGGCGAGGAACCTTTATGCCGCCAGTCCATGCTGCGTCTTTTGGTGTCTGGGGTTGAATTGTGAAACCATGTTTCATCACACGTGATGATGGATTGCAACAATTCATCACCTTATGCTCGAAACCGATTCAGAAGCTGTTCACAGACCATCCTGCGTGTCCACTTCTGATCGAATGTCAGCTGGCGGGGAACCCACCTTGCACAGATTTTGCGGAAGCGTAAGTGGTCGTGAATGATTGTCTCAACACTCCCGACACTGATATTCACCTCGGCAGCAATATCCCGCACTGTTACTCGCCGGTTCTCAAGAATCATTTGCTCAACACGTGCGATATTCACTGGTGTGACTGCAATCGGGCGAATGTGTCCATGCGCTTCATTTGTCACCAGCTTCCGTCCTTGGCGAAACTGCTCACACCATTCGTACACTCTTGTCCGCGACATCGTTTGTTCACCATACTGTGCTTGCAATCGTCTGAAAATCTCAGCTGGTTTCACTTTCTCCTTCACGAGAAATTTGATTACACACCGCTGCTCCACAGCCACAGACACACTGCTTGCCGCCATGTTCGCTGCAACTGCTGCGCATGCACGAAATACGTCATGCCGGGCGCTAGTTATTCGCGAAGGAATACATTACGTCACCCGCACGTTTCATCATGATCCGGCTATTCATCGATTTTTTACGTACAAAAATCCCGGTCAACCTTGAACGACCCTTGTATATCCTGAAATACGTACTATCTTGCACAACATTATGTGTGTTACCTCACCCTATGGCGATGGCAGAACTTACCATTGGAAATTTGCTATTGAAATCCACTCTTCGCTGTATAGTTAGGCAACAATCGTTTTTCATGTTTTCCACAGTGAAACTCTGCAATTCTTTCTGTGAGGATCATCTTATATGCTGAAAATAATGCAAACTTCAATGCTGAAATGTTAGTTTGCAAGGCGTGAATGCCACAGAGCACCAAGGTGATGCGAAAGTGAGCAAGACCACACAGATCAGACCACTTTGGGTTGTACAGGTAACAGTGGCACCAGACATTGTGCTTTGTTTAGAGCTTTGAAAAATCACCATGGAGTTGGAGGAAGGGAAATTGACAGATTTCAATAACAAATAAGAAAATACTACATATGCAACAAGCTAACACTAAATTGTGTACGTATTGAAAGCTTATTCAATACAAATATACATAATAGAACACATATTATTTAAATCCATTACATTACAGAAAACAAGTAGAATGTGAGCAAAGCAAGCAAGAAAATTTTTAATTGAAAACAATATTGATTTAATAGGGCGCAAATAATTTCACTGGACGCCATGGCATTCTCTCTTTTACAACTTTTTTCTTTAGATCATTTGGCACCCATCGCCAACTCCCGCCGCCCCTAGCTACAGCTCTGAACTTGACGGAAACGAGAGATGCAGATAATGCGAGCAAAGCAAGCAAGAAAATTTTACAAAATGTATTTTTATTTGCATAAAATTTGAAATCGAAGGGGGTAATTGCTCCTCTGTGACCCCCCTGCAGGTGCCCTTGGCCGTCAATGTTTGTCCCCCCTTGCCCTCCTAGAATTGACTTCCAATGTTGGGGGGGGGGCAATGATCCCCTGCCACCCCTGTGGTTGCATCACTGTATAATACAGCATATTTAAGCAATATATGTTTACTTTAGATACTTTAGGCTCACTGCCATTGTGAGTCAACCTTATTCTGCACAGTTTGTTGCTCAACTAACCTTGTATTAATGCGAATACCACGCCCTCCCCCTCCACCCAAACCGATTCTAAAGGCATAAGAGGTGGTGTTTCATTTCAACCCTAGCACCACGATCACCCACAGGTAGGTAGAAAAACTACACATAATAACCAAAATTAAAAATCAATAACAAGTCAATCAAACGATACGATCCCCCCCCATTTATGTGTGAAGATATATTGAATTGGTATAAACTTTTGTCCTCCCCAAAAATTCCCATGATGCAGGCGCGTCATGAAAACCCCCTGTTGGCACCCCTGCACCCATTGTTCAAAATTTCCCCCAACATAGCAGATATCAAAAATAGAAAAAAATAAAAAATAAAAACAGAAATAAAACTCCTAAAGTCACTTGTGATTCAGTGACGTATTCTGAAAATTTGACATGGTTTACTGCAAGAATTCTTATTCAGTGGCAGCGATTAGGGGGAGCATAGGGGGCAGTTGACTACTTTTTGACAATTTTGCCCTTGCACTATGCTAAACCTTATGTACCAAGAGAAATTAAACTGCCCCCCCTCCCCCCAAGTTTTGGGACCCAATCGCTGCCACTTTTCTTATTTATTATATATATTTATTGTACATCCCATCATGTAGTAACACTGCCTCTGCCAAGCACGGTACAGAAATCGGAAGCAACAGGCAGTTATTTTAGTGGTGGAACAGACCCTGCAGGGCATGTGCTTTTGGAGAGCCACTAGCTTTGAAAAACTAAAAATGCTGACCAAGGCAGTAATTTATTTTATTAAAAACATAAACTAAACGTAACGTTTCAACCTTCTAGCAAGTCTTCTTCAGACTCTGTATCAAGTACAAAAGCAACAAGATACAAAAACAGGGTATTATATATACACAAACATTACTCCCTCCAGACTATTTAGAAAGTTGTTTGGAACTTTCTAGCAGGTGACTTTCACTTGCCAACTTTACTTTCACCACTAGCTTTGGTTCACTTCAGCTCACCACATACAATGAGGGAGGAAACCAGGTCGTCAGAAGTTCTTTAAATAATTGACTTAAATTCTGATTTAGAAGCTCCTTTTAATAGTTTGCATAATACGTAATGAGCAATTACCATTATATTGAAGGAAAATGTACAAAATATATAAGTTGGTTTATCTCCAGTAAGCATGATAACAAGGAGAATACAATACCTTCTCGAAAAGCACATTCACTGTACAGATTCATGTTTCAATTTTTCTCCTTGATAGGGCCCAGTTGGTGATACATTGCCCAGTGGTTCACCTTATACTTGAAACTGTAGGTTCAGTCTAAATCAGCCCATCTGAGTATATAAAGTGGACTTAAAAAGAGCTTTCATTTTCAAGAGAAAGCACAAAGTCAGTAGTTCTTTGAGCTATGCATAAGAATCCTATTCAATCATCAATTGCTTGTTGGCTTTACCATTCTGTTTTTATTTGACAGGTACCATTCCCGTCTTTGGTACAACTGGTGGCAGAAAAACTACATTGTTCAAATTGTTAGTACATCACTAAATTCAGAGCTTAAGCCAATTAAGGAAGCTGATGGAGAGAGCCCTCCAGTGTAGATGTGGTTTTACAAAATAAAAGTTTTGTTGGCTACAAAAACAAATAAAAATGTTTGTTCTTTGCTAGTAATAAAAGACTCCAGATAAACGCTGCTAAGATTTTTAAAAAATCACAGCTTAAAAATAAGGAATTTAAGGATGGTTAACAGGTAAAGTTTAATGGAATAACATAGAAGGTTATTAACCATAGATATAATCATTTATAACACTAGAATGGTGGGAGGGGTCAAAACGACCCCTATCTTCACCGTTTCTTTAATGACTATTCCGTTTTTCTTATTTTTTCCTCAAAATTTTGTGACTTTTCTTTGTTCTTTTTAAGATGGTATATTGAAATCTACAAAATATAATTTCTTTCTGTGAAATTTCATGTTATACCCCTAGAACAGTGGGAAGGGGTCAATTTGACCCCTGTAAAATTTACGCATGCTGCAATATCAGCATTAGGTTGTGGTTCCTATCTCATCCTGTCTTAGCATGTTCCCACTTGTCACAGTTTACATGTCATCATGCAGGTACTGTTCTTTGACCGGGAAGGAACATGTCACATCAAGTAGCAGTTTCTCATGGTGAAATGGTGCATATTCTGGAGTGTTCAGTTGTTGTTTATTATAATTTTTATTTGTAATCAAAATGTATCTCAAACCACCTAAACACTTTGATTATAATACATAAAGCACAGAAAATAATATAAATTAAAAATTTGTTCCCATTCTAAAATAATTAGAATTTTTAAATGCACTTCTTATGAGGAGTCAAAATGGCCCCTTTCCGCTGCTCTAGGGGTATGAAATCCTTCGCCGTTCTAGTGTTAAGGAGAAAATAAAATCCTATGGCGCAACAGCACATTGAGTGCCAAGCCCTGCCAAGCAACTTTTCTTTGTGTAATGCATAGTCAGCACATTGAGCCCCATCACTACTGTTTTCTGGCTTTCAAGAACGGAATCCACAATTTCTCCTTTTCATGTAGCTCCCCAGGAATCTAAGCCAGGACTGCTCACTCTAAACAAAATATTAATTAAGTTGGAATGTCCTTTTTTTTCAGAGAACATAATTCATTTTTTCATAAAGATGAATAGAAAGTAATTTTCAAATTTCCTCTCTACATCTTTGTATTCAAATCATTCACCTATGAATTGAATTAACATATCCATAAGCAATATGGATCTATCCACAATACTTGCCATGGAAGAATTTAAGCAACTATAAGGAACGTATGTAAGTTCACCTACTCAAACTAAGTACGGTGCACACCAGTGGTGTATTCTGAAAATTTGACCTGGTTTGTCACAACAGTTCTTCTTTATTGTATATGTTGTACCTAGGTATATTAATTAGATATAACAGAAATAAGGTTCCAATGCAGGCAATCAAGTAAAACAAAAAACAGATGCCTGATGACTTCAAATTTTTCATCAATTTCTATGTATATGAAAAAGTTCGTTTACTTTCTATAAACCAGATAACATGGGAGAATACGCCACTGGTGTACATATGGATTCTCCCAAAGTATTATGTTTTCCCATGTACAGTCACGGACACATCTGGGTTGTAACAAATCCATTGACTTTCAATGGGACTATTACAACCCAGAAGTGTCCGTGACTGTACATGATTGCGGAATATAGATTACAAAGTGGTAAATAGTCCTTCAAGATAGGCATTTCCCTCTGACAATGGATCTGGATAAGAAAGAGAGAACTGAAAGAGAACAATGATAAACACAATCCAATTTACTGATTCCCAAAAGTTGTGACCATATTATATCTAATGGTAAAATGCATTTTCAATTCGAATGCATGTCACATCCATGTTATTGATTGATTTCTCGTATGCAACCACCTACCAGTCTTTATAATGTCATTGGAGACCGTAGTGTGTGACCATGTGTATACACCAAACAGTCTCACTGAACATGACAATTATGTAACAATTGCAGTGACCACGGGCACAGCAGAATTTGGCTGTGCTATGAAAATGACTGTCTCCATAACAATGTTCTGGACTCTTAAACCATCAGGTATGTGTACATATCAAGCATTCAACCATAACCATCTTAGTGTCGAAAATAGAGGGGGGTATGCCCACTTTGTGACCTCTCTGTAGGAGAGATCCACAGGAGAGATCCACCATCCAAAATGCGCTGGCTTGTACACTGAATTTCTTCAGCTTCTTCTATTTGTAACTTGTTCCTGTATTTGAACATTGCAGACCTAACTGGATGTTGTCAGCTTTCCTTAACATACTTTGTGATTCAAATGAAGCAAGATGGTACACACAAAGTTCATAACACATGACATCATCCAAATTCATGCCATTGCCAGTGGCATCAGTCATCATTCTCTGAAAGAGGAGTGCTGCATCTACTTGTATATCATATTTGATAGGGCTCACAATAGCAGCAACAGTAGAAAATCCTATCGTTTTCACTTTGTGTAACCTTTTCGCAAAATATTTGAATATATCTTTCCTAGTCATTTTGAAGATGATGTTCATACTGATGTAGTGCAATTCATCAACATTAACTCCAGGATCAGCTGTGACTCCTGCACTAATGTTGCAGAAATTTGAGTCAAAATGGAATGGGAATATGGATTTGATTCCTTTTTTTAATATCGTTCATTACTGTTTGTCTACTTTCCTTTATTTCATTGTGTTGTTCACTATTCTTCAACAAAACTCTGGTACATGCTTGCATTTCTAAGTTGTAAGTGGTACACAGGTGTATGGAAAACAGCCACGAGACCTTGGCAGAGTTGTATTTCATGAAAAGTTATAAAAATATAATTTAATATTTAATATTCGGAAGTAAATACTGAAAGGGTGTAAAAAATAAAAAAAATAGTTTCGTACCTTTTTTTATTTGCATTGTATTCTACAGACCATAAACTACTTTTCTACGTAGTTTCACCATTGTTCAAGCTTTTGTTGTAGCGTGGCACTACTTTTTGTATCCCATCATAATAGAATGTTCACGCCTGTGATGAAAGCCATCCATGCACTGCTGTTTCCACGTCGTCATACTCGTCGAAATGCTGACCAGCAAGAAACTTCTTCCAATGAAGAAAGAGATGGTAGTCACTTGGTGCCAAGTCAGGGATGTAGGGCAGATGATCAAATTCCATTGAAAGCGATTATATTGTGAAGCGTCTGTTTTCACGAATTTCTGCATCGACCGCACACACCAAATCCTCGGTCACAACAGATGGCTGACCGCTCCTTGGTTCATCGTGAACTATCTCGCGACCTTCTTTAAACATCCGGACCCATTTCCTCACCATACTTTCACTCATTGCACTCTCTCCATAGACCTCAGACAGTTGATGGTGGATGTCTACCGATTTTACATTTCTTGCGTTGAGAAAACAAATCACAGACCAGACTTCACAGTTGGCAGGTCGATTGATTTCCTTGAACATTTTAAACCTTCAGAAAACTACAATTAATCCGTGAGCCAGAACCTCAAATTTAAGCGATCGGTACCACTCGGGGGGGGGGGGGGTTCTCATATGATTTTTTTTTCAAGGTGTGGATGCCTGGAACTGGAAAATGTGTGATAGCATCCCATAACTCTTTGCTATTTATATAATATTTTTGAATTAGTAACCATAGCTGAAAAAAAATGGTTTTTCATATTTTTTATAAAAAGCATATAAATTGATCACAATATTTGAATAAATAAATGTAATTTCATCAGACTTATTAAATTCGATATTATTTTATAATAATTATAATTATTACGTGTAATAATATTAGTTTAATCCTTATAATAATAATAAAACTTTATTATATTGCTTATATACTGACATATTAAATGCATAAGTTTGACTTACAATTTTCAAAAATCATAAATATGCATATATATGTTATATAATAAGAAGCTTGTTAGTATGATAAAAGTATGCACCAGTGAAACAGAAAGTAAAATTCGTGTGGGTATTAATGTGTCTGACAAATTTACAATTCATGATGGGTTAAAACAAGGAGATGCATTATCTCCATTGCTCTTTAATTTTGCCTTAGAATATGATGTTAGGAAGGTAAAAGAAACTACAGAAGGACTAAAATTAAATGGTGTGACTCAGTTGTTAGCATATGCAGATGATGTAGACTTATTAGGGGATGATATAAATACAATTAAGAATAATGCTAAAATACTTTTCAAAACTGCTAAAGGCATAGGTTTGGAATTTAACAAAGAGAAAACTAAATATATGCTTACAGGTCGAAACCAAGTGTTAAGTAATAATCAAAATCTAATTATTGATAACAACTCGTTTGAAACAGTTTAAAAATTCGAATACTTAGGAGTAATATTAACAAATGAAAATTATATTAAAGAGGAAATAAAAAGTAGGCTTAATTCAGGAAATGCATGTTACTTCTCTCTTCATAAAAAAAAGCGTTCCCCTGTGCTTAGCACCACGTCATGAAGGTGTATAGGGGGTGTGGGGGTAATGCCCCACACTTTCTTGATCCAGTCGTGAGTGGGGGTGATGTGATCAGCATCATGCCCCTGACCGCCTTTACCCCCCCAGGGTTTCCCCCAGGTACCCATGTTATTCGACACTGGGTGGGCGCTGGGGCCGCTTCCAATATTAGAAAAGTTCCCAGATTTGAACTGGCTGGGGATCGAACCCGGGACCTTTAGCATGGTAGTCAGATGCGTTACCGACTTAGCCACCGTGGCCATTTCTCTCTTCATAAACTTTTGTCTTCTTGTTTAATATCTAAGAAACTAAAAGTTAAAATATACAAAACAGTAATTTTGCCTGTAGTATTATATGGGTGTGAAACTTGGTCCCTTACATTGAAAGAGGAACATAAATTGATAGTATTTGAAAATAAGATCCTTAGGAAAATATTTGGACCAAAAAGGGATGAGGAGACAGGTGAGTGGAGAAGGTTACATAATTTAGAACTACATAATTTGTATTCATGTCCAGATATTATTAGAATAATTAAATCAAGAAGACTTAGGTAGGCAGGCCATGTGGCATGAATGGAAGAGAAAAGAGGAGTTCACAGGATTCTTCTTGGGAAACCTGATGGTAAGAGACCTGTAGGAAGGCCAAGACGAAGATGGAGGGACAACGTTGAGATAGACCTAAAGGGAATCGGTAGGGATGGAAAAGAGTATATAGATCTTGCTCAAGATAGGGACAGATGGAAGGCCTGTGTTGCTGCAGCCATGAACCTTCGGGTTTAAGAAGGCTAGAGAGTTAGTTAGTTAGTTATAATTTAACATAAACAAAATTTTATTATTTACATTTATCATCATCATCTTCTGAATAGGTGTCATCACTCATTGATTTTCACATGTGGGTAGTTGGCACTTGTCAGGGCACCTGATGTTATTTAGACAGAAGACGCAGGTTGTAGTTTCTAATGAATTGGTTGGTTGATTGATTTGGTGTTTCAAGTCCTCTTTATATACAGTAAGCCTAATTGGTACTGGACCTACAGTTTAAAGTGGGATCCGAATCACTATGTGCCTCCTCCAGGTATCGAACCTGGGACTCCTTGAATACAAGGCGGTGACGCTACCACTGCACCATCAGGGCAACAGTTTTTAATGGAGTTGCAAGCTAATAGATCTAGAAGAGTTTAAGATGCTGACTGCCATTCCATCAATCCATTACCAGCTCCTCTGCTCCATCGTGTGTTTTTCAATGTCCATCTTCTCCCACTTGCAGTGGCAAAGCGTGACATTTTTACGTAGTCATCACAAGACTTGCCAAACAACAGGGTCAATCTTTCAACCCAGGATGGGGAAGGGGGCATTCACATTGATAATGATGATAACGGTGTTCGTACTTGATGTGTGGAGTAGAGATGGCTAAATCTATTCTTAAAATAAAAAATAAAAAATAAAAACAAAAGAAAAAAAAATAATGGAAAAATTGTTAAACTTCTCTCTCCGAAATTTGGATTGCTTCCGAAATCCGGGTAGTAGAATTTTTGAATCGAGATTTTTAGATTTTTCAGAATCCTGATATTTTTGGCCATCCCTGGTGTGAAAGTAAGATATGTTAGAGAAAAGGTTCTGTTTGAGTAAGTATGTTTATCACCTCGAGAACAAAAATCTTGATCAATCTTGTCATTTGTAAGCATAGTAAACACAAAACAGCAGGAAGTACTTCGTGTTTTGTAAACCAAGAACATTTTTCCCCCCAAAAAAATTGATATTTGAACTGCAGGATCCAAAAAAATTAAAAGAAGAAATACTATGAAGAAAATAGAATGGATCCAGAACTGCTTTTTTTTTTAGTTCTTTCTAGCACTAACTGTAGGGAAATTTATGCTTTTGCTTACTTATGTTTTTTTTCTATGCACCATTACTTTCATCATGTATTCTGTGTAAGTTGCTTTGCGATGCTCTTCAATATGTTTTTTTCTCTTAAAAAACAAGAGCGTTGCATGCTTTACAGTGCTGGACATTCTGAGAAGTTTCATCTTGATGTCACAGAAGCCCTGCCGTGTTAGTAAACAAGGAGGCTGAAAACAAAAGGTCTCTCATGACCAGACCTTCAAAAGCGGGGGAAAAGCGGTCGAAGGACCTTGGATTCGCAGACCTGCTGCGATGAGCTGGCCCGCCTGACACCATTGCACTCAACGGAAACACAGTGGGAGGGTTGGGCATGGGGGGAGGGGTGTAGAACTGGGCTCTCCTTTCGATGCGCTAAACTTGGCGAATCTCTTGCGTATTTCTAGCTGTTTAATGATGTTACTTGACTAATTTCGCTCAAATATGCGAATATTCTGATTTATTTTTTCTTCCCTAAAATATTTAAAAAGCAATATTTTTATTATTTTGCTTTGTCATCGCCGCATCATCTCCCGATGACCAGACACTTCGCCTCTGCCTAATTGGTCTAGGTGTACGTGGATCGTTCAGAAGACATCTCTTGCTTATAGTGGATTGATAATCACACATTAAGCATGTTTCTTGCAAGTTGATAAATGTCTATCTCACCCTTCTTTGCACAGAATAGACGACATGTCATGTCATTCACACAATGTATGGAAGATTTTGGAGCATACAGTAAGCATGAGAACTACAGTTTACGCATTACTATTTCATTGAGATCCCATTGATATGCGAGGGTGGGAAAATATTACCTGTGTTTGTCTGTTGGCAGGAAGGATGCACTTACTTTTCCTTTTCCTGCAATTGCATATGGAGACTTATCATATCTCGACAAACATTTTTAATCAGAATTGAAGCTATTTTCTTAATGTCAAGAACCCACGTGGGTATTTTAGTACTACATTTCAGAAAGAATTTAACCATGATTCTTTCATGGAATCTCAAACACACAATACACACATCTGTGTCATCTGAGTCTCTCATTACCTCTTCATAACCCTCATTAGCAGTGGCAGTATTCACCAAAAAATTACGATATCTTCTTTATACTGTTGAGATTGAGCACTATGGGGCTCCCTTCAGATGTGATGTTCCATCATTTATCTCCACAGTTCGCGAAGTGTTTTACTCAAAAGATTTAGAAAATGCACTGGTTTCCTTCATTCGTTAATAAGAAATGCAATTAGAGTTGTTTTATTCATTACGTGACTTAGGAATTTCCTTCACTTTCTGACAATCTGGGAAGATGAGATGCTCTGTGACTGATGCCCGAGTTCTTCCCATATGATTATCCTTTCGGTGTTCTTTATAGACTCTCATTGTACGTATCAAACAGACATATTTGATTCTTGAACTAGTATTTCCTTCCACAAAGCAATGGACAAGGCAGATAGACTTCACCAAAGTTTGACTTCTCTTCTTTTACTCTCTGAATAAGAGTCATGCCATCAATCACTGTGGCTGAATTTCCAGATATTTCTTCAGGGGGAATAACATTTTTCTGCAAGTATGTCTCTAAAGACCAAAATAATGGTTCTAAGAGTTCTAAGAGAAAGCACATTTGAAGATTCCGATTCTGTGCTGTCACAATAATTCGAGCAAATATATCCTTTTTCTGAGAATTGATTTGTCATTACTATCCACTGCCTTCTTCTTGGATCAAGAGAGGAACAGAAAGAACTAGACGAAAACCATGTACAGCCCATGTTTATGCAACTGAAAGAACATTCAGAGCAGATACAATACAGTATGGATTAGTACAGGTAACAGAAAGACCCTACAGTCGCTTGAACCAATGCTCACATGATGTGCATCACTATAGAGCAATCTGTGTGCTCAAATGGCCAAACCCGCTGCACATCTGTGTGGCATGGACTCAATGAGGTGATCGTTGAGAGCTTGGAAGATTCCTCGACACTCTTCACTTTGGACAATTTGAGCTCTGGAAGAGTTGAGGGAGGTGCCATCCTACTTAGAATGCGTCTGCCAAGTGGCCAAGTGCATCCCAGACATTTTCTATGGGATTTAAGTTCAGTAATCATGGTGGCCACTCCATACTCAATATTCCCTCGTCCTCTGGCATGTTGTGCACTAACAGAACTCTGTGAAGACGAGCATTATCGCTGATGAAAAGGAAACGATCATCTATTGCTTCTGCGCATGGCATGGCAAGAGGTCTGATGTTCTCATCTCCATATCTAAGGGCCGTCAAAGTGCCATTTTGGATGATGTGGAGGTCCGTACGCCCCACATTTTTTATTCCAACCCACAAAATCATTCCACCACCTCCAATTTAGAATATTTCTTGCACAAATGTAGGGTTATATCGTGTTCCACATTCCCTCCAGATTAGGCACTTCAATTGCAAGGCTGGGGGCTGCATCGTGACTCATCGAAGAACACTGCTCAACCCCATTCGTTGTGGCCCCAATTGCAATGTTCCTGAGCCAAGTTTCTACGGACTGAAAGCTGTATGGTGATGGAACACACACCATGAGTCTATATCCATAGAGGCCATTTTAAGAAGGCGATTGCAGACTGTTTGAGATGACATCTGTGTCCTATTGTATGCTGTCGTCTATTCCAATCGGTTGTTAATAAGAGGTACCCATTGTCTCTGGATGTTGTTGCTCATGGAATGCCTTGACCTTGCCTTCGTTGTACATTTTCCGTTGTTTGGAACTGAATATACAGGCGAGAAATGGCAGTTTGAGATACTCCAAGGGCTACGGATACCTCTCGCTGCCTGTCCAGCTTCCATCCTACCTATGGCTCTCCACGCCATTGATTCAGGTAAATCGCACTTTAGACGCATTGTACGTACCACTTGCCCACGTTCCTCAATGAACTCTTACACTGTCCTTGGACTACTTACTACTGTCATTCTCACAACTATGCACTTCAGTTGTTAATTCAGAGATAACAACATTAATGATGGGCAAATAGCCAATTGACTCCAGTAATGGTGTTTAATACCATCCAACTTGTCAATTAAATTATTAAAATATTCATATATTTTGATTAGTGTTATTATTATAATCTTAATTATTATCATCATCATTATTAATTTAGATCAGAATTACTATAATTGTCATTTCTAATAGTAAATGTCAAAATATTAAAAATTATCAAAACTTTCCATTTACATCAAGGTTATCTGGGAGGTGGAGTGATAACACACAGAAGGCAAAGAGTTATGACATGCTATCACATATTTTCCATCACTAGGCATCCCAACCCAGTAAAGAATATGCCAAGTTGGGTTTTCATGTCACCGCCAAAGTTTCTAGAGCTGCAGGGGAAGAATGTGAATTTTCATTGGATTGGTGAGGTAAGAGTTGAGGGGAACCAGTCCCATGGAGGGAGGTAACCTTTAACTCTGTGCGTGTAGACCGTTATGCACACGCTTTGCCTCAATGTCTCATAGGGGTTCTCAGGCAGCTGCATGGGACCTGTTTTTAACCTTTTAGTTTTTAACATGGGTTTTTTAAGTACACAGGAACTTTTACTTTGTTAAAGCCGGAAACTTTTATAAGTGTTTTTTACCTTGCCTTCAACCTATATTCCTATATAACACTTCTTTACGTGACACCATGTTTGGTGTCTAGATATTAATGTGGACCTGAAGAAGGAGGAAGTATTGACCTCCGAAACGTCGTTTGGATAAAATTATACTCACTCACGTAAGTTGTGAATTGTTGATACTGGCTAACGTATTTATATTTTTATATAGGATTCTTGTTGGGGAAAGTTGATGGTAAGAGACCTGTAGGAAGGCCAAGACGTAGATGGAGGGATAACATTGACATGGACCTAAAGAAAATCAGTACGGATGGAAAGGAGTGGATAGATCTTGCTCAGGATAGGGGCAGATGGAAGGTCTGTATTTCTGCATCCATAAACCTTCGGGTTTAAGAAGGCTAGAGAGTTTGTTTGTTAGTTTATTCTACTGAAAACTACCTGCTGTAACACAATAAGTATAATCTTCAGTTGCCTAACAACTCTTGAAATGTGGGGATCGTGTGATCTTTGTTAGTTTATTACAGTAAGGAGTTTTGCACATAGTAAGTTTTGTCTTTATAAACATTTATCGGATACCAGCTGTGGTTTGAAACTTAGTTTTTGTTACTTTTAAGCTTTAATTTTACAGAGATACTTTTGTAATCTGGTTAAATCAAGTGTTAAATTGTTAATGTGCCAGAACTCAAGTTAGTGCTATGTGCCTCAGATTTTTTTATTTCGAACCTTCTCATGGATTTAATTAAATTAGGCACACACAGGAGATGTACTGCGTAGAACTGTTAGCAAGAAATGCAGGCTCGACCAAGACTCAAATCCGGGTCTCTGGCATTCCGTGCCATTGATCTATGACTGAGCTACTGAGACGGCTAGTATGTAGTATGTAGTACATCTCTTGTGTGTGCCTACCTTAATGAAGTAACATCTTTACGCTGGGAGGAAAGAGGCAATGTCAACGTCTACTGTGTTTGAAAGGCAACAGATCCCGTTGCGGTTGGACTGGCAGAGACGATTCCATATAGGTAAAACAGTGGAAGCGAAAATCAGGGGAAGCCAGACCGGCTCGGTATCTCAGTGGTAGAGCAATGGCACGGAGTGCTGGACACCCAGGTTCGAGTCTTGGTCGAGCCTGCATTTTTGGCCAACAGTTCTACTTAGTACCTTCTCATAGAATAACAAAACAACTGAAACAAGATGAAGTTGAGATTAAACCACCTTATGTTAGCATAATGTTTCTAGTTTCAGGATCCAAAATTAGTTTTACCCCTTTTCACAAAAAGTCATAAAATGTTATTGGATACATGACACATTTTTTCCAAAAAATTGCTTATCATATTTGATAGCTCGGTCAAACTTGCAGGAAAACGTATATCCTTCGTATAAGCAGGCTCTGAAAGCCAAGAAGTGCTATCTTCAAGCAAATCAGGTAACTGAATCAGGGCCTCCACAACGGCATAGTGGTAATGTCGCCACCTTGTAATCAAGGGTCTCGGTGGAGGCACATTGCACATTGGTTCGGATCCCATTTTAACTGTAGATGAAGTCTCAATTAGCCTATCTGTGCATAAAGTGGACTTAAAACAACAAATCAATCAATGTAACTGAATCAGCCACTGAAGTTCTCCTTCAGCCAATGCTAGGTCATACCGTATGCACACTTCTCCAAGTGCAAGAGACAGTGATTTTGAGATTGCTTTAACAATACAGAGATCTTCATTCATCTTAGGTGGGGTTGGGATGGAACAACTGGACAATCTCAGTATAAGCAGAAGGGGCAGGATGAGGGATTTCAGGACACACACATTTCCTTCACATCTCTTGTGCCACTTTAAATACACTATGAATTTAAGAAACTAGGAAAAGTTGCTATTTGACAAAATCTTTGACCTTCAATGACAAGATTTTGCTGGCCGATCAGGCTTTGATTAAAGAGGAAACCATGGCTCTTACAGAAAAGTGTGTAATGCACTTACTTAGAACAGATCTACGGAGTGTGGCATGACTCCAAAAAATATGAAGATAATAGATTTTAACAGGAACGAAAATCTAGACATTTCGGTTTGGTCTCTCCATGTTACATACGAGGATACATTTCATGAAACTACATGGAAATTAAAGAATGGCAGATACGTTGATACGCAAACAAACAGTTGATGAAAAAGTAAGAAAGTAGAAGATACAGATTGAGCTGAAGAAGGAATTAGACATCACTGTAGATGAACCGATGCAAAGGGAAAGTGGGGCATCAAACAGTGGAAATACTGAGAGAATGTTTTATTCCAGAACTCTGAGAAAGAGGTGGATATATAACAGGAATAGACGGAGACCTCCTCAAGAAATATGCCATGATCCTATAGGCACTATCTTATGGACTGGGCTAGGAAGTGATATGCACCTCTCAGTCTATCCTTGGATCAACATGTCAGTTTCAGTTCACAAAAGACTTGTCTGCAGCCCAGCGATATTTAGGCTACCTTATGCAGATAGGACTTCATCAATTTGTAGATTTTCCCACAAGATGCACAGAATCTCTCGACCTGTTGCTGTCTTCATACACAAAGGTCAAGGCCAAGCCTGGTGAGCAATCCATCACCTCAGACCACACCACCATGCATGCCAAAATCCAAGTCCCTGGAAAAGCCCCCAGGCCCTTCCCCTCCTCCAGACCAGTCCGCAACTGGAAAAGAGTCAACTGGGAGCAACTTTCTCTTTTCTTTTTCCCAACCTCCTACCATGGACAATGATGGACCTCTTCCCAGTGGAAGAAGCAGTGGATTTCCTCATGGACTGTGTGTAAGCCATAATTAAAGGCCACATGTCCCTAAGGAAAACAAAAACATCCCAATTCCCACTGTGGTATAGTGAAGAGACGAAACTTACGCTGAAGAACAAACAAAAAGAATGCGTGGATCCTGTGGAAACAAGTTCCAAATGTTCATACACAGAACACTTTTACTCAATTAAGGAAGCACAGCAAAAAATTAATTCAAAGTGACTATAATAATTACATTCAAACTGTGATGGAAAGTGCTGATAGAAACCCCAAAATGTTCTGGATGCTAATTAACTCATGCCAACAACATGACCGTATTCCCGTTCAAGTCTCCTGGAATGGTAAGTCTGCTACAAAGAATGAGCACACATCACTTTTTAACTCGTATTTTCACAGTAACTTTACAAATAATACCACTACCCACTGCCTGAAGTCAAGTCCATCATTCCTTACACACTCTCTCAAATCTCAACTAACTGCAATGAAGTTCAAGAATTATTAAAATCTCTTTCATGTTCTAAAGCTAATGCTCCTAATGATATCCTTGGCATATTTCTACAACAATTAGCCCATATTCTATCCAAACCCATCAGCATAATCTTTAACAAGTGTTTTTCCAAGGGTGTGTTTAGTCTTGCATGGAAGCAAGCAAATATAGTTCCTATACTCAAACACGGAAACAAAACTCACGTTACTTCTTATCGTCCAATTTCCTTACTTCCTGCACTTGCACTACTAGCCGAAAAAATAATTTCCAATCGTATCCTTGCGCATGCTACTCCGTTCCTCTCTCCCACTCAACACGGTTTTCTTCCTCATGCTTCATGTGACACAAACCTTGCTTGTTTGCTCACCAACGCGGTTAACTGCCTGAGTGCCAAGCAAGACATGGATGTCGTTTACTTAGATTTTTCTAAAGCGTTTGACTCTGTCCCTCATAAACAACTCATCCATAAACTTTCAAACAGATTCAACATTCACGGACCCTATCTTAAATTACTCTCATCTTACTTGCACAATAGAAAGCAAAAGGTATCATATCTGGTTGTTCTTCATAGTTTCCGGTGTGCCTCAAGGAAATTCACTAGGGCCCCTGTGTTTCACTCTTTTCATAGACGATATTCATAAATATATTTCTCCCGAATGCTCAATCTTATTGTATGCTGATGACTGCAAATTATTTAGAAACATCGCTTCAGTTCAAGGCACATTTTCTATGCTAGACAATCTCAAACATATTGATGCTGGTGCCGAGACTGGAATCTGAAAATAAATCCCTCAAATCCAATTTTACAGCACCATCCTATCAATTATGCAACCAAATTATCCTGTTCATACAACAACCTTGTGATCAGCTTCATCAGCAAAATCACCTTCAGCCAACATGCAGATTACATAACCCTTGGATTAATTTACAGATTTACAGATATCACACATGTTTCTGCCCTCAAAACATACTTTACAACATGCATTGTACCTATTCTTGAATATGGTTCCTGTATTTGGTCAATGGCCTGTGAAAGCAATGTAAAGAGAACAAACACAGTGGTAAATTTCTTCATCAGAATAGTCAAACATAGATGTCCAGTCCTTGCAAATTTTTCCAATGCAAAATTCTATCCACTCTTCAAATTCACAATCTTTCCCTTCGCCATCAAGTTTCAGATCTAACATTTCTTTGAGAATCATGAATGGACAACTGTTCACTAACAAACTCTTACCACATCCAGATCCCATGTACACTTCGCAACATCTTATTTGACCGCCCTGAAAAATTTCAAAGTCCGGAATTCGTAATTTTGGCAGCATAGCGCTTCAGAGCCAACTAAGAGTAGCCAACTTTGCAACATTTCTTCTTCCTGAATGAAAACGCTCGTGATTTTTTTTTCATTCTTTCACATTCCATAAAGTAAAGATACCCTAAAGCAGTAATAAAATATACGAGTAGACAAAAAAATGTTAAGTAGAAATACGAATGTTAAAAATATTTCAAGATTCTTCGTTCTGAATTTGAAAATAGGAAAATGTATGTGCATTGTGAAACACTGAACAGCTTCTCATCCACCTGGAAAGAATTGCGTTCACATTTGAATGCAAGATGGCAAATTTATGATGATTTTATGCGAAATGTTTAGTAAAGATACCTTGCACAACACCAAACGATTCTGTAAAGTGTGTCTTTTCCTTGGTTCTTGGCAAAAAATGGTTCGAAACTCCGGCACAATGTTGCTTCAACTGAGACTAACGTGTTTTACTGAGGTTTCTGTTAGCAATCTCCTGGAGTAGTTGGTTAGATGACAACACTTTCGTTTTTTTACTGTTTCGTCAAGATCGAAACATCGTAGGTTCAAATCCCACCCTTTCCTTATATTTTTTTCCTTTTTATTTACCGAGTACGAAGTGTTCTAAGAACGTAATATAATATTATATGATATTACTGTAAATATTTATGCGATGCATACTCAGTGGCGGCGATTGGGTTTCAAAACTGATGGGTAAGGTGGGGGAGGGGGGAGGGCATGGACAGTTTCTTTCCCTTGGTAGATAAGGTTTAGCATAGTGCGAGGGCAACTGCCCCTCCACACTCCATAATCGTCGCCACTGTGCATGCCTCAAGTAATGCTTCTACTAATGTTTTTAATCTTTCAGTGATTGGCAGGATTTTAGGAAATACTTTTCCTTTCATTCAGCTGTTATAAGTTAACACATATTAAGAACTTACATGTCAGCTTTCTCCATCCGGAAATGCTGGACATAAATCGCATAAATATCAACGGAAATATCCAAGAAACGTAGATAAGCATTTATATATAAAAAATATTTTGCAAAGAAGTAGGTTTGAACCCATGACCTTCCATTCCATAAGCAAACAATCCCCCTACACCACACGGTTTACGTTATTTGATGCACTCGGTTCGGATCCCACTTTAAACTGTAGGTCCAGTCCCGATTAGCCTTACTATGCATAAAGTTGACTTAAAACACCAAATCAACCAATTCATCTCCTTCTATGATACTGTAGTCGGCCAGCATCCGAAAATACAGTTCTGCTTCGCGTATACCAGAGTGTAATTGCATTTAATATTGTGACTAATTTTACTTTAAAACTACAGATTAAAGCTATAATAGTGTCCAGAAAAAGAACCTCAAAGTAGATCTTCACACAAAGTATTTTAATCCATTGCCAAACATTTCAGTTAAGAATAATATTATGCTTTTCCATTGACCGTATTTTCGATTCATGGTGAATTTGCTAAAAGGACCATTTCAAGAAATCTAAATATGTAAGTTTTACTAGCTCTAACTGAAGGGAAACGGACATGATATCAGGTTTAGCATTGTTTTTAAGGGTCAGAAAAAAAGTTGATTTTTCATCAACTTCCGGACCCTAATTAGTAATTTTGACCATTGAAAAAGTTGGAGGTAGCTTACTTAAAATTTTCTTTCTGAGGGATCGTATCGTCCCATATCTCCACTTCATAATAAAGAAAAACATCAAGTTCATATTTCGAAAATAACTTGGAGTTTTCCACCACGAAAATATGTTTTTCATAGTTTGGAGTTCGTTAGTATTATCTTTCAAGGTTTCCATTGTTTTAATTACACACATATTTTATATTGCATACGTTCCTCTCTCTTTTCATGCAGTCTTTGGAAAAAAGCTGAAGTTTCTTGTCAAACGGGGTCTGATTAAAATGACTTCTTTTCGCTCTCCTGTTCCTACTTTAAACAAATAATAAAACACTTCGTAACTAAACGATTGCTTGTTCAAAACACGGAATTTTTACACAATTTACAAAATATGACAAAATGCCAATAGACATGTTCATCATTTTTCCCTTTCAGTGTTTCTCGATTTTATCTGAATTCGTTTCCTCACGAAAATTGCCATGAGGAAATTATAGATTTGACATTATGTGTGTATTGGTTTCTTCAAACTGGTAGCAAATTTTAACATGAGCTACCTGGAGAAGAGGTAGCGTGCTTGATTCTTACGAGGGAGTTCGTAGGTTCGATTCTCCATCTAGGCAGGATTTTTTTCAGGAGTATATCATTGGGTGTAATGTTTATCCACCGTGCTAAGGAGCTAACATTGGTCTTTGTATTTCACAAGAGGAAAGGAAATAGTAAGAGAAAGTTATTTCGATGATAGGAGGAAGTCACATGCCACATGGAATGCGCAGAATCACGTTACATAGAGCTAAGTCTGTAATGGTGGTTTAGTGCGGAAAGTTTGTTATATCTGATACTCGTACTTTCTGTTCAAAGAAGACAAACATTTTAGATACAAAGGAGTGAGGAATTAACGATCATTATGAGGTTTTGAATTTTTTGTTTGTCACTCATTATATAAATACTTATTAGTAGTTTCTTATCGAATCGGCCTTTGTCGCAATAGCAATTTATTTATGTTAATTAGTGATTTACTATTAGTTTTAGACGCATGGTAAGATGGCGGTGAGGGGATTGACAACAGTCATTACAAGGAACGGACATAAAATTACCAATCTTAGCAATTTGAACTCATTAAACGCTCTCCTTCGTTGCAGTACTGCACTACATCACTACTTAACATAACTGTATATCTTTTTTTAGTATATCGAAATCAAATAATCAATATTTTAGGTGTCAGTGAAGAACAAACAATACACAACTTAAATAACATTACATTTTGCATCCTGAATACATATATGTGATTTGTGAATTAATCATGATGTATGTGTTAACACAACATATGAGCAATAACTAAAAAGAAAAGTTTTAACTTTAAATCCTGGAAATCTCTAACTTCTAAGGGGAAATATGCGCAGAAGGGACGTCCCTCAAGTGTGCATCGGATTCATTTTTCAAATATTCTAATATCAACGGTATCTGTTCAGCAAACAAAAAGAAAGAAAAAAAAAGAAAGAGGAGAGGGTGGGATTTGAACCCGCGGCCTTTCATGCTTTATGAAAAGTAAGGATAGCAGGGCCTAACCAACTGCTCTACGTTAACTTAATGACGTTATACCCTTAAAAACATGTTAACGTTTATGAAGACTCCCACCTTCCAGTGTTTCAAGCACATTTTCTCGACAAGTCGTGTAAAATATATGTTTTCGAGAACTGTTCGATATTATGCAAGGTATTGTAAATAAAATGTCGCATAAACTCTTCACAAATTTGCTTCTTTCTTCACAAACTTCATGGCAATTTCCTTCAGGTGCAGAAAAACTCTATTCAGTGTTTCAAACCCCCCAAATTTCAAGTCGAGCAAGCAGAATCGTAAATATCCTTCAAGGTTCTTTTTCCAATTTATTATTTCTGTTTGATTGTGTATTATAATAGCGGTTTATAGTTTCTAAGTTCATGGAAAGTGTTAAATTGAAAACCTCTCACCGCAGCGTTTTTAGTCTAGTGGAAGGACCTACTCAAAGTTGGCTACTCTCACCTGGAGCTGAAGTGCAATGTTGCTAAGTTTACGATTTCGGGACTTAGAATTCTTTCGGGGCGGTCAAATAAGATGTTGCGAAGTGTACCAACAGCAAATGCAACAACTTCTTTAACACAAAAGCCTCAAGGCTATCCCTAGAACAAAGGTCATTTCTCCATAGACTAGAAGCAAGGTACAATACACTACATGATCCTCCAGGCTTCCATCTATCAAAGCAGACTTTCAGAAAGGTGTGCATCAAGCAGCTGAAGAGTAATTAATATTTGTTATACCCTACTTATTGTTTTATTCTTGTTACATATATACACTCCTGCAGTCAGAGAAAGGCACTTCAAAAGGTTGTATTAGACTTCCTTAAATGTCCCTTCAGTTGCTTGCTGATGTTGAAAGTGATTCAGACCGGAATTGTAAATACATTGAACAATGCATAAGACATGGCTTACTGTATTGTGAGTGCAATTGGCATTAAAATATCATAATATATTATAGCATTCTTTTCTTTCCCTAAAATAATAGCATATATGAAAAAATATGCATTATGAGGTCACAGACCAAAGTACACCAAGAATTGTAAAATATTCTCAACTTCATCCCTTTCAACATGCTTTCTCGAATGACATTTAAATTTTTATTAAGTACTGTGACAATTTTTTGCTCATTTTCCATCATTTGCTGCAAAAAATCAACTTCTGTTTTGAACCAAGTTTAATTTTTTTTATCCAACAATTGTTATTTTCCCTATCTTGAGCAAGATCTATATACTCTTTTCCATCCCTACCAATTTCCTTTAGGTCCATCTCAACGTTGTCTCTCCATCTTCATCTTGGCCTTCCTACAGGTCTCTTACCATCAGGTTTCCCAACAAGAATCTTGTAAACTCCTCTTTCCTCTCCCATTCGTGCCACATGGCCTGCCCACCTAAGTCTTCTTGATTTAATTATTCTAATAATATCTGGACATGAATACAAATTATGTAGTTCTAAATTATGTAACCTTCTCCACTCACCTGTCTCCTCATCCCTTTTAGGTCCAAAGATTTTCCTAAGGATCTTATTTTCAAATACTCTCAATTTATGTTCCTCTTTCAATGTAAGGGACCAAGTTTCACATCCATATAATACTACAGGCAAAATTACTGTTTTGTATATTTTAACTTTTAGTTTCTTAGATATTAAACGAGAAGACAAAAGTTTATGAAGAAAGAAGTAACATGCATTTCCTGAATTAAGCCTACATTTTATTTCCTCTTTAATATAATTTTCATTTCTTAATATTACTCCTAAGAATTTGAATTTGGAAACTGGTTCAAACGAGTTGTTATCAATAATTAGATTTTGATTATTACCTAACACTTGGTTTCGGCCTGTAAGCATATATTTAGTTTTCTCTTTGTTAAATTCCAAACCTATCTCTTTAGCAGTTTTGAAAAATATTTTAGCATTATTCTTAATTGTATTCACATCATCCCCCAGTAAGTCTACATCATCTGCATATGCTAACAACTGAGTCACACCATTTAATTTTAGTCCTTCTTTAGTTTCTTTTACCTTCCTAACAGCATATTCTAAGGCAAAATTAAAGAGCAATGGAGATAATGCATCTCCTTGTTTTAACCCATCATGAATTGTAAATTTTTCAGACATATTAATACCCACACGAATTTTACTTTCTGTTTCACTGGTGCATATTTTTATCATACTAACAAGCTTTTGAGGTATTCCAAACTCTAATAATATATTATAATTTATCTCTTTTGACCAAATCATATGCTTTTTGAAATCAATGAATAGCTGATGGACATTTTTATTATATTCCCACTTTTTTTCAAGTGTCTGTCTGATGTGAAAAATTTGATCTGTTACGTTTAAATCCACATTGATAATCACCTATAATTTCATTACCATATGGTGTTAGTCTTGTTAAAAGAATGTTAGACAATATTTTGTATGTTGTTGAGAGTAGAGAAATTCTACAGTAATTATTGCAGTTCATTTATCACCTTTTTTAAACACAGGAACAATTATGAATTTTTTTCCACTGTTGAGGAATTTCTTCTTTATTCCATATTAAACAAATTAATTTATGAATTTGACATATTAACGAATTTCCACCATATTTAATTAACTCAGCTGGTATTAAATCAATGCCAGGTGCTTTGTTATTCTTTAGCCTTTTAATATCATCTTTAACTTCAGTCAAGTTAGGTTCTGGAACTAAAGGTTCTGCTGTGTGTACTTCATTTACTTCTGATTTATCTCCTACATGGACATTTAAAAGGTCATTAAAGTAGTTCTTCCATCTATTTAGAATATCGCTTGGGTCAGCTAGAAAATCACCGTCTTTATCTTTTATCAAGTTTACTTTAGGTTGCCACCCCTTTCTAAATTCATTTACACCTTTATATAAATCTCTGATATTTTTATTTTTGCTGTTTGTTTCAATTTTGTTAATTTTGCTTTTCAAATAATCTCTTTTTTTCACTTCTAAACGTGCGGTTAACTTCTTGCTTTATTCTATTATAATTGTTTAGATTGTAAAGAAAAGGAAATCCTACAATTTGCAATGAATGATATGCAAGTTGGTCTCAAGTCAATCACATGATTTCAAATAGGCCTTGAGCCAGGTACAATGGCGAACTTTAAAAAAAGGTCTCCCTCCTCTTAGTTAGATTGGAAAGTAGTTGGAAACACTTCATTACTACTGTATTGGATAAGAAAGTGGGGGAAGGCAGTTGCAGACAAGGCCATCACTACCTTATGGGCACATAAACTTGTTTCCGGAAAGCTTTCTGTTGGAGTCTTGTCAGGCATGATCTGGGCAGTTTGTGGAAGATTTTTGTGTTCCTACCCCTCTCTCTCTCTCTATGTATGTTTGGCATATTTTTATTGCATCAACTAATTGCTGTTATGCCTGGGAATGAACCAGGTTAGCAATGGGCAAATAAAAAAGTATAAAAAATACCAAAATTCCTGGCATGAGTAGTTAGTAGTAGTAAATGTTAGGTAAAGTTTCTCGTGCATATAGCAACGTGCCATGAAGGCACATTTAGGGGAGGTGGTAGTAGGGCACCCGCATATTCTCGAGCTCGGCCATTTTGGAGGTGATACGACCAGCACCACGCTTCAGCCACCTTTTTTCGCCAGGGTTGTAGTAGAAATGAGAAAATAGAAATGTTTTGCATTCTGCGTATGTGACAATATTCTTTGGATATTGTCCCTGAAGTATCTGTTAACATCCTAACCCGCAGTTTTTTTCAGGATAACCTAGTTGGAAGGCCGTGACTGGTTCCTGAGAAGTAATGAATATATCACAGAATGCACAATAGTTTCTTGGGGGGAGAGGGGGAATGATATACCAATTTATTCTATGAATACTTACGTCATTGTGACCATGGAGTGTATTTTGCAGACTAACGAGGATCTGGCATCTAGACAAGAGGCCAGTATAATGTGGAGTTTGGGCTGAGTCCTACGTTTGTGATTGCTTTTCACAAATTTCATTTTAACACACCTTTCACTCTTATCTATGTGATTACTCAAAAGTGGAAGAAAAGCGAAGTAAAATAAATAAATAAATTGGTCATTGTGTCCCTGCATTTTTCAATATTTCTTTCTGATCAAAAATTAATGTTTCACCGATGTAATGCATCACTATAGTCATGTAAATTATTATTTTCCGTCATCACAGTGTGCTTAATCATTCCTTAAAGCATAGACTTGAACGCTGTTGTCCTTAGTGTAAACAGTCTTAACTGTATGGAAGTTTTTATGTAGGCAAAAAAATGGTTAAGAGTAAATCCCAATTGATTTCTAGATATTTAAAATACAAGGGTCGTTCAAGGTTGACTGGGACTTTTATTTCTGCAGAGGAAATAGGTAGCAGAAGAAACACCAAACTATGTCAGTTTTTCAAAGTATTCTCCGTGCGCGCTGAGGCACCGTTGCCATCGTTCTGGCAGCTCCCGAATTCCTTTGGTGTAGAAAGAACTTGGTTGTTGTCGAAGCCACTGGAGGACATCGCTCCGCAGTGCTTCATCTGTCGTGAATATCTTCCCTCCCAGATGGTCTTTAAGGGGTGCAAACAAATGATAATCACTGGGGGCTAAATCCGGACTGTAGGGGGGATGGGGCAGAAGTTCCCAGCGCATGTCGGCCAGAGTTGTTGTTGTCACATTGGCCGTGTGAGGGCGGGCATTGTCATGGAGAAGAATGACATTTCCAGACAACATCCCAGGTCTTTTCTTGCGAATGGACTTTCGTACAGCACCACTCAACAATGTGGAGTAATACTGGGCATTAATCGTGCTCCCTTTGTCCAGAAAATCCACATGGATAACGCCCTTCATGTCCCAGAAGACACTTGCCATGATCTTTCCAGCAGACGGCTGCGTTTTGCTTTTCTTGGGGGGCGGGGAACCTTTATGCCGCCACTCCATGCTGCGTCTTTTGGTCTCTGGGGTTGAATTGTGCAACCATGTTTCATCACACGTGATGATGGATTGCAACAATTCATCACCTTCTGCTCGAAACCGATTCAGAAGCTGTTCACAGACCGTCCTGCGTGTCCACTTCTGCTCGAATGTCAGCTGGCGGGAACCCACCTTGCACACATTTTGTGGATTTTTTTAAGTGGTCGTGAATGATTGTCTCAACACTCCCGACACACATATTCACCTCGGCAGCAATATCCCGCACTGTTACTCGCCGGTTCTCAAGAATCATTTGCTCAACACGTGCGATATTCACTGGTGTGACTGCAGTCGAGCGAATGTGTCCATGCGCTTCATTTGTCACCAGCTCCCGTCCTTCGCGAAACTGCTCACACCATTCATACACTCTTGTCCGCGACATCGTTTGTTCACCATACTGTGCTTGCAATCGTCTGAAAATCTCAGCTGGTTTCACTTTCTCCTTCACGAGAAATTTGATTACACACCACTGCTCCACAGCCACAGACACACTGCTTGCCGCCATGTTCGCTGCAACTGCTGCGCATGCGCGAAATACGTCATGCCGGGCGCTAGTTACTCACGAAGGAATACATTACGTCACCCGCACGTTTCATCATGATCCGGCTATTCATCGATTTTTTACGTACGAAAATCCCGGTCAACCTTGAACGACCCTTGTATTATAACTCTGACATGACGCATATTAACTGTTCTTAGTTCGCTGTCAAGGAACGATTTCTCCCAACTAAAAAGGATTCTGGCCTCCGTGGTAGAGTGGATAACACAGCTTGCTTAAACACCGCCTTGGCATTGTGTTTGTTTGGTGTTCATTGTATCTGTCCCTTCATCAATTTCATCATTTCATCGCTCATCCTCATCGTCGCGTTTAGCCAAAAGTGGCAGAAAAGCGAAGTAAAATAAACCAAATCAAACATAAATAAGAATCTGAAGGGAAAAATATTCCATTACCAAAAATAAAATATATAAATATATAGTAATTACTTTATTGACACTGCAGTTTTTTGGCAGTGTGTAGCTGTCTTAAGAGTGGTATGTTCGAATTAGCTGACCTCAAATTATACGAAGAGTGAACGATTAATGGAAATGGGGATGCACATTTCTATTACTTTAGTAAGCGTTCAGTCGTAAATCCTGTAGACACAGTGTGACTTTCGTGCAAGGAAGGGTTCCTGGGATATCAACTAGGTCGACGTTTACTTATAACATTACGAGGGTATGGATTTCTCTCAACAAGTGCAACAAATGTTTATGGTCATGGACATTATTTACACAATTTGTGTGAGTAACGTTATTTTCTACCTCTTGAAATTAATGGTGACTGGAGATGAAAAGACACACGTGGCAGATTGTAACGTGCTTTGAAGACAGAGGTCTTAAGTTCGAACCATGATTAAGGCATGTTTGCCCCATCACATCCATGTTATCAATTGGTCAATCATTCTCATCGCCACGGATTAACCAAGAGGCAAAAAGGCAACGTAATATATCCTAAATAGAAAAAATGCAGAAAAGGGGCAAGGAAATGCACATATCGTGCCGAGTCGAGGTTGTATGTTGCAAGACGGAAGTGTGTAACTATTATCGCAAGAGCACGTTCGATTATATTAGGGCATAACCATATATCACACAATACAGGTGAAATTGTTGTAGGTTGACGTCGATCTTTTGTTCCACTTATTATTTCAATTTTGAGGGTCTTCATGACCGAGTGCTTTGCATACTGCTCTATGAAACCGGAGACCCTATGTTCGATTTATTGATTGATTGATTTGCTTTATTTTACTTCCCTTATTGTGCAACTTTTGGCTAAGTTGCAAATATGGGGGAGGCCTCCCCGATGGCGCAGTGGTAGCATTGTGAACAAGGGTTCCCAGGTTCGATAGCCGGTGGAGGCACATAGTGGTTCGGATCCCACTTTAAACTGTAGGTCCAGTCCCAATTAGCCTTACTGTGCATAAAGTGGACTTCAAACTCAAACTCAATCAAATATGGGGATTAGTGACAATATGATGAAATTGATGAATGGACACTCACAAATCCATGCCCAGGCCAGGATTCGAATGCGGGATGCCTGGCGTCATAGTGTGATGTGATAACCACTCTGCCAGTGAGGCCGGAATCTACTTTCGAAGTGTGGGTAATATTTAAGAGCTTATTGTGTTCGTTCATTTTTTCTGGTCACTCCAACGTTCGTCCTTATCGTTGAAAGTAAACACGAGGGATATAATATGGTCGTAAAAATAGCAAAGTTCCCACATATGCCTGTCACGTGCAGAAAGAAACGACCTTCTTTGCTCGTTTTGTTTTTATATTTGTTTTAGAGCTAATGACAAAAGAGCGAAAAGAAACGAAAAATGAACAACCTATTTTCATTCATTAAAGGAAATAAATCGCCAGCTCAGAACCCGATTTCTTGAAAGCTCAAAATGGACAACAAATATTTCTTCCGAGGCTGAATGACGACAGAAAGAAACGCTGTGCTAATTGCTTGATGACTCATGGTTAACATTGCTCTTCTGTGTGGTGTTCACAACTGACAACCATGCAGCTCTTCTTTATCTTGCATAGAGTTTCGGCATTGACGCTGGAGTGTTTCCAATTCAATATCGGTTTTTGTTTGTTGCTTCCAATCTAACTGAGAGGAGGGAGACCTTTTTTAAAAGTTTGCCAGTGTACCACTCGGGGGGGAGGGGGGGTTCTAATATGATTTTTGGTAAGGTTAGGATGCCTATAGATGGAAAATATGTGATAGCATGTCATAACTCTTTGCTTTCTATGTGTTATCATTCCACTTCCCAGATACATTGATGTAAATGGAAAGTTTTGATAATTTTTAAAATTTTGACTTTTACTATAAGAAATTACAATTACAGTAATTCTGTTCTAAATTAATAATAATGATGATAATAATTAAGGTTATAATAATTACACCAATTAAAATATGTGAATATTTTAATAATTTAATTGACAAGTTGATTGAATTTAACACCATTACAGGATTTCACATGCTATTTGCTCATCATTAACGCCGATATATCTGAATTGACAACTAGCGTGTGCAGCTGTGAGAATGGCAGTAGCAGTCCAAGGAAACTGCTTAGGAACATTGCAATTGGGGCCACAACGAATTGGTGTTCTCCGATGAGTCGCGGTTCAGCCTCCAGTCTTACAATAAACGTGCCTGATCTGGAGGAAACGTGGAACATGCTAAAACCCTGCTTTTGTGCAAGAAACATTCAAAAATGGAAGTGATGGACCGATGGTGTAGGTTGGAATTAAAATTGTGGGACCTCCGTATAGACCTCCACGTCATCCAAAATGGCAGTTTGACGGCCTTTAGATATGGGGTTGAGAACCTCAGACCTCTTGCAATGCCTTGTGCAAATGCAATAGGTGATCGTTTCCTTTTCATTGGTGATAATGCTCGTCCTCACAAAGTTCTGTTAATGCACAACGTGACAGAGGACAAGGGAATCAATAGTATGGAGTGGGCAGCATGATTACTGGACTAAAATTTCATAGAGAATGTCTGGGATGTGGTTGGCAGATGCATTGTAGGTAGGATGGCACCTCCCTCAACTCTTCCAGAGCTGAAATTGCCCAAAGTGAAAAGTGAAGAGCGGCAAGGAATCCCCCAAGCTCTCATCGAGTCCATGCCACACAGATACGCAGAAGTGTTGGCTGTTTGAGATCACACACCATACTAGGGGTCAGTTACTGCTGTGACACTGTCCGTTTCTGAGCTGTTCTGTTGATACACACATTGCTCTACAGTGATGCACATCATGTGAGCATTGGTTCAAGCGACTGTAGGGTCTTTCTGTTACATGTACTAATCCATACTCTACTGTATCTGTCTCTGAATGTTCTCTCAGTTGCATAAACATGATTTTCGTCTAGTTCTTTCTGTTCCTCTCTTGATACAAGAAGAAGGCATTAGATAGTAATGGCAGGTTTATTATCAGACAAGGCACTATTTGGTCCAATTAATGTGACAGCACTAAATCAGAATCTTCAAATGCACTTTCTCTTAGAACTCTTAGAACCATTACCATGGGTTTTTGAGTCATACTTGCAGAAAAATGTTATCCTTCCTGAGGAAATATCTGGAAATTCAGCCACGATGATTGAAGGCATGACTCTTATTCAGAGAGTGAAAGAAGAGGAGTCAAACTTTGGTGAGGTCTATCTGCCTTGTCCATTGCTTTGCGGAAGAAAATAGGAGTCCAAGAATAGATGTCTGTTTGATATGTACAACGAGACGTCCATAAAGAACACTGAAAGGACAATCACATGGGAAGAATTCTGGTATCAGTCATAGAGGATCTCATCTTCCAAGATTGTCAGAAAACGAAGGAAATTCCTAAGTCATGTAATGAATAAAACAACTCTAATTGCATTTCTTGTTAACGAATGTAGGAAACCAGAGAATTTTGTAAAACTTTTGAATAAAACACTTCACCAATTGTGGAGATAAAGTGCTCAATCTCAACAGTAAACATGAAGAAGAGATGGTAATTTGTTGGGTGAATACTGTCGCTGCTAATGAGGGTTATGAAGCGGTAATGAGAGGCTCAGATGACACCAGATGTGTGTATTGTATGTTTGAGATTCCATGGAAGAATAATAGTTAAATTGCTTCTGAAATATAGTACCAAAATATGAATGATTAGGAAAATAGCTTCAATTCTTATTAATAATGTTTGTCGAGATATGATTAGTATCCATATGCATTTGCAGGAAAAGGAAAAGTAAGTGCGTTGAAAATCTTTCCTACCAACAGACATACGCAGGAAATATTCTCGCAGTCTTCAAGATCGATGGGATCTCAATGAAGAAATAATGGAAAAATTGTAGTTCTCGTGCTTACTGTATGCTCCAAAATCTTCTGTACATTATGTGAATGACATGGCCTGTTGTCTATTCTGTACAAGGCAGGGTGAGATATACATTTATCAATTTTCACCTTGGAGAAACTATCTCAAGAAACATGCTTCACGTGTGATTATCAAGCTGCTGTAAGCAAGAAATGTCTTCTGAATGATCCATGTACACCTAGTCCAACTGGGAGAAGGTGGACATTGAAATAACACGATTAAGCAGGGCAGCTGGTAGTGGATTGGATGGAGTGGCAGCCAGCACCTCAAAATGTGTTAAATCTACTAGCTAGCAACTCCATTTGGAAATACAAACTACCAACGTGTAATCTTCTATCCAAAAAAAAAAAAAAAGGTGCACTGACAACTGTAGACTTTCCACATGTAAAAATCAATGACACCTATTCAGATGACGATGATGAATATAAATAATAAAATTTTGTTTATGTTAAATCATAACATACATGCGTATTTAGATTTAGCCACTATTATTACTGAAAATTGTAAGTAAAACTTATGCATTTAATCTATGTAAGTATATAAGCAATATAATAAAGTTTTATTATTATTATAAGAATTATATTAATATTTTTACACTTAATAATTATAATTATTATAAAATAATCAATGTAATAAGTCTGCTGAAATTTAATTCATTTATTCAAATATTGAGATGAATTTATATGCAATTTATAAAAAATATGAAAAACATTTTTTCAGCTGATTACTAATTCAATAATTATTTGATAAAAGGCAAAGAGTTATGAGATGCTATCACACATTTTCCAGCTCCAGGCATCCAGACCTTGGAAAATAATCATATGAGAACCCATCCTCCCTTCCCCGAGTGGTACTGATTGTCTAAATTTCAGGTCCTGGCTCATGGACTAAAATGGAAAGGAGCTGCAACACCACACGACAGAAGTCAGCGCATGTCTGGAGGTACAATAGATGCTAACATTTTTATTTGTGTGAAGCAAGTCCTTGGAAAGATCACCGACTCAAGGCAGAAGAGCCTTTCTGCTTTATCTACTCTCTTGCTGAAAACAGCGCCCGAACCAGTTTGGAAAGTACAAGCCTCAGTCGATGCGAGAGACTGACTGCAGGCAGAAACGTTGGTCAAGCATGGGATCAAATGGAAGGTGAAGTAGCCTGGGAACACTTAACGTTTTGAAGGAGATAGTGATAGCCAAATATGTGCATTACATATGAGACATTTTAAACAAACAAAGTGGCACAGTTTTCATGTGATAACCTAGTTTGAACATGGAACAACTGCTTATGCTGTAAGGATCTGCATAAATGCTTTGAGGTACCTGCTCCCAAAACAATTGCTATGTAATAGAGATGATATAACCTCGCCTGCAACATACAGCATAGGAATATGAAATGGCATCAATGTTCCCAAAGTGGCAACACTGTATAGGAATGGAACACCGTGCAAGGGTGAGCTGTGGAACCTTGTAAATCAGTAAATCACTGTGCCATGTGAACATGAATCTAGTGTCACTAAAAGTGAATAAAACTCTTACAACATGCATGCATCAAATTGTGTCTCACATTGAAGAGGGGGGGGTGCAACACACACACACAAACAAACTACTACATACAGTTTTTGATACCAAACACAATTTTGTATGTTACCAATAAACATTCACAATGTTAAAAAAATAATTTCCATGCCCCATGAAAAAGTAGCAAGGCAGAGGCAATGCTAATTTCATTTGTCTATCATAAAGAGAAACTTATTACTAATGTTTTCCATGAAGAAACCTGCCAAGCAACAATGCAACAAGTTCCAACAAGGATGGTGGCAGTGGCCACTCAAATTAATAGGACAAACTAAAAACAGCTTCGTGGAAAATGTGAGTACTAACTTTCTCTGTAATTATTTACTACTGCGTCTCTCATTTTCCGAAGCATAAATAAAGGAATTTGTTCGACAAGGACCACTACTGCATTGGTCTGCTGAAGTGTCATTGGGACCATGTTAGGCTGAAGCACCTAGACCTGTAAATCATTCAGAATAGAATGACCCACCATGGTAATGCACCACCTCGCACAATCATCAAAAATGTCACAGTTTTTAGTCTGAAGCAATATAGTTGTCTCATTTTTCTCCTGGTGCGGCCATCTGGAAATTTTGCATCTTTTATAATAATAATAAAAAAAATAAAGCTCAAAGAACTGAAATTTGATACAATTGCAAATACGAGGGGTGTCCCAAGCTGAAGTTAGGATACCATACACGATGACCATGTAGACATGTCACATTATGATAGGACAATCTTTATACACATAGTCAATTTTTGGTACTCTGCTCTCTCATTCTGGTTCCATGGCTTTGGAAAGTGATTAAATCATGGCCAAGCAGCAAATTGAAGTGCAGGCCAGTGATAGAGTCCATGATGCTGGAAGAGCTACCACACAAGGACATCCATACCTGTTTGATCAATGTGTACAAGGACTCTTCGCCTTCTCTTGCCACTGTGTACAATTGGGTTGAGTTCAAGAGAGCAAGAAAATCCATTTAAGATAAACCATCTTCATCACTGCCCAGAAGTTTCCAAACTCCAGAAAACCATTTAAAAAATAGAAGAACTAGTGATGTCAAACAGAAGATTGAAACTGTCTGTAATAGCAGGGACAATAGGCTTTCCGAAAAAGACAATTCATCTGATGTTGACTGAAGACTTGATGAGAAAAATGTCCGTGTTGCTCACACCACTTCAAAGGTAAGATCGTGTTGACGTTTCATTTAAAATTCTGACTAACCTAGAGATATGGGTACATCATGATGACCCCGAAATGAAGCAGGTTTCCATGTAGTGGAATGAACATAGGGACTTTCTTCCACTCAAAGTAAATTTCAAAAATCAACATGGAAGATGTTGTCCACTGTTTTGGGGACTACAAAGGCTCACTGCTTATTGAGTTCCATCCCAGACAATACCATTATTTATTGGTGTATTGTATGCAGAAACTTTGACCGAACTTGTCAAGCCATTCACCAGAAAAAGAGGACTAACAACAGGTATTGTGTGAATGTATTGCACAATAATGCACCACCGTGCATGTCTCATGTTGCCATAGCTCCTGCAGATGAACGTAAGTTCAGAATACTCAGTCATCCTCCTTATTCACCAGACCTGATCTCCAGTGAATTTTATCTGTTTCGACATTTGAATTTTGAGTTAAAGGGACAGGAATTTGATGACAAACAAGATCATGTGTGTGGTGAACTATCTTTTCTGAGAGTTGGGATGAATCCATCTGCAGCATTGGTATTATGAGCTTGCCATCCACATGGGAAGATTGTGTTAATAGAAGAGAAGACTAAATTGAAAAATAAAACAATCTTATTTGATCACATGCTTTTGTGTTTTTAGATATTTGGCTTGGACACCCCCTCATATTTAGATGAGATTTGTACTGAACAACATGAAGAAAAGAGGACTTTCAGAAGGTGTTTTAACAACGGCAGAATTGACGGAAACAATACATTAGATCCCAAAGGGAGTTGGTTTGGGTTTGCCTTTCAGAGTGCAAGGACCTACAGTCACGCGGCTCTGGCCTTAGAGGAGTTAGCTTTGCACCAAGGTTCAATCGAACCGACACAGTACCAGAGGTCTGAACCTGGAGTTCCTCTTGTACTAAACAGGATTGCCTTGTCCGCATTCCATCATGCCAGTAGGGTAAAACTAACCTCTCTTGTGACAGTCTAAACCCAGTTCATATTCCTTGTTGGTTGGTGAGCAATCCACGATAAGAAGAGCAGACATCGAAAAATCAAAAAGGCGAGTTGCTATGAATGCTTGGCGGTCACGAGTAGGTTATCTCTGTAATAACTTATCTGTCATCTCCCGTCTCCAGACGGGGATGATCGATAGGCCGGCTTACGCAGGTCCCATGCATACTTGGAGCGGCTTTTGCCCTTTCGCTCCACCTGAGGTTTCTGACCTCAGTGACCCACCCTTAGGACACCTGCATTATCCCTTGACAGATGTTCTGCCTCAGACAAACTCCCCACCTGGTATGGTCCCTGGAAGAGGTCCGCCCTGGCTGGACCGGCTGACTGACGCATGAGAGATGATGGCGCCGATGGTTTCAGGTTTGTCTGCTTTTTTTTATTTTGTACTTTTTGATACCACCTTGTATCTGAAGAGCGTGATGTACCAAAATTGCCAAAAATACATTGAAAACACTTAACACTGTTAAACTGACAACATGCATGAGGATATGTATCACCCAATCTATGCATGGTGTACAGTCACCAGCAATAAAAATGGGACACCTAGATCCTGAAATGCTTGCTTCCCTGCAAGGCATTATGTGTGTTGCCTAACTCTATGTCAATAAGTGGAATTTAATAGCAAATTTTCAATGGAAACTTCTACAACTGCCGTACAGCTAGGCAACACACATAACACCTTGCAGGGACGCAAGTATTTCAGGATATAGGTGTCCCATTTTAATTACTGGTGACTGTACATCAGAGATGTGACTAGTATGTGCACAAGCGATGTCAGTAGTTCAGAGGCATCATCTTAGTGCATTAAATGATACACAATGTGGTTTAAAATATGCTACATATAAGTTTGCAAACACACATCCTAATACGCGTATCATTAACAATTTAATCATGACTGGCCTCTCCTTGTACATTACAATAATAATAATAAAAAAATACTTTATCTATGTACTTTCAAATTTCACTGTTTGGCTTTTCCTCTAATTAAATTATACTATTGCCAAACAAGTTCAAGTTTTGATTTTTTATTTTCCTTAACAAAAGTACAATTTCTCTCATTTTTATGCATTATTTTAAACATACATTCTTGGTTTCATTCACACATTTTTCAATTCTTTTTCTGCATCAACAAACTGCACTTTCTCTCTTTTCAATGTCTTCTCTTTAATACATATATAATATGAAACATACATTGATATAACAAAATAATTCACTTTCAAATCGAATTAACGATGTATTTTGTAACAAGAAATGCAAATGTCATAGAATGGAAATAGTCCACAAATAAAATGTTCTTCATTGCATACATTTTCTTTAAAAATATAAGAACAAAAGTTTTGAATTTCTTCAATTATAATGGTCAATCCAAGAAATAAAACATGGAGAAGAAAGTCATGTGATAACAGATGCTCCACTTTTTTATTGTACATGAACTTGAAATGTCAAGCACTAAAACCTTGAAAATACTAAACTCAGCTCTGTGTTCTTTGCAACCATGACGGTTGATATGTTTATAGAGGCATGTTGAAGTCTGCAAATCACCCACCAGAGTTGTCACTGACTGAACCAAATGTTAACAGGGTCATTGGCTGTTACATGAGCATTGTTACTAGTATCTTTCACCACCAGCTTGCTCATAGAATGTGTAGAAGTTTGTGTCACACGGAACCCATGCTTTCATTATTGCATTAATAGCTGTAGAGTTTGTAGAAGGTTAATTTCAGTTTTGCCATAGATAGTGCTGAATGTATGAACTAGTGATGGGCTGACATGAATTTTTTGCCGATACTGATAAAGTTCTGATATAAAATTTAACAATAGCGATAACAGATATTCTATCGATCCGATATAAAATTCCAAATGGTTCTTGAAGAACCTGAATAGTTCACTAACCTCCTTAATAAATGCATGTTTCAAGGTGACTGCAATGCAAAAGAAGTTGAATATTTAGACTTATGGAGATTATCCATAAAAATTATAACCAAATGGAAGCACCAAATTATAAGATATTTGTAGATATATCGGATCAGTAAAATAATCGGTAATTTTACCAACAAACCAATATGCCTATATCGGCTGAAACCAATAGAGTGCTGATTAATCTGTTCCGCCCGTAATATAAAGACTGCAGGTAATATAACATAAGCGAAACATGTGTGAAAATTGAGGCTACCCTTTGAACTTTGCTTTGCAGGGTACAGCTTCCAAGCGACATGACTCTCAATGGCGTGAACTGCACAGAGGAACAACAAGCGTTATGTAATTAAAAGTTTCTAAAGTTTCACAAATTTCCTGGATACAGCATGTAACTGGTGAATGGACTGGATAATACAGGGTGATTCAAAAGTCTCTTAACATTTTCCTCATATCACTAATGAATGGTGTTCAGGGTGGGATAAAATACACTGTTGTTTTCGAGGAAGATGGTGCATGATCCCATTTTGCCAGAATCATTCGGGACTACATCACTGACACCTTCCCCGATTGGTAGATCGGCCATGGCTCATCAAGACTTTGGGTGGGTCGCTCTCAGACCTGACTCTCCAAGGCTCCCTTGTCTGAGGTTTCATTAAGTCTAGGCTGTACCAAGGAGAGATCAACACCATAGAGCAACTGACACAGGGAATTACTGCAGCAATGGGGCAGATCACGCCAGCTATGTTGGAACATGTTTTCCAGTCTACACAAGAGAGATTAATGCTATGCCTAGATTTACAGGGCCACCACATTGAAATGTACTGAGTTTTTCTTCTATTCTAGAGTACATTTCAGCAGTACTGTAAATTTTCTGAATGAAATGCTTTTTGATTAAAATGTCAAGAGACTTTTGAATAACCCTGTATTGTGATGTAAGATGCTGAAAATGCCAACACTGAGTTTGTGACATTTCACGTTTTTAGTGCCGTGTATTTCACAATATCCCTGATATTAGAGTGCATCTGGAAACTGGAAATACTATTCAATTCCTAACAAAAAAAAATTGAGATCAATGAACTTCATACTTCATTATTTCTTTTGGTTTCAGTTCTGAACCAAATATCACAAAGAAAGGAAATGAGTACTATGAGGGATGATCATAAAAAAATAATACAAATTCCAGTAGGTATTTATTAGACGAATACAAACTGACTCACACGAAAGGATGCTTCATACACTACTTCTCAACAGTCTCTTTCCTGGTTCAGGCATTTATCCCGGAACTTCACAAGGTTCATCATGTCTGTTTCACATAACTCGGGGTCCTGTTGTCGGAGTCCAACCTTTACGTCCAGGACTTTGCAGGATTTGGGTGGCACATCCAGCATACTTCCCAGACCTTGTTCCAAGCGATTACCAGGTCTTTGCTCCTTTCAAGAAGCATCTCAGAGGACGCTGGTTTCACTCGGATGATGTTGTCAAGCATGAAGTAAAGGTTGGGTTCCGACAACAGGACACCCGAGTTCTATGAGACAGGCATCATGAACCTTGTGTAGCGCTGGGATAAATGCCTGAACTGGGGAGGAGACTATGTTGAGAAGAAGTGTATGAAGTATCCTTTCACGTGAGTCCGTTTGCATTTTTCTAATACCTACTGGAAATTACAGGCTTTATATTCTTCTTCCGATCATCCCTCGTACTTCTCCTTCCGGTACTCCATCAACTTGTCTTGTTCCAAATGCATGGAGTTAACCACTCCAAGTTCAGCCATAGAAGGTTTCAGAACAACAAAACCAAGCATGGATTCACCACCTACGACACTGAGAGAAACAAACATGCAGTTATTGCTGCTCACTCCTGATGAATTCTTCACAAAATTAATTTATGCACTAATGAAAGTGTTCTTGAATGCAGCAGACAATGCTTTACAAGTCCATCCCACTTCTAGGAAGCTCTTCGTCTGATTGAATACTTCCCTCTACACAGTAGAGACAGTGGAATCCTCTGTTTGATCCCATCTGATGCCTTCTTCACCCAGATCTGAAAGTAGTTGTAGTGAAAAATAAAGTATAGTCAAGCAACCACAGGTTACGATAACATTTCATGTATGTTAATTAAGATAAGCCAGTATTGATACTACTAATAATAATAATTTGTGGCACAACAGCCCTCAATGGGCCCAAGTCTACCTACCAACTGGCAGCCTCACTCGCACCTGAAGTGGGAGATCACCCTACCAGTTTCAGGGTGACGTGCGATCAGCACAATGAACCCTCAGTCGTTGTCGTAGGTTTCCATGACCAGGTTACGCTACTCATTCGAAGCCCCCAATTTCCTCACGATAGTGGGTGACTATTGGTCCCATACACAGGCTGAAATCTCAGAAGAAAAGTTGTTATGCTTCCTCCTGGAGACTCGAGCCTGCATGCATCCTGTAGCCAGAGCCCAAAGAATGATGCCCCAGATGGCACGGCCACGGTGCATGACCAGTATAAGTGGCAGAAATACAGTACTAACAAAATGAACCAAATTAATCAATCAATCTAACCAACAATTCTTGAAATCTGCGCAACCTGACAAGTACAAAATACTCAATTTGCATTAGTACTGTTCCAGAATTGTGTCCTAGAAGTTGTAACGACCTCGCCAGTAAGTACTAGAGTTTCAACTAAATAACAAAATTGTAAGAGTGCATGCTTAGCTACCCATCTTTATGTTGAACCCTTAAAAAAGGCAATAAGCTAGAATGTCGATTATAGACACTAGATGTGACAAATTATAAGTGTTAATAATTCATTTTGATACATTTAAGAATACTGGATTTAAATGAATCGTTGGCCACGTGTATAAATGTGTTGGTTTATCTGAATAGTAGACGATTAAAATAATGTGTTGTAAGTGTGTCGTTTGGAAACCACATTGTTGTATCTTGCCTTATGTACCTGGGGATTGAACACGAACTGATGAAAGTAAAATTCATCTGTTTTTTACATGCATAGGAGATACTGTAAATTAAGGTGTAGTGACTCCTCGCCTTGAAAAAAATAATAATAATAAAACTGAGAAGTCTGATTAAGGAGAGAGATCCAAACTGCTATCAACCTTAGGCCCTTTGCACACAAGTCAGTAGGTGCATGTCAAAAGTGAACTGAGTGATTAAATAACAATTATTAAGTATTTTGATTGTCTAAGCAAACCTTTAGCTGTCGGTCCGGCTGGTTACCCGTTGAGTACGGATAGGAAAGGGTTTTCCAGTGCCACAAGATAGAGAAACAAGAGTTCTGTGCTATGATAATTTAGAATGAACACGTAGAAAGATCCAGAACTATGAAATGCTAATCATATTGGGTGACTAATGTTCAGGTAGGAAAGGATGAATATGAGTCGGATGTTGCAGGCTGGCATATTCTCCATGAGGAGAGCAATGAGAATGGGAACTAACTTTGCCAGTTTGCTGTCGGGAACAGCATGATCATAAGAAGTAACTGTTTTGAACATTTAGGGACATGGAAAGCACCTAATGAACCAATGAGCAAACTCACAATTGCAGTTATTAGTTTTCTCCTCTCGCTTCACCTTCTCTTGTGTCTTTTGACAGTGCTGTGCAATTTGTCAATGCAACATTGGAAGCAGATGATCACATTCCATGTTCCCTCTGCCACCTTATGGTTGTAAATTCGACTGCAGTGCCACAGGGGTATTCATATCTCAGTCAAGCTGCAGTAACATTGTCAGTCTCACACACAACTAAACCTTGAGTTTGACATGCATACCAACACACGTAAAGAATTTCAGGGATAATCATCAGCAAAATGAAACAAGGGCATGCATCAGTCATGTCAGTTTATCAACTGTCAGTACTATAAATATAAATTTTGGTGGACTGTGAGACTTACCAAACTCGTACGAACTTGCTAACGAACTCGTACGAACACGAAAAGATAAACAAATTACAAAGTTAAAAATATATTTGGACTGAGAAACAAAAGGACTTTTAATGTTTTGAATATGTGTATTAAACGAAGCACTAATATAAAGTAAACTTTGTTTTTACCAGTCTTCCACGAAAGCCAGTCTTCGTGTATTTTTTTCTCGAAGCATTGTTTGGTACATTGTCATTGCGAACAGAATGATAGGTTTATCCATTATCCATGACAATTACGCTATTTGGTTGCAGTTTGGGTAGAATATCGACGAACCACGTCTCAGAATGCTGCCTCAACGCCTTTTCTCGAACGAAACAACAAACAAACACTTTCCACAAAACCATCTTTGCTTCCTAAATACACAACAATGAACCTTCCTTTTTTCGCCTAAGGCTGAACTCTGAGCCTAGATGGAAAGCATACCAGGCACGTATCTAAAAATACATTTCGGGGAGGGTCTGACCAAGTGTCTCAATAATAATAATATAATTAGAATAATTATATTGAATTAAAATAACATTAATTGAATATGTAAATTAATTAATATTGCATTGTTGTTATTACATGAATAGGTAAATATGGTAAAAGAATAGAATAAGAAAATCCATTCATTATGTAACTTACGTGTAGATAAGATCGTCAAAATTTGTGGAAAAGCAAAAGCCTTGGCAAGGAAATTAATGTCAAATAGACATACGCGTAGAATTGAATATTTATTGAATAACAACAAAAGGTCTTAGATCATATTGTATTAGGGAAAAATAATTATACTGTGATCACTTTTAATTGCCTATTGGAATTGACGAAAAGTGAAATTGGTGATTAATATTTCATGCATTATCATCATCATAAGTAGTAATGTGCATAAATCTGTGGAAGCCGTATGAGCCAAATTCCTTGCCTTTCAATAACTTCAGCGAGGTATAACCATCGATTTATAACAAATGCTAAATAGTTATATTTTGAATATTTAATTTTAATATGTGCTAAGTCTTTCGAGGGAGGTCCGAATCTCTGCCCCCCCTCTAATTACATCCTTGCAATGTGAAACAACTGTTGTGCCCTCCCAGGCTATGTTTACAGAATTGCTGAAGGCCGACATTAACTCATGTCTCATACATGTAATGAAGATTTTTTTTTTCACAGTGATCCGATATCGCTTTATTGGCGCAGATATTGGTGAAGCCAAGCAACAATGTCGTCTACGAATGCTTCCTTATCTTAATACAAACCCAGGTTGTACAAAATACACCTCAATGTTGATATGCTTATGGATCAAGATCTCAATCAATCACTTTTCCCACTGTTGGAAATTTAGTTTTCCCATTGCCCTGCCCTTAAACGTTTTTGTGACAACTGAACTCGTTGTTTTAACACAAGTACGTAGCAAATACGAATACGTTTATACGTCCCCCCTCCAACATGACTATTCAAAGTTTTCCCTCTACAAAGTGATTTAAAGTAACCCCTGTCCAGATCTCACTTGCTGAGGATGCGTGATAACCAGCAGACAAAGATAGATTCGCCCTTAACCTCACTTTGCCCTGCAACCACCTCCGAGTTTCGGGTCAACGAACCCACGCATATTTTTTTTTAGCTTGTACCGGATACTCTTCATTTCAACAGGTTTTTCAGAATCTAGCATCTGTAATACATTTCCATGTACTGTATGCAATGCAACGTGCTTCAAGTAAGGAACTATATTTTTGTGCTCCTTGGCACGTTGCCATCCCGCATTCATTATCTGAATCCAAATCAGTTTCGTACAGTTTATTATGTTTATGTTTCATGCTCATTTTAATGGTTATTTATTATACGTTATTATATTCTGCAAGAATCCTCTCATTATGACATTTTGAAATTCCTTCCCATGTATCTTAATCTATTGAATTTCATTCCCTTATTTTTCTTTTTTCACGAGTGCAAACTGAAAGTACGAACGCTGTAGGTTTGTAATGCTGTTACGACGTCACTGTCAAGATAGGTTGCACCTTAGTATAATAACGTATTTGTAATTTAATTAACTTTCGTATTTATACAAAATCATTTTAAGTTTTTCGAAAAACTTTTAAAAAAATATTTTTAGATTTTCAATTTTTCGAAGAAAAGAGGCCATCCCTATTTTACGTATAAATTGCTTATTGAATCACAAAAATCTAATATTGCCATTGTATGCAATTTGGATAATCTACGTAACACAGCTTTGTATCAAGAGAGGCTTGTGAATCGCATTCTGCTTGGCATGCTGAGGTAATAAATAAAGCCTCTGTGTGTGTGAAGTAGATATGTGAAGCTGAAAAAATACTTTTCTTTACGAATATTGATCTCCATATAGATATAAGGATGTTATTTTTAATCACAACCATTCAGAACTCACAATATGCTACTCATGTGGCAATAGAATCAATCAATTATTAATTACACTACATGCCATGTGAGTTATATTTGGTTCACAGCATATTTATTGCTTTTTTTATTGAGTATTGAACCTTTTGTTAATTACAAAATGACTCTGCCGTATACTATTGTACCAAAATCACTCGAGGAGCTGACCAGTAAAAATTCAAGGCCAAATGCATGATCGGAAAAACTTGGAAACAGTTCACGAGTGAATTTTTATTTTTTACTTGTCAGAATTAAGTGAAATTTAAAGTCATCTATTCATTTGATCCATACTTTTTAAATTGTTTGTTTTAACTGTAACAATACCAACATCACAAAATAAGATTTTCCAGAATTGTCCATGAGGCCACTCATCACGTAGCTTGTTATAACATGGTAGCATGAGTTGCCTGTGCCCCATGAGGCTCCCAAGCTAAAGAGACATGTGAGTCAAATACACTTCCTGAGACCCCTGGTTTAAATACAACTCACACGGCAGTTAACATGTTAAAAATTATGTTAGAAGTTTAATACAACATACTTTTTTATTGCCTCTTCTGTCTGTCGATTAAAAAGGGTAATTTCATTATGTGTTTAAGTTTTTATAAACCAACAAATTGTCATAAATTCAACCTGCCCTTGGTAGCTCACCATGAATTTTCAAATGTGAGAAGTAGCTCCATCTCTCAGGAGTTTGGAAAACTCTGATATACACATTACTGAGAACTTTTAGTTATAAAACTGTAGTCCTGTTTATTTAATGTTGATCTCCTAAAAATAGCTCAGGGTTAATATTGTGTAAATGGAAGATGAAAAAAGTGAATGCTTACCCATTACATGTACCAGAACTGGAACCTGATTCTTGGATCTGAGAACTCAAATACAGAAACAAAATCTGGATTCGAATCAGGATGCATTTGGTCACCCCAACTGTGGAGGCTCAAAGACCACAATAAAATCTCATGGATAAAAATAAATAAATAACCTGCAGAGCAATAGCTCACAAGGGCCAGGGCCTACCTACCACTGCCACCTGCCGAGATGCGAGACCATCCAACCAGTTATGGAGTGAGGTGCAGTCAGCACTATGAATGCTGTCGTTTTTGTAGGTTTCCATGACCGGGTTAAGCTACTCATTCATAGCTCCCCAATTTTCTTGCGATGGTGGGTGGCTACCAGTCCCATACAAAGGTCGAAATCCCAGGAGAAAAATTGTTATGGTTCTCGAACCTGGGTGTGTCCCATACCCGAAGCCCAAATCATGATGGCTTAGACTGTACGGCCACAGTGCAGGACAAAATATGATGGATATCAACCAATATGCTTGGCAAGAACTTGGGTAGGATGTTAGTTGGGCAACAAGATCACTCAAGCTCAATGTTTAAAAGTTGAACATCTGAGGCATTTTGTACAATGAAAACATTGCGGTCCCTGTGTAGTAGAAAACAGCATGCAAAGCAATAACATTTCAGCATTTTGCATCCAATACTTACTGCCTCTGCTCCAATTGCTGAAATAACAGCTGCATACCGTGAGGTGTCCTTCCCCTCCACATACACTGGCTGACCTCTGTGGAACCTGCAAGTATCAATTCAAAATGAAACAAAACATTTTTAACTGAATTGTAAGCAATTTCTTTATGCAGTGCTGAAATTCAGCTGCTACTGATCTTGTGTTCTACAGAAGTTACAATAAGGTAGTATAAGGGGGTGTACTTTACTTTAAATGAATATGGTATATGTATGTATTGCTATTAAGATTATGTAAAAAACAACAACAACACTTATTCAAAAAGTAAGAGAGAGCAACGCTTTACGCTGCCACACGTAGACCCTATGCTATGTGTGGTGTTCCGTGGACAAGAACAGGTATCCCTTGGGAGACCTGTTAACTAACAGACGAACTTTAGTCTAAAATCTAAAAACGGTAGGTAGAGGAGGCTTTAGTAGACTTCTAGTTCACTTCAACGATATCATGTCGATCACATTTAAACAACACATTTATTCAACAAAGGACATGAGCTGTGGCATGGCCACCTCCAAACGTGGACATTTTCACTTACACAAAGAACACAAGAATAAATATACAAATGACTTTGTACACACACACACACACACTTTTTCAAGGGGTCCCAGATTTGATACCCAGTGGAGGCACATAGTGGTTCGGATCCCACTTTAAACTGTAGGTCCAGTCCCAATTAGCCTTACTGTGCATAAAGTGGACTTAAAACACCAAATCAATCAATCCTGTGTTGTCACTGTTGTATGTTTTTAACAATTTCTCATTTCTCAGCATTAGTTCCGGATTGGGCCCCAGAAAATGTACTTTTTGGACATACAGCACTGTACCAGTATTTGTGTGGAAAAACAGGTGAAAACCGTAATAAAAATTATGAACTTGCAACTTTCCACATAAGATTTTAGTTTGAGAAGAGAGTATTAGATTTGGTGACAATGTACATCTGTTAAAGAAGATTGTCTTGAAATTTTGCTTTTCTCTTTCAAAGTTAAAATTCAAAATTTAATACATTATTCCATTCTATCTTTCTGATTTTCTCCAATATTCCTTCTTGTTTAGTAACACAAAGAGTGAAGTACAGTACTTATATATTTCTCTACAATTCTGAAAAAATTCAAATGTGACACTACTTTGTCTATATCCCACACCCACCAATACTCTCGAACATTGGCAAGCAAATCCAGATGAAATGTGAAACTTTTGACACTAAGTAGTCTAATATTTATACAATTTTATGTACATGTCAAATTTTAGGTTGACTCTTGATTTTTAATAAAGGAAACAAACTAGATTTATATTAAAAATTAAAAGCAATAATTCTAATGCTTATTTCTTTTTTTTCTTTTCATTTCAGCTGAAGATGTAGTACTACATGATGCATTTATTTTTAAAGTTTTGCTAACACCTAGGTTATGAACACATATCCTTATCATTTTAGGGCATCCGGACCATGCAGTGTTTTGTGATCAAGGGGTGTCGGGTTCAAAATGGTGTAGACAAATTACACGGTGGTTTAGAACTAACTTTAAACTGTGGATCTAGACCTTATTGGCTTAGCTGGGTACAAAGCGAAGTAAAACAATTATTATCACTATTTTTAAGTATTTGTTATTTTGCATTTCCATATTTTCACTTTTTGGCTAATCATGATGGCAAAGGTGAAATATTGAATGTATTCATATGCCTTTTTAAGCTGGACAATTATAATTTGTACACATGTGTTGGTACAAATGGCCGCGGTGGCTCAGTCGGTAACGCGTCTGACTACCATGCTCAAGGTCCCGGGTTCGATCCCCGGCCGGTTCAAATCCGGGAACTTTTCTAACGGTGGAAGCGGCCCCGGCGCCTACCCAGCATCGAATAACATGGGTACCTGGGGGAAACCCTGGGGGGTAAAGGCGGTCAGGGGCGTGATGCTGATCACATCACCCCCACTCACGACCGGATCAAGAAAGTGTGGGGCGTTACTCCCACACCCCCTATACGCCTTCATGGCGTGGTGCTATGCACAGGGGAACACTTTACCTTTTACCTTTTTTACACATGTGTTGGGTTAAATTCTTGGTAGAAGCCTCTAAGTATTGTGTTGACCCAGCATCAAGAGGACAATCGGCAAGACACTAGAAAGAAAGAAGTAGACCATTCTATGATTAATTGATTTGTTTTTATTTTTCTTTGCTTTTCTGTCACTTTTGGCTAATCGAAGAGATGAGGATTAGCGACAAAATGATGAAACTGAAGAAGGGACGCTCACAAAGAACACCGATGTCCAGACCAGGATTTGAACCTGGGACTCTTGGTGCCATGGCGTGCATGCTCTGCTAACCACTCCACAAGTAGGCCAGTCTAGAAACCTACATAAGTGATGGTTATCATGCATCATTTAATGGAAAGTCCCTTGGTACACTTTGGCCCTCAAAGAGTGGCTGTAACAAGGGGTTTAGTTTAATTTACTGACAAGGATATGAGTTCATAATTCATACAATAAGTTACCATACCTTAAATGATATTAATACCATACCCTGTCTCTAGAATCTGTGGAGTAAGGTTGTGCTTAACAGAAGAGAAGGGGAGAAAGCAAGTGGGCGGAGCAAAGCAGTGTGCATTGCTGCAATCGCTTCCCCTCTCACAAGTTCATTGGTCGAGGCCTCTCGAGCCACCACCTCTACACAGATTTGTTTTCGTTCACTCGCTTCAAACATTCCTGGGACAGAGTGTAAGATTTAAGTGTTAGATATATATGTAAGTAAGCGTATGGCTGTCCTACCAAGTGTTACAAATGTATTTTGATAATTCTGCTACTCTTTAATGCTACAAATCTGTGCAACATTGCAGGAGTGTTTCTCCTCTTTACAGCTTAAGAGAGAACAGGAGGAGTGTCTGACAAAGATGGAAACCAGTGTATCCTTCCCATTGGAGACATGTAGCAGAATGATAAGTATATGAATTATTTCTGTATATTTAGTTAGTGTTTTTGTTAAGAATCTTTACCTGTGTGACTTAATTTTCATCTACCCAAGTTTACTAAACTTTTTATCACCAAAATACTGCTGTGCGAAGCGAAACATCTGATGGGCATGTTTGCAAATTGATATTTTCTCACAACTGTATTTTTCTGCTACTTGTGGCTAATCATGATAAGGATAAATGTTGATTAGATGAAACTGATGAAGAGACACTCACAAAGAAACAGACCAGGAATTCAATCACGAACCTTTAGTAGCAAGTTGACCACTTAAGCTCAGCCACAAAACTGAGCATAATACTCTACCCAAGCCTGTTCATGGTTTCAATTTTTAAGCACTTTATCTCTAATGAATATCTCCATTCCCCTAATGAAAGAATTCTGGGCTTTATGTTGACTATTGGTTACCACATCTTTTCTTAAATGTTAATTTTGTGTCTACTTGGAAGAGAGGCAGTGTTATGGCCTGTGAGCCACTTGGTATGTGGATGCACCCTGAACTCGTATCCTTGTCAGTAAATTAAACTAAACCCCTTGTTACAGCCACTCTTTGAGGGCCAAAGTGTACCAAGTGACTTTCCATTAAATGATGCATGTAGGTTTCTAGACTGGCCTACTTGGGGAGTGGGGAGTTCACACTGAAGTGACATGTGTTGCAGGCTGCTTGTCACTTTGGTGCAAAATCTCTCTAGAGTTGAGATATCATGCACCGTTTCTTATCTCAAGTAGACTTGTTCCCATCTGGTCCTTCATCCGTTAGTTAGCCACAGGCACGCGTGAGAGCAGGTCATGCTTTTTCTTCGTAGTTTTCTGAAGGTTTGAAATGTTCAAGAAAATCAATCGGCCCGCTGACTGTGAAGTCCGGTCTGTGATTTGTTTTCTCAATGCAAGAATGGTTGAATTCTTGCCTAGAGGACAGACCCCCAACAAAGATGCCTGCTGTGACACATTAATCCGGCTGCCTCGTGCAATTCAAAACGCGGAATGCTTAGCGAAGGCATTGTGTTGCTTCACGACAATGCTCGTCCGCATACGGTCCAACAAACTCAAAATTTCATCACGTTATTCGCCTGGGAACAATTTGTTCATCCGCCAACAGCCCTGACTTGGCACCATGTGACTACCATCTCTTTCTTCATCTGAAGAAGTTTCTTGCTGGTCAGTGTTTCGACAAGGATGACGACGTGCATGTATGGTTTTCGTCACAGGCGGGAACATTCTATGATGATGGGATACAAAAACTAGTGCCACGCTACAACAAATGCTTGAACAATGGTGGAAACTACGTAGAAAAGTAGTTTAAGGTCTGTAGAATGCAATGCAAATATAAAAAAAGTACGAAACTATTTTACTTTATTTTTTACACCCTTTCGGTACTTACTTTCCGAATACGCCTTGCATTATAAGAACACTTGAAGATGTATCTAACTTAAGTTGATGTCATTACTTCTAATTATTTCTAAATGATGACTACTGATAACGTAACAGTTTATCATCAAAATGTAAGGGGGCTTAACACAAAGACTTGAGAATTCTATGTAAACAATATTACAAATGGCTATGACATAGTTATTATTACAGAAACCTGATTACTAGTGGAGTCAAATTAGGCATTTCTGGAGGCAAACCTGAACAAAAAAAAAAAAAAAAAAAAAAAAAAAAAAAAAAAAAATCACTTGCTGGACCATGTAGTACTACTGGAGTTGTATTTCTTACAAAAGAAGTCCCAAAGAAGCCCATTGTCGGTTTCGGAGATATGATGTCATCAATATGGCCACCATCAGAATTTGTAGTGCAATCTTTAAATGCATATAACTTCCCACAGGATAGAGATAAAACCTTCGTTTTTGCACCAAATGAAAGAAAATCGATTGGGCAATTTATCGAATAAAGTATATTATACGTACTGGACACATTGTTTGAAATATATTAACAAAAATGGAGAAAACTAGATTTTTCATTACCTGTTTTAATGTCTTTTTCGTAAATTACTTAATAATTATGAAGTATTATTGAACATTTTGACAATGTAATTGTAGCTTCTTTACAACGGTACCTGGGTCATTTCTCTACCATTAACCATAAGGGAGTTTTTTGATTTAATGTAGTGGTTGTTTGCTAGCTGATATACAGCCCTAGTAGTGCAGTTGAAACATAAGACAAAGCTGTAGATATTTCACTTCTGGTGGAGAACATTCCCTTTGGGAAGGGCATAGTACATTCATTCCTGAATGTAAAATGCTCAAGACCACAAGTTTTTAAGCTAAGCTCTCATTCGTCGGTAATGACGTCATCTAAATAGCAGCCATGACAAATATTTATTTCCATTCCTGAACTATGTTACTACATTACAGAGTATTTATCATTCATGGCATTTTATTTTCATGCAAGTTGCAGTTTAAAAGTCTATTATGAAAATAAGAAATTTAAAAGACCCACTTTATCACATAACATTAAATATGATGGACAATATGGCTGCTGAAATCTAAAAATAAGCATTTCACCCATATGATCAGGTTTGGAATCATTCACTGTGTTTTGGAGCTTCCCGAATTCCAAGGTGGCACTAAAATTAGTGCCAGACTGAGTCTATGAAATAATACTAGTTGTCCTTTGATATGTATGCAGGGTGATTCAAAAGTCCATCATAGACCAACTCCGTTATTAGAGCAGATAGCAAAAACTGGAAAGTCATTGGAAATATGTGGTTTCCAGTCAAAGGGAAATGGTTAAGTTCAAGTCAAAGTCAAAGCCAAAAATTGATGACCTACGAAGAAAATTTAAGTAATATTAAGACAGCCATGCTAGATGAAGCAGTAATAATGCACGTACTTACTCCAAAGACATCAAAAACGTTTTTGGAGTACTACATTGTCTTTAAGTCATATATTTGTAGGTTACTGCTGAACTTAACATGAATTGGTGAGATGTTAGATTGGTATATTCTTGGCTTGGTACCTGCCAGTCTAGAGAACACGTCTAGAGATAAAGGGATTCATGTTTGAGTCACACCTTCCACAACAATCCTGAGAAAATTCAAAGAGTTTATAGGAGTAGATGAGCTATTTCACTTCTAGGCAACACAATTTACAGATGGCCAGTACTGCGCAGATTTTATGCATACTTGAAGACAAAGTTTGGTTTAAGAAATGAAGAAGAGCACGGTAAATCCTTAAAAAGAGATTGTAATGATACTGACAATACTGATTGTAGGATATTTCTCTCCGTGTTTCTTCTTCCATGACTCTTTCATGCAGCAAATTTTCATCCTTTGCTCTGCAATGTAGGACAATTAGCAACACTCCTTCTTCCATGCTTGCTCAATTCCCAGTTGCATACCTACTACAGTGCAGTGGTTGCTAGCATCTGTGCAATGGTATAATTTTTATCAGAGGCAAGATGATATAATTTTTATCAGAGGTGAGACGTTAGGTCATCGGTAGACAAAGCAAAATAATAAAAATATTGCATTTTAAATATTTTAGAGAAGCCGTAAAAAAAATAAGTCGGAATATTTGCATATTTGTGCGAAATAAGCCAAACAACAGCATGAAACAGCTAGAAATACACAAGAAATTTGTAAGCTTAGTGCATCGAAATGAGAGCCCAATACTCATCCCCACACCGAACCCTCCTGCTAAGTTTCTTATTGGATGCAATGGTGTAACACGTCACAGCTCCGTGCACAATTGTGCGAATACACGTTCGATGGCATTTGGCTGTTCTCGGAAGACACCCTACAACAAGGAAGACCAGAGACTATACCCTGCCCTTTAAAATCTGGTCATGTAACAGGACTTGTTTTCAGCCCCTATGTTTACAACTACGGAAGGGTTTCTGTGATGACATCAAAATTAAACTTCTTCCAAGTGTCTATTTCCAGCTTTGTGAAGTATGCAACACTCTTGTTTTTAAGAGGAAAAATACATATTGAGTGATACGAAATCTGCTTTTTATTATCAAAACCAATGTAGAAGTTATGACTGAGATTTCAAAGTATCAAGTAAGCCCCGTGTGAAAGTCTCAAAGATGTTCTTGTTTCTCTTTCTCTCAACAATTAGTGCTTACCTTTAAATGCAACAATTGAGGTGTTTGCATTTTAATTTCAAACATGGAGAAAAAATTTAAAAATAAGAATTGTTGGTTTTTTTCGTATTGCTCAATTTAAATGGTGTGATTTCCAAAGTATTTTCATACAAGTATATAATTTTTAGTGTTATTAGCAGCGTTATTAAAGTTATTAACACTATATAAACTGACAATTCACAAAACCAATATCAACAAGAAAATAAAATACAATAACATGATGTACTGTAGCATGTTTACTTTGTAATTTGGACATGTCAATCTGTTGTATTTAATTACACACAGAATACAAATTAATCAGATTTCATAATTCTCATCGTATGGGATAGGACAAATATTCCTGACATTTGGCAAGTCTTGCGATGAATATATAAAAATGTGACACTTCACCACTGATTTTCGTAGTTTTTCATCTGCATGATGCTGAGATGTAAGTGCAATATAAATGGAAATATCAGAAGATTCATTGATTGGTTGATTTGGTGTTTTAAGTCCACTTTGTGCACACAAAGGCTAATCAGGACTGGACCTACAATTTAAAGTGGAATCCGAAGCACTGTGCCATGTGCCTCCACCAGGTATCGAACCCGGGACCTCTTGATTACAAGGCGATGACGTTACCACTACGCCATCTGGGAGGCCCAGTAATATCAGAAGAGAATTTCACTTCATAACAGGTGTAGTTGAAAATGTAGAATTCACTTTATGCAACACTTAATTTTGCATTTCACATGGTGGTCAGTCAGACATACTTAACCATATGAAAATTAAACAAAACTCGTGAAAGTAAAGCTTCCAATAGCAGTAGAGGTAATTTCCTACGTGCAAAAACTCAGAGTGAAATCGAATCCACCACTGCTACCAGATGGGATAAGTTGAAACTACCACCACCAGGAACAAACAAAGCAGTACCATACTACCATCTCAATCACAGATGCCATAACCTCTGCTAATGAAGGCAGTGGCTCTTTGAAATTAATTATAAAAAAATTCAATTTGGAACATGGAAATACGAAACACCACTTGTGCAAAATATGCATGTTCCTACGAATCGGTTAAATATCAGCCCTGGAGCCAGTTTATAAAATGACTAGTGATCACACCTGAATCATTAACGCTACTGATTCTTCAGTAGATACAATATCCTGCAGATTTCCTTCACCTTTATCAACATTCATAACCTGGTCATGAAGAAGGAAAGACCGGAATCTACTACATGTAGAAAATGTTAACAAAAAAGATGTTCATGGCTGTACTAGTAACACTTACCACCTCTTCTCAAACAGCAGCTTTCCGTCTTCAATCCTCGTGTCAGGCACCGAGTTGTTCTCTGAAGTTTGGCTCAACGACGCTGAACTGGGACTCAGGGCTGTGGAGAGAGATGATATGATGTACGTAACCCATTATTATCATTTATAAAATAATTTATAAGCTTGGTTATTTCTACCCTTTATCAGTTACGACATGGGTTTCCAAACTTTTTCATTTCATGACACCCTTAGTCTTTCAAGATTTTTCAATGGCTCCCAAGTCAAAAAGTAGTCATATCTAACACTTGCAAAGCTCAGTTAGTGTGGTTAGTTTGCTTGCCTTTAATTGAAAAAATAACACATATTTCAAATTCAGGAACATTCTACATGTAAAAGTACTAAATAAGCACACATTTCAAACAATCACATCACTGATTGAATTTGCCACGTGTAGACTAATAAGTAAATGTCATTTCAGTGAAAATATTGGAGCATTTTGTGGTGCCTGTAAGAAAGCCATGGCACCGCAGGACACACTTTGGGAATTACTGAGTTACGACAATGACTAATGAATGATGAATTGATGAAATAACATATCTGACAATGTTCATACCTTACCTAGCCGACCTCCGTTGCAGAGTGGTTTGCACAGCTTTATGCAACACCAGGGGGATCTGCTTTGTGAATGTAACTTGTAATAATAGAATCAGTACATGATCCTTTTTTTTATTAGTTTTTACACATGTTTAATATTTTGTATTTTATACCAATGTAACTCCCATCTTTATGCAGTTTCAAAATTAATGTACTAGATGCTTGGCCTATGTGACTAGAAGCAGGATTGTGGAAGGTGGTTAATTTTAAAATCTTTTCCCTCCAAGTCATTAAGGGGTGGAAATTTCCAGTTTACTGGTCATTGTTCGGAGGGCCTATATAAAGGATCCATTCTAACGTTTATTGGACAAGAGGGGAGACCCTGCAGAATCTCTCGACGTTGGTATGGAGTGGCTGTAGCCAGCTTTCTGGCTAGCAGAAGATAATGCAGATACAGTTAACGTATTTATCTTGAATCGTTTGGTGACAAGCCAACGTTCAGTTACTGGAAGATATTATTATTATTATTATTATTAAAGAAACATGTTTTCAAGCCACTGAAATGAACCACTCAGAGGATTTCATTAATTGGATCATGTCATTTTTTATGTGAGGGGGTTATTCCTTTTGTATTTTTTGTATATATTTAATCCACGAAATAAACAGTCCTTTATATTATTCTAACTGAACTTCTAGGTATCATTGAGAAAAAGAACTGAGCTTTCTCTATATCCATGGTAAGGAATATAACATTGTTTTGTATGGTAGTTATTCAATGTCTTTTAGATCGATTGAATCGTTTTGTTAGTTTTTGATTGTGTAATGCAAACAATTTGCCAGGGAAAGTAACGTATCACATAACAACCTGATTGATTGAATTGGTGTCTTAAGTCCACTTTATGCACAGTAAGGGTAATCGGGATTGAACCTACAGTTTAAAGTGGGATTCAAACCATTCTGTGCCACTACCGGGTATTGAACCAGGGACCCCTAGATTACAAGGCAACGACGCTACCACTGCACCATCGGGGAGGCCCTACATAACAACCCGAGTCAAGCCAGATTACTTCCCCCTCTGAAGGTAGTAAAACCATTACCAACTGTATCAGTTTCATCATAATATCATATCCTCATCTTCATGATTAGCCACAAGTGCCAGAAAAGGGATGAATACACTAAATGAATCGATCAATTCATGCCTTACAAAAGATTCCAAACTACAACTCCTAACTAAAGTAGCAACCACTCTACCAGGTAGCTGCCAGGTATGATCCCCCAACCCAATAACAAAATACATTAGTAAGTTTGTAATGCAAATATTTCCATTCAATTTTTTAATGGAAACTTGTAGAAATACTTTAAAACTATCAATGCAAGTGATAACAAGTGAAACTGATGGTGTGTGTATAAATATATATATACAGGGTGTCATTTTAATGGTGCCCACGGAAACGTAATCCTTTCAGAAATGCCTCTTCAGGGCAAAATTATTATTTACTGTATATTCAGTACTTTCGTACATGTTGCCTGACTCAACTGACACAATTCTGGACTGCTAGCATTGCAAACCAAAATGTCGCTTTCTAAATTTGCCCATAAAGTTACTACTTTAAAAATATCTAGTGCTGCTAATTGAAAATAGCAACTTATGTGTTGAGTACAGGTTCAACTCAAGATAAGTCAATAACAAAAAATTTGTAAATCACGAATAAGTCAACACAACAGGAATAAATAACTTACATAATGCAATAGATTGTATACATCCGTTTATCCTGGACGATGACACAGATAGGCAGAGAACATGAAAAAGTGTGACAAATGAACTACAATGGATAATGTACAGTAATTAGGGCTGGCACACACTAATAATAGCGTTCAGGTTTGATGAACAACATTAGTCAGCATACAACACTATGACAATAAAATAATTTCTTATAATCTATTCTCCCCTGAAATTGGTATTCTGGAATAAATTTCACTCTGGTGTGAGCCATTAATTTCTAGACTACTTTTCATATTTTACCTGATGAAAGTTAAGGTTGCATGACTTCTGAAAAAATCTGCACTCTGGTACGCTATAAATTTCACAGATTGCAGCGTGTGTAATGAATTAGGAAGTTACCTGGTTTCTTGATGGGCGTCATGACCTTCCCCCTGGCGATCATCCTGAGGTCCTCCTCTATCTCCCTCTCCTCCAGCAGATAGTTCAGCTGAGCGGGAGGAGGCTTCCGTCTCTTCTCAGGAACCGGGACAGGGTCATTTGGTCTTCGCCTCAGTTTACGGGTCATCACTGGCTTCACCTAAAACATACAGAAACTATTAATGTATTTACCAATGGCTGGCAGTCGTTGTCTGGAGACTCATTTCCAGACCAAAAGTATTATGGTGAGATCTGGTGCATAATGAAATAAAACTATTTCCCTGTGCTCTGCACCATGCCATGAAGGCATATAGGGGGTATGGAGTTAGGTCCTCACACTTTCTTGATCACGGCCGAAGGTGGGGGTGATGTGATATGCATCATGCCCGTGGCCACCTTCACCCTGCAGAGTTTCCTCCAGGTATTCACTTTATATGATGCTGGGTGGGTGCTGAAGCTGTTTGAACAGGTGGAAAAATTCGGGTTCTTCCCCACCAGGGATCAAACCTGGGTCTCTTGCATGGAAGTCAGATGCCGTAACGACTGAGCTACCACGGAACTACGAAATAAAACTATTTAGTTGTGTTAATTGCCAGAAAATATTATATTGTATCCTGGAACACAGACGTCTGTGACATTTACGAAAGTCAAAGGAGAATTGTCAGGAAACAAAATTTAGGTCCAAAAAATGGTGACCTCCAAATAATGACCATCTTTGCGGATGCACTGCAGAATCTGTCCGTGCAGCTGAATTACTGCTGAGGTATTGTATTAATTCCGCTACGAATTGCTTCTTTCAAATCAGCAACTGTTCATGATTTCTCAGTATAAACCTTACTTTTGTGATAATTCTAAAGGAAGAAGTCGCAAATAGAGAGCTCTGGCGATTGCGGTGGCCACAAAGAATGTGACGTCTGCAAAGTTCTGATGCCAGGAAATTTAACAACATCGAAACATAGCAATCTGAACTTATGGTAATGGTATGGCCACCTTTCTATATAATAATAAAAAATAAATAAAAAAACGCCCATGACCACACTGGCACTCGTTTGCAGTGGATAGGTTGTTCATTAAACTTAGCTTGAGTATTCACTACATATTCATTGCTTCTTAATTCCACAGCAAATGCCTCAGCACCACCACTCTGGCAATACAATGTTTCATTGATTGAGTTGGTGTTTTAAGTCCACTTAATGCACATTAGGGCTATTCGGGACTGGACCTAGAGTTTAAAGTGGGATCTGAACTACTAGGTGCCTCAACCGGATATCGAACCTGGGACACCTTGATTACAAGGCAACAACACTACCACTACGACATCGAGGAGGCCGACAATGCCATATACCCTCCTTCCCAAGTAATAAACATATCATTTTGTTGGACACTGTATGTTACTTACTTTGTTTGAATTTTTTTTTTTTTTAGGTCCACTTTATTCACAGGAAGGTTAATCGGAACTGAACCTACAGTTTAAAGATGAACGCAAAACACTTGTGCACCCACCGGGTATCAAACCCTGGGTCCCTTGATTAAAAGGTGTCAACATTACCACTACCCAACCTGGGAGGCCCATGTGTGTTGTGGTTATGTTAGAGGAGTCGACAGTGAGAGTTTAGGCAGAGGGAAGAAGTATGAAGTGACAAGGGAAGTGAAAACTGGGATGATTCTCAGTTTACACACAAGTGAGTAAAGTGTGAGATGGGATGAGATTAAAATATAATCAACTCAAATACTACAGACACTGGCCAGCAATGATGAGAAAAAAGCAAAAGATCAAGTCAACCAAAAAGGACTGTTTCTGAAATATGAAAAACATAATGTTTTATTTTGAATATTGGATACTATTACACTATTCATACAAAAACTGGCAAAAAATTGAAAGATTCTGGTTGTGCTATTCTACACAAAATAGCTCCTATTATGAGGTGTGTTGGCTGTTCGGTGTCGAAGCCTAGCAGAATGCTGTGCTGAGTATTGAACATGAAACATGCCACTCTCTTGAGCTGGTCAAGGAGGTAGAAAAATATATTGTTGTTTTATTGAATTGTTGTTTACTTTATGCACAGAAAGGCTAATCTGGACTAGACCTACAGTTTAAAGTGGGATACAAACCACTGTGTCATGTGCCTCCACCGGGTATTGAACCTGGGACCCCTTGATTACAAGGCAACGATGTTACCACCATGCCATCAGGGAGGGCCTGAAAAAATATATGCCACATACACAATGATGCAATGGTATGGTCAGTTGCATGCAGGATGAGACATGATGCATTTGTTAAGTTCAATTGGTGCAAGTAAAACCTCCACTGAATAATTGATCTTCTGGTAAAGTATACTGATGCCCGTTTGCACCAATGTTGCACTAACTCAGGAGTAAAAAGATCCGTGGGTCAGTGTAATCCTCGAGTATAAAAATCATCTTCTATTGCACCAACATGAAAGGTGCGATGTACGTAGTGAGTCACGAAACTCTGGATTAACCCTAGGAGAGTAGCTAGCCTCAAAGCAAGTGCATAAATGTCATACGGATGGAAGTCTGTGATTGGTTACCTCTTTCGAGAAGGCGTGGTTCTACAGTCCGTGGTGTGGTAGAAACTTGTAATGGGTGGAAGTAAAGGGACCTGGGCATTGGTATACGGGCATGAGAATTTTTCAAGCATGGAATAAAGATGGGGGAAAACATATTTACATGAATAAATTTTGATATATTAGTGCAGTTGCAATTGTAGTAAGTAGTGTTACAGTTATATTTGTAGTAGATTTTGATATATATACATCTATCTCTACATGGCATTCAAAATTATTTTGTAGCTAATGTTTATATCACGACGGGTTTCTGGATGCATGCTTATGTTTGTATTGCACCTGCAATTTTACAAACTCTGTACTGCAGAATAGGCAGAGCAAACACCTCATAAAATATATATATTGTAACATACTATACATTTCTCGGTTTTTATATGCATAGTTTGAGTCTGTTACTTCCTTTTTAACAATTATGTATTTACTTTTGAAATTCTGAAGTGCTACATTACTGGTTGCAAATGGCAGCCATTACTGCACTGTGGGTGGGTTAAATCCACTTTTACTTGCCGATCTCTGAGTAAGTCAACATTGGTGCAAATGGTCACGAATTATTAATCTTGTGGAATTACCTTTGATCCTTTCTTCATTTATTGTTTTTTTTTTCATCAAAACTCAAACAAATAAGATGTCCACAGTGAAATTATCTTCTCATCAGTAACCATGTTGACTGACCACACCATAGTTACTTTCGCAGTACGATGCCAGGGGCATGGATGTTTGTGAGTGTTCATTCATCAATTTCATCATATCACAACTCATCTCAATCTTAGCAAAAATTGACACAAAAGACGAAATAAAATAAAGCAAATCAATAAGTCAATCAATCAATCACAGTTACTTTCATTCTGCTTCAGACAATCTGCGACAGTTTGAAACAGTTTATTTTTGTCAGAAACAAAAGGACTTGTTGTGTTTTGTCCCATCTGGATACCAGCCAGACTAAACTGTGAAATAGGTTTACTCTATATTTTAGATAGTTTAGCATCAACATTGTGAGTTTTGCTTAAGATTTTCTACATGTTTACTTTTACCACAGTCATACTTCTAAGAGAATTAGGAATTGGCAAGGTGAAGGACAAACTGGAATAAAAAAAATATTAGCAAGAGACTTTAGTTTTGCCACTGGTCCATGAAGTGAGAAAAGTAACAATAGCATATTTAAGAGGGAGAGGGACAAATTCCCCTTTGTCCTTCTCTCTCTTCGGCAGCTGCCGATCACTGTTGCCAGCTTCGCTCTTTTAGAGCCAGATCTGGCTCTTTTGTGCACTCGTTTGGCTGTGAACTATGGCACCTGCCCCACTATGATGCCATCACTGAACGGCTTACATAGACAACTTCTGTCCTAAGTATACATTTCGCACGTGACATGATATTGTTATATTGGCTGCATCACCCCAACCCCTCTTACATCCCCAGCTACTTTTCTTTATAGCACCTTTGGTGACCTGAAGAGGATGTAATACTGTTATCCGGGAATACTTTATTTTCAATTTCATACGACCATCGGTGGATTATTGATATGGGTGATGCCGCCGGATCTAGACGGTAAAAACTAAGAATAAATAGCCAACACTTTAACCTTTTGGGTCCCAAGCGTATTGATCGAGATACCCAAATGTAACCCTCGCGGTCCCAAGCATCTCGATGCTGTGTCAAGGTTGTAGTTTATACGTTATAACTTTTCTACTTTTGGCTAAAATTTCGATTTTTTTTATATATATATTGTTCCTAAAACATGTATTTAACAGAAATGTTTCTTGCACTTTTTTTTTCCATCATGAAATGGAGGGGAAAAGGCAGGAAAACGGACTTCTCTTTTGCATCTTTCTTCAAGGGAAAATTTTTGCCGACAAAAGAAGACCGGCTTTGTTGTTCTAAAGCAATGCTTTTCACTCCCCCCTGGTAATTGCATTCGAAGGAAGCTTGTTTATCAGTATCCGATGTCAAAATGAAAGTTTTCCGTGCGGGCACAAGCAGGGGGTGGGGGTGGGGGGAGGGGGAAGACTGGTTGTTGAATCTGCGTTGTGAGAATGGAATTTTCAGGTGCGCTGAAGGAAACCTTTGTTTTTAAGCACAAGTGTTCCACAAGTTGCAACACAGGTTACCAAGCATTGTCTAAAAATAGAATTTCAAGCAGCTGCAAGAATCGGCGCTCATTTTTCACTGTGTTTTAGCTTTTCGTTTGTGAAAGTTGTGCGTAGGTGTGTGTCGTTTTGTGCCCAAGTGCGAGGAAACTTTTGAGTGAAGTGACAGACTTCCAAGGACTTTTTTGTCATCTATGTGTTTTTCTTGTGGTGTGAAAAGTGATAATTTCTATGGGGGGGGGAGAAACCACTTTTTTTTTTAAAAAAAAAAAAGTATTTTTCACGGGATTTCAGCCTTTCCCCCCTCCACATGTACGCCGAATGTGCATAAATTATATATCGTCTGAATCTGTGATTCATTCTTCGTACAACGGTACGAATGTCTGATGAAAGGAGCGTGTGTTCTCCTGAAACGTCACAAACAAAAACTGTTTTCTTATGCTTGTAATAACCGTAAACTACAGGAAAATAACGGTATATCGTTCATATCTCCAGGGCAACTAGTCTCCGAGCTAAATTCATTTCAAGGTACTGCTGCATTTTGAAGCTTGAATCCATGGCGTGCCGACCATTCATTTTGGGGGTACAACTCACGTTACATTAGTCATATGATAATAATGCAAATATTTGTGTGTTTCTTACATGTCAGCGATCATTTCCATGTGCATGTCGACAATGTCATGTACTTTTTTCTTAGGGGGAGGGGGGGCCATCTTTTTTTTCAGAAATTTTGGAATTTTGAGAGTTAGCTCCCTGCCCCCTGCCACATATATGCCGAATTTGCATAAATTTCATATAGTCTGAATCTCTGGTTCATTCCACGTACAATGGTATATCACTCATCTCTCTAGGGCAATTAGCCTCCGATCTACACTCATTTAATTGAAACTCTGCATTTTGCTCAAAATCGGCTCAAATTTTGGTCAAAATCGGCTTGGGACCAAAGAGTGAAAATGGCCTTGGGACTCAAAAGGTTGAAGCTAACGGTAATAACAGTGCCCCCTCACACACACCTCCACTCATTTGACACCTAAAAATAACCCAGGAGTCACTTTATCCAGTTTCGTAAATCTAGCTCCTCGAAAGTTTATACTCTGTTTACTGTGAAATTTAGCTCTTTTATGTGCATCAGGTGTGGCAACACTGCCAGGACGGCTGTAGAAGGCAAGGAGAAATGTATTGCCCTTATGGAAGTATTATTTTATTTGTTCTCTTTGGAATATCAAACTTCAGATGGCATAGAAATATATATCAACGGAAAAAGGACAGACTGAAGTAATAATTGACAGGCGGAAAAGTAGAAACTTCCATTTGATTAGCCGTAACTTTAAGTTGAAGTTGATTCCCCATAAGGAATACATGAGTTTCTGGAAATTCTTATTCATCATATTTTTCAAACATCGTATCTAGCTTAATAATCAACTTTAAAAAACACTTTCACTTGCAACATGTGGAGAAATTCATACTCTATTGAACACCAGCTTTTTTTCCTCAGTAGCATTGCCCATTCGGACGATATTAAAATAAATGCACAACTGGTGCGAAATTGTCCCTCCTCCCCTTAACACGTTGACTGCCGCAATAGAAGAAAAATAATCCCTGGGGCCACGATGTTTCATTACAAGAATGCAATAATATATTATATTATAATTGACTCACAGCATATTTATTGTTTTATTTTCAAGCATTATTATTTTTCTCTGAGTATTGTTATTGTCTTTTTCTGAGTATTGTTATTTTTTTCTAAGCATTGAGTCATTTGTTATTTGTAACATGACTCTGCATGTATTATTGTATAGATATTGTTCATGTTTTTTTCTGAGCATCGAGTCTTTTGTTATTTGTAACATGCCTCTGCATGTATTAAGCTGCAGTAGCCCAGTTGTTAGGGCATCTGACTACCATGCGAGAGATCCAAGTTCGATCCCTGGCAGGGGAGAACCGCAATTTTTTCCACCTGTTCAGGTGCTCCGGTGCCCACCCAGCATTGTGTAAAGTGGGTACCTGGTACCAGGGGCATGGTGCTGATCACATCACCCCCACATTCAGCAGTGAACAAGGAAGTGTGGGGCCCTGACTCCGCACACCCTATACGCCTTCATGGCATGGTGCAATGCACAGGGGAGCACTTTACCTTTTTTACCTCTGCATGTACTATTGTATCAATATTGTTCAAGGAGCTGACCAGCAACAATTCAAGGCCAAAAGCACAATCAGAAAAACTTGAAAACAGTGTTCATGAGTGCAAATGTTTTATTTTGTATACTTGTCAGATTTAAGTGAAATTTAAAGGCAAAAATAAATTTAAAAGAAGTTAATGTACTTCTATTTTCGCGAACCATCTGCAAAATTTCGTTCACAGGCCACTCTTCACGTAACATATATGTAATAGCATGGTAGCATGAGTTGCCAGTACAGCACGAGGCTCCCAAGATAAAGAGACATATGAGTTAAATAAGCTTCATGAGGTTCAGGGCATAAAGGTAGTGGGAGTTAAATAGAACTCACGTGGCAGTTAACATGTTAAGGTGAAAATTTCAAATTTACAAAGGAAGAGTGGATGTAAGCTGCTTATAAATTCAGGTGCCCTTCACAACACAGAAGTAGTCAGGTTCTTTTCAATGTCTCTACACACCAAAGCTAACATTAGTGGTACATTAATACAAAAAAACAACTGATTTTGGTGTATTTTCGGGGGAGGTTGATAATGTTGCTGTGACAAACCATAATTGCTTAATGTGTAATATTTATATGCATCATATAGACACACAGGGTGGATACAAATCATCATTATCTAAATTTAAATTCATTTTTTTTTTTAAATCATGCTTAAAATTGCTTGTATGGTTTTTGGCATTATACATAGAGATATATGTTTCCTTTATAGAAAGACTTTTTCTGGTAAACAGCACTGTAAAATATTTGAAAAGTTTGATTAAAACAAATAAAAAATTACATGTAAAAATTCATTTTTCTGTTTCACGATTTAAATCAACCTGGTTCGAATCAATCCACCTTGTAATACACCCAGTGTCGGATCTACAAGCTGCGAAAACCCGCAGTGTGCAGAGACAAGTAAGCCGTTAGGGGGCCCTCAGCCATTGACATAGTAGAGGGTTCGTTTATATGTATGTAAAAAATAAACGTAGTTACTCAGAGGTACAGAAACGAATACAATATATACAGGTAAAGGTAAAGACTTGAGGAATAAGGATTATAAACCAAATATGATAATCAAACTTTCAGTCAAAAGTTACATGTAAAGTATTATGTTGTATAATTACATAATGACAGTAGTACAGTGAATTTTTTGTCCAGGTAATAAAGCTTAATGTACCCTGATATATATGATTTGTCGTCAAAGCTAGTTATTGTAATTACATTTTACAAAGGATAACTCAAGTGTATTAGGTCCAAACTTAAAATTAAAAAAAAAAAAACTCCCGCAAACAGAAAGAAATCAGTACTTATACATTATTTAGCTTTGCCCCCTCCATTCTCTAAAGGTGTCTGCGGTCATGCACACCACCCACTTCCCATTCAAAAAATTTGAGATGAATTCAACATGTCGGATGTCCGCTTGGAACACACCAATGTGGTTCTTCCTAAGCCTAACTTGTTTCTACCATGACCAATTGTACCCAGCCTAACTTCTTTTATTTTTACAGGGGGTGTTAAGGGACTTTTGAATCACCCTATCACCCTGTAGGCCCTTCTATGTGACTTTGTCAACATGTGTATGTGTCTGTGTGTATGTGTGAAGGTAGGTACGTAAAGGGGAGCCTTTGGTAATATTTTGCAGGGGGGGGGCAAGATTTGTAGATTCGGCACTGAATACACCACAATACAACTTGTCTGGATTACAAAACTGCAACAGTAGTGTAAAATTCTTTCCTCTTTACAATAAAACATCATCATCAGTAATGGGATACCCTTCAAATTCCATCAAAAAGTCAAGCAAAAGGAACACACTTCAATGTTACTATTTGGTTCCTGTTTATACTCTGCGGTTTCTATTATTTTCAACTATAATTCTAGAGTTTCAAGCTAAATTTAAAAAATCCCAAGCTTAAAAATAATAAATATTGTAATAAAAATTAATCACTTTAATATTTTACATTAAATGCTTGCAAATAGTTTATTGGACAGCTCAGAAAGAATGAGAATCTGTAGATATGAAGAATTGCATTAAAGCAATGGTATTCAAACTGTGTGGCATGCATCCCTGAGGAGGTGCGAGAACGTCCAACAAAATATTTATTTTTTTCTTCTTAAAGTTTAAAATGTGTTAAGAAAAAATATATATCTTCTTCTCAATTATTGCAACTCACATTGGTTGTCCCACGGATATTCTTTCGAACTTAGGAACTGTACTTATATCAAAAGCAAGTAAACCATGCGTTTGGCCAGAATTTGGCACACCTTTTCGATATTTTACACAAACTTAATGATCTGAAATACCTCTACAAGGAAATGATACATTCTGTACTGATTACACAACGTTCAAAACGTAGTTGCTGCTTTGGAGGAGAAAGACTGAACATCAAAACATTGCTGATTGCTTCCTACATTGAGCATGTTCTTAGAAGAAACTGGACTACAATTAAATTATGAAATCAAATATGTGTTCATGGAACACTAGTCACAACTTCTGTGGAAAGTAATTTTGGAAGTGGCCGTGATCAAGTCCAATGACAGATCCAAGAGCAAATATCTAGAATGAGATATAATTTCCAAATATGTACATTCAATAAACTGTGCGAGACAAAGCAAGCTCATGCATTCCCCTGACTTTGCTAAACATTGCAATACGCTTGTTTTTAACATCTCTTTTTCTCATGAACATCATATCCTTGAGTGAACTGGCACTGGTTTATAAATATTTAAAAAAAATGTACATCACCTGTATTAATCACAAATTATATTTTCATTACTTGATGTGTGCCAACAGTAAATAAACACATGAATAAATTTTGTACTGTTATTTCATAGTCACATGTATTTATCTATTATTATTGAGAGGCAGTGCATGCAGATTTTTGGCAGCTGAGAGGAGCCATGGCAGCAGAAAGTTTGAAAACCTCTTAAGGAATGACACAGGGAAAGTTCCATAAATCATCACTTGAACTGATTTCTTTATCACACATGCAAAATTGAATTCTACATTAAATATGGTCACAAATTTCCACAAATTAAGACTCAAGCATGAATTCTGGCAAAGAACGAATTTGATCGAAATGACCCCTTTAAGCTAATAAAAATCTGAACAGATGCAGTTACAGCATGTGTAATTTAAACAGCATGTTGTTAATTACTACCATCTTTGATTTATGCTGAATGATAACCTTCCTTTTGTTACAGTCAAGAATATAGATAACATTCCCCAAAGCCAGGAGGACAGAAAACCTCTTGTAAATCACTAAGTTGACATATTTTCAAATTTGTCAAGAAAATTCCCAGAAATCAAGGAATTCCTAATAAGTACAGGTGATTACTTTTTTGATTGCCCTGTGTAGATTTTCTAATAAATAATAAAACATGGCATAACAGCCCATGAGGGCCAGATCTTAACTACAGAATTACAGGGTGATATGGTGGTCATTACGACGAACCACAAGTAGAAGTAGTAGGTTTTCTATGCTACTCATTCGTAGCTCCCAAATTTGCTCATAACAGTGGGTTGCCACTGGTCTCACACACTAGCCAAAATCTCAGGAAAAAATATTAGGCTTCCCTCAGGAGACTCAAAACCAGTACGCATCTTGTAAAATGGAGCCCAAAGCTCGCACCTTGGACTGCACTGCCACAGTGTGGGACAAGATTTCACAATAAGATTCCCATATGTTCCATAGCGACCAGAAATAATAAAGCACTTACTTCCATAGAGTCTCCCGTGAGTTCCATGGTGTGTCTCTCGGCCTCAATGATCTTCCGCTTGTCCTCCAGCTCAGCGATCAGGTTCTCCCTCAGATCTATCTTCTTCTCCTCAAACTCCTTTGCAGCAGCTTTCTTCTCGTTGATGTAGTCCCTCTCCACACATTCTATCTCATAGTCTCGCCATATCACATTCAGCCTTGACCTAAGGGTAAGCACAAGCTTCATCATTATGGCAATATCACAGATATGGCAATCAAGTTTCCCCGATTGATTTTCTTACTCATTTCAGGTCACGTTCGTAACAAAGAGCTGGGTAGGACATTGACCTGTGCACTCTCCTCCACCTGCTTACAAACTTTCATGCAGTGGAGCAGTCAGGCTGTAGCTTTTATTAGAAGCAGACTATGCATCTGAGCTCCATCGGAATCATGTTAAGTTCGAAAGTGGAACAATGTGCTAATATCAAATTTCTCACAAAACTTGGGAAATATGCCACGAAACTTACAATTAGTTGATAGAAGTTTATGGGGATTAGTGTTTATCTCACACTCAAGTTTTTGAGCGGTTTAAGAAGTTTAAAGAGAGTAGAAAACACATAGGGGATGACAATCAGGCAACCCTTGCACTTCGAAAACTCAAGACAATATCGAGAAAGTCACTAAAATTGTTCGAGGAGACTATTGCCTGAGCAATGGACCAATTTCTGAACTCTGTAACATCAACAAGGACACTATTAAACAGATTTTAGATGATCATCTAGGCATGAAAAAAATGTGCAAAAGTGGTACCAAAAATCCTCACACCCAAGCAAAAGGAACATCAAGTGAATTGTTGTGCTAACACACTTGAAAACATCGAAAATAATCCTGACTTCCTCCAAAATGGAATTACTTGTTGTTATGCTTTATTTCTTCTGGTGGAGAGTAACCTGCCTTGGCTTGACCTTCGAATTAAAAGACATTGAATAACTACCATATTCCTTGCCATGGATATTATGGAAAAACTCAGTTCTTTTATCTTTGAATGATAGCCCAGACGTTCAGTTTAAAAATATATAACAAGACTCTTTATTTCATTGATTAAATATATACAAAGAATTACATAAGAAATAACCTGCACATAAAAAATAACATGATCCTCTTTAATAAAAACACTGAAATTCTTATTTAAAATATATATACAGGGTGTCTCATAAGTAATAGCGTAAACTGACACAGGTGAAAGTACACGATAATAGAAGCAAAAAAGTCTCAGTAAACATGGGTCTGCAAACGAGCCGTTTTCGAGATAATTGCGAATGTGTGATTACAAGCTGCCACTGACTTCATTCTTTGTAAATGTCGTCCTAGTTGGTAAAATGCCACAGCCACTCTGCTGGCACCGAGAAATGAATGCCAACCCCATTTACTCAATTGGTTCCCTTACATAGGCGATTCGAAAACAAGACAGTAAACTGGACTTTTCCACCGCCTTCTACAAGCTGGCTTTCACCGTCACGTAGGCCAGCCCTACAGCAGGTTACATTGGGGACTGCATAAAAAAAGTATTACTGTCACTAAAAAATAATATTAAACATTCATCAATAAACTAATAAAAAAAGCATCACGTAGTGATTCTATCATTACATTGTGATAAAACTTGGATATTTCTATATGACCCTGAGACTAAGCAACAATCCATGCACTGGAAGAGCTCTCAATCCCCAAGTAAAAAGAAGCACGAATGAGCAAGTCCAAATGCAAAGCAATGGTGACTGTTTTTTTCGATATTTGGGGGATTATCTATGTTTATTGGGTTCCTGAAAGTCAAACTGTCAGTCAGGTGTATTATACAGGCTGCTTCAAAATGATGTGAACGATTTCAACTTATTATATTTTTTGTATTTTTCGTCCAAATTGCTTTAAATTTTACATGTAATTCCTAAAACTGTCCAAGTTTCTTTGATAAAATTTTGAACATAGTATCTCACAAATGTTCTATGTGAGCCCCCTTTGTTACCCTGCATAATAAATTCGGTAATGCAATTCTGCCCAGACCCGTTTCAACATGTCTGCATCAACAGTGCACTTCAGCAGTAATGCGCTCTTTCAGTTCATTGACATCTATGGGTAGAAGAGGTTTGTACACAATGTCTTTTAGATGTTCCCACAGAAAAAATCACAGAGGGTTAAATCTGGGGATCTTGCTGGCCAATGTAGTAACTGTTAATCATTTTGAGTAGATCGCCCAATCCAACGGTCTGGCAGTCTGTTATTAAGGTAATTTGTAGTATGCATGTGTAGGAATGTTTGTCCAGTCACAGTTTCTTCGTAAAAGAAGTACGAACCGTACAATTTGGTAGATGAAATGGTGCAAAACACATTAGTCTTTATGAATCACGCACAACTTCAATGATTTGAAGAGGATTCTCAGTCCCCTAGATGCGAACACTTTGCTTGTTCACTCTTCCTGTCACATGGAACGTAGTCTCATCACTGAAACAAAGTTTGTCAATAAAATCATCATCACCACTGCATAACTCTAGAAATGACTCACAAAAATGTTTGCGGGACGTGTGATCATTAGGTGCAAAATGTTGTAACAACTGCACTCGATAGGGATACATCCTTAAACACCTACGAACTACGTGCCAAACAGTTGCTCGAGGCATTGTTAGCTCTTGACTCAGTTTCCTTGTAGACTTTTGGGGGCTGCGTTGAAAACTAGCTTGAACACTCTCGACATCTGCCTCAGACGTGGACGGTCTACCGGACGATTTTCCTTTGCAAATGCATCCCGTTGTCTTGAATTTATCATACCACTTACGTATGGAGTTCTTGGATGGTGGTTCTTTACAAAATTTCGTACGAAACTTACGCTGAACACTAACAACAGACCGACAAACGTCAAACTCTAGGATGCAAAAAACTTTCTCTGCACCACAGGCAGCCATCTTGGAACTTATCACCCTGCCACCTAGTGGAGAAATTTGGAACTACTACGACCATTGCAAACAAAACTCGAGGATATGGTTGAAAGTATTTACATACAACTTTAATTGTTGATAAAGTTTTACCGCTCCTGGAACGTTTTCTTATCGTTCAAACCATTTTGAAGCACGCTGTAAGTAGATTTTGGAGACCCTCCATGAATGAGTGAGAAGGATGAGACAAGACATGTGGAAGAATGGCTCGTGGATTCTTCATCAGGACACGTTCTATCTGTGAAGACGTTTTTAGCCAAACACAACATTTCAGTGTTGGAACATCCACTGAAATCACCAGACCTAGCCCCATGTGAGTTTTTTCTCTTCCCAGAAGTCAAGTCTGCACTAAAAGGAACCCAGTTTGAGTCTGTGGATGCAATAAAAGCCAGGGCAACATGAGCAGCATATCAGAAGTTGATTTGCAACACAGTGGAAGATCTGCATGAAGCGGGGTAGGGATTGGGAAGACTCTATTGCCAGACATCATACTTACTGTTGATACTCTCAAGATGAATCAGAAGGCTGAAGGTGTAAAATATGTAATTTTCAGAGTACAATTTTAAAAAGAAGAGCAAAGATGGCATATTTTTTTAATCTACATGACACACATGAATTTAATATGGATATTTCCTTCAGTCAATCAAATGCCACATATATAAATCGCGGAAGTAGGAAACAAGGTCAAGAGTGAAGATAAAGTTGGTATAAAATAACATGGTACTCTCACTATGCTTGTTCAATGTGAGGCATTGGGGAGTGGGAGTTGAAAAAGAAGTTGGTTGGGGCCTGAATTGTTTTTGGAAATGTTACAAAATGTCCTTGTTCATAGGGTTACCAGACTGCTGTAAGAGAAATGTAGGACATGATGTCCCAAAATGTAGGACATTAAGTCAAAATGTAGGACAAAAAAGATCCTCAATAAATAATACATATTTCTATGGAACACATTAGAAAGTAGTTGTAAAATGACACTTTTCAGTTTTAAAAAAAAATAATTCTCAATGAATTTTTAAATGCAAAATTTCAAAACTTGCAATCATACTAATCAATACATGATTTAAGTGATACTTCTCAGAAAAGACATTTTTTATGAAAATTTCGTGTTTAGTCAAACTATATTTATATTAGAGTGGACAGTCGAACTTTTTGAAATTATAGGGACCAGTACCAAACATTTTACAGACTTTATGAAAAAAATAATTTCTCTCGTGAGTCTGTTGTGTTGATTGTAATGAAAGAACTCTCTCAACATTTGAATTATGACCTGTAATGGCAAACAAATATTCAGCAATTACCGTAATTTAAAATGGTTCCAGAAGTTTCATCTTGGGTAGTTTTTAGATCAATAACAGGGTGTCTACCAAAATAACACATCCAGAATTCTTGACTTTTCTGGACTTTTTTTCCATTTTTCTTAACTTTTATTTATTCGATTCCTATTTAGGTAAAGTTGGAAATTAGTAATTAAGAAAATAAATATTTATTTAATGAAAACCCCTACCAAAGGGCCAGTTAACATGAAAACTGAAGCTGAATTTAAGAAGAGAATTAGATCTGCTTTCTCGTATTAATGTATCCTGAACTGTGTTTAGCAGCAGGCAAGGCTTTGGCGTCTGGACTCATAGCCAGTATAATCTTATGTGGGGCTTGTATCGGTTGTCCCTATATGTTTGTGATTATTCCTTTATCCATCTTATCGTAAAACCATTCATCCTCATCTTCACAATTAGCCAAAGAGACAGAAAAAGTGAAGTAAAATAAACTAAATAAACCAATCAGTCATTATGATAGCAAGAATTCTTGACAACAAGAATAATTTGTTGCCTTTTTATTGACTTTCTTGACCTACTTGTTGATTTCTTTACTTTCTCTTGACTTCCATGACTTTCTTGACTGGCAGACACCCTGAATGACTTTGTTCTCTATACCCCTGATTTACAATCAAATTACATTGAATATTGAATAAGAATGGGCAACACCTTGTTCCATCATTATAAACCCTAAGGCAAGAAATTCTGCTCAGGCATTGAACAGTGACGTTATAAGAAAGTGGTCCCAAAACTTTGTTCATTAATTGCTTCCATTTTCCCGTTTGTTTAATAGCAGGACAAACTTTTTCTTTCTTTTTGGACAATGACTGAATAAAAATAAATTTCACGATTGAGTTCGGAAGCGCAGTCCATAGACTTGTAACTTGCATGATTTTTTTCTGTTACGTATTTTCCTAATTAATATTATGTGATGCTCAAAATGTAGGACATTTATGATATTTTTCAAATTCCTCCCGGACGTCTGGTAACCCTACTCGTTCAGAACAAGGAGTATGGTTGTTGCACACATGCCTGCCCTTACCCAGCATTGACATACTGAGGTGGTGGTGGATGAGGAGCTTGGTGCCAAGGTGTTATTCTCTACTGTACTGTGAATGCAATTCTCATCTCAATGTAACCGAACTGCTCGACATAATTCCTCTCCATGACACAACAACACAACAACAGGAGAAGATACTTTCAAGGAAGGGGGGCCATTTTGCAAAGATTTTTTCAGTCACTTCCAAACTCATCTGGAATATCAGAAGTCAATCTGTGAACCTGATTTAAGCCAATGCTGCCCCAAGTAGAAATATTACTTAATGAATTTGAAAACAGGTATCAAAACTTCAAGGAGTGTAAAGGGAAATTTTCTTGTTCGGTGTTCCTTTTTCTTTTGATGCTGCCTGTGCAAATCCTAACTTTCAACTGAAATTTATTGCCTTACAATGCAACTCAGTATTGAAAGAGAAATATCAAAAGGTGGGTGTTCCTAGATTTTTCTCATCTCCCAGAGCAACAAGCAATATTGCTGTTGAAATTTTAGAGATGTTTGGCAGCACTCTGTTATGAAGATTAAAAAAACAGTCAAACGATCAAAAATGACTGATAACTGGCATCTGTGGCGGAATGATTAACACAACATGCTACGATATCAAGGGTTCCTGCTTGAATCTCAGCCTGGGCATGGCTGGTCTTAGTGAGTTACCATTCATCAATTTTATCATGACATCACTCATCCTCATCACTGAAATTAGCCAAAAATGGCAGAAAGGTGAAGCAAAATAACAAACATGAAATTAAAGAATGACTTACACTCTTGTTTGCATTAAGTTTTTCCTGCTCACAAAAACATAATGCAACATATTGCAGACATTGAGAAGCTAGTTTCTAAACAAGAAAGGTGTCAAATCTCTGGGAAAACAAACTAGAATTGACTATATACGGTTTCTAGCCAAAATATTTGCAAAATTTTAACATATTTATACTTAAAACAAACATGTAAAATAGTATCGCTGACTTTGAGAATTATTTGTATTATTTTATTTCAGTAAAACATATGAGGATCATAAAATATTTTTCATTACAGTTATACATACATGTAATCGTGTAAGCCTTCAGTTCTAAGAGGTATGGTATGGAAATTGAGGTGAGGAGAACTCTTACATCCTGTTCTGGTTGCTAATTTTGGGAACTTGTGGGGGGGGGGGGGGGAGGGAGTTCTCTCTACATAGATAATTCATATAATTTATGGTACTGCAAGTCTAATTATTGGAATCCACCGGCCCCCATCAGGGGCAAAATTTTAGTTTTGGACTTCCAGGAGTTGGGGTTCGAGATGTGCAGCCCGGAGAGTTATGACATTATCGTTATGCGGCCCTATTTAAGAACTGAGTTTGACATGGCTGCTCTACACCTTAGGTCACAGTTTCCCAAACCTTCTCGTCTCATGGTGCCCAAGTCAGAATGTAGGCCTCCCAAGTCAGAATGTAGGCCTATCTAACACTTGCAACGCTCAGTTAGTGTGGATAAGTTGCTTGCCTTAAGTTAAAAAAAATAAACACATGTTTCAAATTCAGAAACATTTTATGTGTACTGTATTTGCTGCCTTTTCTTGCATACATTTTTGAGGAAAAAGCTTATCACTGAAATTATATAAAACAAAACTGTGCTGATTCATTTTCTACTCTGTCATTGTCCCTTTAATCCAAGATTAAATAAAAACCGGACACCCTGACAGTGTCGAATCTGCAATTTAAAACTAATAAGTAATAGCGCAAACTGACACAGATGAAAGTACACGATAATAGAAGCAAAAAAGTCTCAGTAAACATGGGTCTGCAAACGAGCTGTTTTCGAGATAATCCCGAATGTGTGATTACAAGCTGCCACTGACTTCATTGTTTGTAAACGTCATCCTAGTTGGTAAAATTCTAATAATGTGTGCGAAAGTGTGGTTAGAAGCCGTCACTGATTGCATTTTGTAAACATCGAGTGATTACTCCTTGCACGTTCCGAGGTTTGCTCTTTGTTTACAAAACAGCACATTTCCGAGAGGTGGCGAGGCTCCCTGATGGAGCAGTGGTAGCATCCTCGCCTTGTTATCAAGGGGTCCCAGGTTCGATACCTGGTGGAGGCTCATAGTGGTTTGGATCCCACTTTAAACTGTAGGTCCAGTCCCGATTAGCCTTACTGTGCATAAAGTGAACTTAAAACACCAACTCAACTCAACTCAACAATTTCTGAGAGGTGGCGTTGTAATCAAACAGGATGGATACAATCAGTACAGAGAATTGTACATGCTTGTGACCAATTCCGAAATGAACCGAGGGTGTTCGAAAGAATTCAAAACTCAATGAGGAATCACGTACAGTATTGCATCCAGATGGAAGGACGACACTTTGAACATCTCCTTTAACAGGTACGAGTGTATAATAATTGTAACATAGAACATACGTACTAGTAAAGTAGTGCTGTATTCCTTGTTAAAGTAAGTAGAATGTTCAATAAAATCAATGAGATCTCCTGATTTTTCATACTGTATTATTGGTATTTTACCAACTAGGACGATGTTTACAAACACTGAAGTCAGTGACGGCTTGTACCCACAGATTCGCACACATTTTAACAACTAGGACAATGTTTACAAACAATGAATTCAGTGGTGGCTTGTAATCACACATTCACAATTATCTCGACCCATGTTTACCGAGACTATTATGCTTCTATTATTGTGTACTTTTACCTGTGTCAGTTTGCGCCATTACTTTTGAGACACCCTGTATAGTAATATGTAAGTCTGCTTTAAATAAATAATCCAACTAGGAAAGGATACATTTTAATCTTCTTTGTCACACACTGCAAGAAGCAAGAAAGAAATCGTTTAACTCAGAACAGAGAAAATTTCCGGAAACGAAAGAAATAAAAAAACTGATCACCACAGAAGACCATTTTTCAAAGGGAAAAAAGTGTGTTCGATATGCCTGCAAATACGGTACTAAATAATTTGGATTGATGCGATGGTCCAATTCTAAAACCATGTCTAGACTAACAAATGTAATTTCAGTGAAAATATTGAAAAATTTTGCGGTGCCCCTGTAAGCCACTTTTGGAACCACTGCCTTAGGGTAATTGCGATGATGCAGGTGGATGATTAACTGATGAAATGGATGCTAGGACAAGCATAATGTTATATCCATGAGCCTCTGGTTTGCAGTTCACATTACCATGAATCTCTGTAAAGCAGGTAGATGCCCTATTTGATATTTTGAATACTTTACATCATATTAGTCAATCAATTCCATACTTCACTAGTTACACAGACTAGAGCGTTAATGATTACTTGTTGAAATTCAAGGGACAGAAACATGTTAATTCTTTAGCCTGGATCTGCATCCAAGACTTCTCACTTTGCAGCAAATATCAATTTCTGTTTGTTTCTCTGTCAAACATTTAAGTAAGGAGTATGGGCAGATCTTATTTTAACCACAAGGTTTCACCCAATATTTCAGGTTTTACAATAGTTTCCTCAAGTACCCTAGTATTGGCATCTGGCTCTCTGTTATTGAATTTCATTTGATGAGCAAGTTTTCAGTGCATAAATGTTACACACAATGGAAACAGTGAAAGAAGTACACGATAGTAGAAGTAACGAAGTCTCAGTATACATGGGGTCACAAACAAACCATTGCGAGATAATTGCGAATGTTTGGTTATGATCCGCCACTGTACACTTGTTTCTTTGCATGGAGGTTTCTTTGTTTAAAACTGAACACTGCTGAAATTGGGCATTGAAAAACAAACTATCCATCCTGTACAGGCACGTAACATGTAGTGACAAGCACACGATGTGTACAAACAATCGAGTCAGTGGCAGATCGTAACCATACATTCGCAAAATAATCTTGCAAACGATTCGTTTGCAACTCTATGTTTACTGAGACTTTGTTGCTTCTGCTATTGTGTACTTATCACCGTTTCAGTTTGCACCATCACTTATGATACACACTGTATAGATATGTGTAAATGAAATAACTTCCCTCACCTCTCTCTCTTTGCAATCTCCAGTCTCTTGAGTTTCCTGTTGTACTCTGGGTGAGTTCCATCTCTTAACTGCTGCAGCTGTTTCTTCAGACTTGCCAGCTTGTCCTGGTACATTCTGAAACAAAGAAGCAACCACTGCTTACCACAACAAGATTCATGCAAACACCTCTGTGGTTCAAGAGCCTTCTGAGGGCCACAACCTGTCAAACAACTTCTCATTTGTTGAAAACCACCACCACTGTTATCTGAGTTTCCACACCAGAGCCCCCAGTGCATCTTCTTTTTCAGGTAACTCCCAAATTGGCCTTGTGATGCTGTGTGGTAGTTCAAATCATGATAATAAACTACCAAAATATGCTGAAACAGAAATTATATATAGGCTAAGCATTAGCATAAAAAAAAGTTCTGTGAGACAATACCAGAGAGCAGCACTGACGTAATGGTTGAGAAATGCTCCTGGGAAAGAAACTCCAACCAGGCACGTTATGACATATTGACATAAGCACACCTAATACTAATCACAAAGTTTATTTACTTTATAATAATTTGAGTTGACATGAGATTCATGAAGGTTGCATCCAGGTGGTTTGACAGATTCACGAAGGTCTCGTCCAAGTAGTTTGCCGAATTCACGTTGGTGGAGCACGCTTACGGTGCACTAGCAAAATATTTGCTTCATGAAGTTTGAGAATATCCCGCTATGTGGCTCTCATGTCGTCCAGCAATTGGGATTAAGCTGTGTTTTAAGTATTTATCCAAATAACATAAGGTATTTTAACTTTAACGAAAGTATAGCTTTTGTGAACAATTTCAAGGTTCGACACTCAGTTTGCTTGGTGACATACGGCAAGCAGAAGCATCGTGCATTGCTACAAGGCTAGAGCACCATGGTGCAGCAAGTCGATGAAAAGTGCTGTTGTGCAGCTGGAGGTGACATAAAAAAGCTGACAGACCCAAATGAGGGGAAAATCAGCTGTTAAGATGGTGGATAAAGAAATGTGTGGTGTTAAAATGCTGCTGGAAACAAATTGATATTCGTAGCAGTTTCATCCAAGTCTAGCTTTGATTGATATTATCAGCCCCACAATGGTATTACCAAGGAGAGATATAACGATAAGAACCAGTCGAAAGTGCAATACAGAAGTTTCAGAAGGAAACGTGTTGTCCGTATGGTATCGTTGTCTTTGCAGCTGAGATTTTGCTGTAAGGTAAGCCCTTTACTTCATGTGAATGGATGAAGGTTCCACAACACTCACACGTCCAGAAATATATGTTGTTCACAACTAGGAAGAACTTTATACAATCTGTGTGATCAGAGCATTGTGATCGGCTGTAGTGACTTATTTGTTACATTGTGCTTTGCATGTATAAGAACAACAACAGCAGGACGACATCTTGTAAAAAAATTATTACCACAGTTATAATCAACATTTACCGGCTTCTTGCTTCGTTTGTAGGAAAAATTCAACAGGATTCAAGATATCCGACACAAGTTATGCAATTTAAGGTATTTTGATTACAAATAATTACTGTTTCTTTATGCAAGTTGTTTTAAAATAAACACGAGAAATAACCATGTGATACGAATGGTTATCACAGCACTTTGCTCGAGCTAATAATTAGTTGGATTAACTTTGCATCAAAACATCGCGACGATCCTGCAGACAATATTTGATATTCGCCAGAATTTATTCAAGTACATTTGAACTCAGAAAAATAAATATAGAATTTATTTTCTTCAATAAATGTAACCATTTTACTTACACAGATTTTTTATTAAGCTCACGAGTTTTAATCTCGTGTATGTACACTCGAATGTAATAATATTGGGAGTATACATTTTGTATCAAGCTCACAATTTGGCCTCGGTGGCTCAGTCGGTAACTCATCTGACTACCATGCTCAAGGTCCCGGGTTTGATCCCCGACCGGTTCAAATCTGGAAACTTTTCTAACGTTGGAAGCAGCCCCGGTGACGTCTCAGATTGATTTTGAGTAATGAATTAATTGACCTGTGGTTTGATATCATTGGTGGAGATGCATTTAAGTTTCTTTTGGTAATTCACTAAACATTCAATTTGCAAGTCTGTTACCCTCTAGCCTGCGTATCCAGCGCTATGGACGGGTCACGCGAAACCAATCAAAATTAAGAATATTTTGGGGTTTGTTGAATTTTGGGAGGTCTGGTGTCACGTGTTGGGGTTTAGTGTGAAGTCACTGATTCTGAGGTCACCTCACCAGTGGCTTACCATCTCATAATGTATCCAGAAATATATTTCTGATAGGTCCAAACCAAGTGTTTATAAAAATAATACTAATAATAATAATAAAGTTCAAATTAAAACACTTATAATTATAATAAATTACATAAAAATAATTATAATTACTAATAGAATGAATTAAAATAAAATATTCAAATAAATATTATAATATTATTACATGACTAGTAAAAGACAGTATGATGTTAGTGATATAACAGCATGTATTCATTATTTAGCTTACATATAGTTAAAGTCGGTAAAATTTGTAAAAAAAAAAAAAAAAAGAAAAAGCAGCCCTGGCAAGTAAATTAAGTTCAAATAGATAAAGAATTTAATATTCATTGAAAAGCAAAAAAAAAAAGATGTTAGATTTCATTGGTGAAAAGTAAAGTTCCTGCTAATATTTTATGCATATATGATATGATCTTGCATAAATATTATTTGGCACTGTCATTCAAAGTCATATGATCCCAATAAGTTTGGCAGAAATAAATATCCCTCGATTAAACAACAAGTATATTTTCATTATTTATTTTTAATTATTTCAGTTTAATTTTAGTTCTTAGCAAGTCTTTTTCTTGGGGGGGGGGAGTACTTGACACCAAGGGAAGTAACATGGACCCAGTGATTTCACTGGCATCTAACAACGAATTGAGATGGCCAAGGCAATTCAAAATATTCAAACTTTGAATGTTAGTGCTGTGATTTTCCTACACCAGAGTTTGGCAAATTCTATGCATCATAGTCCTACAAATACACACACACAAACACACACTTCATTTATGATAGTCTCACACAGGGAGAATATGAAAATTTGACCAATACCGATATAAAATTTACTGATACCGATAACCGATATTTTACAGATCCGATATAAAATTCCAAATGGTCCTTGCAAAACCTGAATAGTTCATTGACGACCTCTTTAAACAAATATTTGTTTGATTGCAGTGCAAAAGAAGTTGCATATTTAGCAATTCACTTTTTTAAAAAAAAAGTAGGCCATGGCAATTATCATAAAAATCATAACAAAATGATAGAATTTTGCACTAAATTATAAGATATTTATACATGTTGTGGAAAGACTCAAGGGAGACATTGTAAAAAAGCTAAAACTCAAAGCAGACATCGATTCTCGGACAAGCGACACTCATACATTCCAGCAATAGCAAAAGCAAGTGACGTCAGGAGACACAGCTTTCCACAAAACACTACCGAGTGCATGAACAACAAGAGACGAACCTGGAAGGCTGAGTCGACATCTAAGCAATGCCCTATGGTAGGTTAAAAGGGGTAGCTTCCAGAATTCGGGGTTCATTCAATCTTCCATCAGCCAGTGAGTAACGAATAGCGAGTGGCAAGCGACAATACAAGCATTAGTCCGAGAGGAGTTCTAGGTTCATGACTCTCGAGTTGCCGTCTCGCTGAGGGCAACCACTACGTTACTAAGTTTGTCGGCCGTACCTGCCTACAGTCAACTTGGCTAGTATTGCTCGCCGACTTAGTCACATCGACCAGATGCAGCCCAGAGTGGTAACCAACAGCTAGAACCCACACATCATCGACCTGCCACAGAAAAGGAAGACTGTGGGCCAGCGAATCCAGGACTCCGAGATCTGTCACCTGACGTCCGCTTACTAGTCACCTAGCAGAGAGGTAAGATGCATCATCGACATCCCTTGTTTCCTTCCACACTCTGCTTGGGCTAAGTTGGAAAGATTGTAGGGGGAACATAAAACCTACCTTGCTCTATCATCAGGCCCCCTTAAGCTTTCACGAGTTCGATCACCTCATAGAATGGTCATGAAACCAGTGAATGCAACAATATATTGGATCGGTAAAATAATCGGCAATAGATCACATGGGTGGATGCACATGACTGGTTATTTTTATTGATAGATGAGTAATCATCAATGCCAGGGTATAGTTGCACACAGCAGCATAGCAAGGGGAGGGCAAAGTGAGAAACTGCACGGGGCCTCGCGTCCCATGAACGAATACATCAAATCAGGGATGTAACATACAGGTAGGCGGACCCTAATCCCTAAGGGGGGCCGGAAGAAAGGTAAAAATTAACATTGTATTTCTCATGTGAAACGTTTATTCCTTTAATGAATAAAAAGCACTTAGTCTTGTATTTTCTTCTTTCTCTTCACCTTCCACTCCCGCTTTTAATAAGTTAACAATAAAGCACCTCCAACTGCCACACAGAAAGTGTGAGGCATTTAAATGCTTGCATTGTTTCATTCCTTCATACAGCAGGTCCATACCCAGGATTTTTTAGCAGGGGGGGGGGGGATCTGAAAATGTGGAACAAAGGGAAGTTTGATTGAGTTAGGTTACATTACGTTGATTTTCTGACACTTTTGGCTAATTGCAACGATGAGGATGACTGATGATATGATGAAATTGATAAAGGAACACTCACAAAGAATACCCATACAAATGTCACAGTGGTGCTGTTGCAGTATTAGATGTGACCACAATGTTATGATAGTATTGCAGCTAGTGCTAAGTGTACACCCAATGGCCAAACCAATAGGTCCATTATTATTTTCATTCAGTCTGTTTTCCACAGTGTGACGATAATGGGTTGAAATAAAAATGCCATTAAGCAGATGTCAACATCAGCTTCACATCAAAAGAATTCCATCCCTTAGAAGAACACAAGATGTAGAGTAAAAACAGAATACATACAGTGATGAAGTATTTGCCTACTGTTATCTTGCTATGGGCTGTAGAATTGTAAGGTTGCAAAGTTATGCTAAAAAGTAACAGAAAAAAAAAACAACTCACCAATGACCTCCCCCATCCGAGAATCAGCAACACCGTGGCTTGCAGACAAAGGTTGTCATGTGGCTTACAGCTTAGTGCTTACTGTTTACATTCAATTCTCAGAAGTATTAGAATAGTACTGTGTTCCGCAAATTAACAATATTTACGTTTTTTTGTCTTTTGTTTTTTTCAATTTTCTTATACCAGCACCTTTGAACAGCCATGACAATTCTATGGTTAGAAAATAATATATTTATAAATAAATGATACATATTAGCAATGATTATTAATATGAAGAGCATGTCTAAATGTGAGTTAACACAGAAAAAAGAAAGAAAAAAAGAAACATTTTCACAACACGATTGAAGTTTGAAAAAAATCGGGACAGGGATTAGAAAGAATGAACTGTCCCGACTAAATTGGGACGACTTGTAGACTTGAATCAATGGTTATAAAACAAAAATTAATCATTGTTGCAGAACCCAAAAACCTACTCATACATTCAACGATGAAATCGAAATTATTGTTCAATATGAAAAATCGTCAATGTTATTTTCGTAGGTTTTTATATCTTCACATTATAATATTTCATAGTTCGCGGAGGATCATGGCCTCCATGGTCCCTCCCCTAAGTACGGGCTTGTCATACAATTTCAGGTTTCAGCTCCAGGAAAACAGAGAAATACATTTTTAGGGTGAGTGAAAATATAAATCTCATTTTTGTCAGTAATGTATTATTATTATTTAAATATGATAAATTGCTGGCCTGTCCCTGAAGATTTTGTGTCGATTCAAATTGAGATTTCAAATGTAAAGAACATGTGGGGGCCTATCATTCTAATCTCGCATAGGACCTCGCGTTATGTTGCTACGCCACTGGTTGCACAAGAGACTAAGAATAGTTCTAGTGAATAGCTTATGAGTAGAGGCACATATGTATTTTTGGTAAATAAAAAACAAAATTTCGGTATAAAAACTGAGTAAATAAATAAAAAAAATAAAATATCGGTGTTCTAGCGGTGAAAAATTGGATCAAAAGTGGTATATAAAAATACATTTTGGTTTTTAAATTGTGAATATAATCCTAAATTTGATTTAAAAACTACACTTATTCCACAGAATTAATATTTCACTTCTAATAGCCCATTTATGTAGTTATCCAAGTATTAAGTTTATTTCTACGTAAAGGAGTCACTTTTTGTTTCTCCAATATTAACAGCAGAATTAATCAATTTTCCGGAAATTGCATAACTCTCAGGATAATTCAGACCTCAGAAGGAGCTGCGCTGCGTCTGTGAATAAACCCTAAATATCGTGTTTAAAGAGTTAATTTCGCTTTTTGCAGTTCATTTCACATTATTTCGTGACAAAACATGGTCACAAAATGCATCTCACACCTTTCAAAAACATGAAAAATTAACACTACAATGTGTTTTTTCAAATTTTGTTTTTTCGTCAAAAACGAAATATGCATGCCCCTACTTATGAGTGATTCCATGCCAAATTAACACAGATATGTGCAATTTCCAACCTGACCATCTCCGATTCTCATGAAATTTGGGGAGTTGAAACTATGCATGGAAATTAGTAACTATGAAAATTTTTAGTTTCGTTTGTCTTGTAATTGTTAAATTATTGAAGGTCAAAGTTCGCATAAATTGCCCCTATTTCGCCTAGGGAGCTCAAATAAAGCTTATTGAATAGGGAATTGAACAAGCTTTCCAGTGATATTTAACAAGCCTACCTTTGGATAAACATATAATTTTGCCACGTGACCTTGACTTTTGACCTTGAATATCTCAAAACATGTCATCACCAAAAATCGTGAAAAAAATATATTTGGTCCCTCACGTCATACTCTTAAAACATATAAAAAAAATCATTCTGGGACTGCAATGGGATCAGAAGGTACAAAATAATATGTGTAACTATGTGACTGATAAAAGCCTCATTACATGAACTATGACGAGTCAAATGTCCCTTAACACCCCTTACAAGATGTAAAGGAATTATCCTGGGTATAATTGGTCATGAAAGAAATAGGTTAGGCACAGGGAGAAACCTAGCTTCGTGTGTCAAGCGCAGGTCCGACATATTGTTGACCGCCATATTGAATTCAACACAAAAATTTCAAAGGAAAGGGGGTGATGTGATATATCAAATCAGGCTAGAATTTCACGATAAATAATTAGCAGGATACCATTCACTAACCACTACTAGTCCACAATCGTTGATTTAGTAATCCCTGTCCTACAACTAGAATGCATGTTTGTCCTTGATGTTGATATGATCCATATTTTTATGTGACGTCACCGGTAGAAAATATGTCACTAATATATTTATTTTTGTGAAAGAAAGCGTAATTCCTTTGTTATTATATGTAATATTGCACCTTGTTTGTAATGTATATCTTTTGTTTAATATTTATTGTATTTTATGCTCTATTATGAGTACTTTAATGTATCTTCATGTTTGCGAGAGTGCACTATGTGAATTTGTATTTCTAAACATGTATAGATGTCAGTTTTGTTGGTAGCATCTTTTTGTAAATAGTGAGTGATTCATCTGTACTTGAATCTGTGTTCTCAAAATAGTATAAAAGCGAGGATATCGTGTAAGAAATATCACACTTTCACCATGGATCGACGAAGCTTTTAAACCTAAAAAGAACTCCTCGGTGTTGTGCATACATTTTGGTATGGTAGTTCAGGGTGCAAGCTAGGCCTATGCGATCATAGGTATGCCGATGGCCATGCATTGATGCTATGCACAATACTGCAACCATTATTCATTAAGAAATAAAGCTAGCCTAATGATTAATTTGGACTAAAAGGATAAAAAGCAAATATTGGCTGGGTTATTATTGCATATCTCTTGGTGTGGTAGTTTGGGATGCAAGCTAGGTCTATGTGATCATAGGCATGCCGATAGCCACGCATTGAGTTTATGCATTTTAGTTGAGTCAATTCATCGACAAAGCGAAATCCTCACCTTCATCTCAAGTATATTCGCATTATAATTGTCATAAATAAAGAATAAAACCTTTTAGTTTATCTACTGCAGCAATGTGGTTTTATTTCTCTGTGCAGTGAATATTGCCTTTGCCTAATACTATCCCTGTACCAGAGAGGAGTCTGTGTACTTCACCGAGTCTCATCGTTCACCGCTGGGTATTATTAAGTCATTATTAATAAATTTAATAATACAGGCTTGAACGTTTCAATGTATCATTGATTGATGAGTTGGTGCTTTAAGTCCACTTAATCCCTTATGTATCAGTAGGGCAGTTTGTTTACATTACACTTGACTTTGCCTTTGTCAAGTGCACGAAATTTCTAAATTTTAACCTTATTAATTTCCCAAAATTATGATTTGGCACACAAAGATACATTAACCTTTACAGTGTGGTTGGAGATCAAGGACAAATAGAATATTTCACTTCTGGCAGAGAGCATGCTCTTCAGGGTGCAGATACTACATTCATTCTCAAACCTAAATTGCCCCAGACCCCAAGTTTTAAAGCAACCATTTGTCTTCAATGGTGTCATCAAAATGCTGATTATGATGAAAATTCTATTCCTGAACCCTGTTACTTCATTGCAGTTATTTATCTTTCATGCCATCTTACTTTCATCTAAATTGCAGTTTATAACTATTATGTAATAAGGAATAAAAAAAGACTCATTTTATCATATAAAATTAGATATGGCAGCCAACATGAGTGCGTAAAGTCTAAAAATAACCCTTTCAGCTATTTATTTATTTATTTATTTATTTATTATTACCTTCAACAGAGGTATATCCTCCAATTACAGAAGGCGTACATATTAATATTAATGATAATAAATAATAATTACAAAATTACAGAATTACAATACAACTTCAATTAAGATGGATACATATGCAATCTATTCACAAATTGTATTCATTACAGAAGTATAAACATACAGAACAGTTTATAAGTAAAATAAAAATAATAATAATAATAATAGCCTAATCATATAATCTTGAGTATATTACGTAAATTACTATGTATTAACATGTTATTATGTATTAACTATTGCATATTCGTACTTTCAAAAATTGTCTTTAATGTATTCTTGTAAGTCAGGAATGGCATTGAAAAATCTATGGAATGATTATAAATCATAATTTCATTATACATGTCACAAATTCTATTAATCGGGCTGCTCTTAAATTTTTGTGTTTTTGGAATTTTTGGGATGAACATATTTCTACAACGTAAATTAATCTTCCTTATATTAAACTGAAGTTGTCCAAGAAATAAACTATTATCTAATATGCCGTTTACCGTTTTGTACAGGAACAATTGATCTAACAATTTTCGCCTATTGCTAAGGGTTTCGAAATTAAATTCCAGAAGGAGGTCTCTGTAGGGCATTGTCATTTGTGGTGGTCTATTATATTTTTTAAAATATAAATATCTTAGAAACTTTTTTTGAATTCTTTCGAGATTATTTTCATAAGATTTATAAAGAGGGGACCATATAATAGACGCATACTCAAGTTTACTTCTCACTATACTTTTATATACGGTTTTAATACAGTCAATATCTCTAAAATTCTTCGTACTTCTTATAACAAAACCTAGCGTTTTGTACGCGTTTTTAATCACAAGTGAGACATGTTGTTTAAAAGTCAGGTTAGAATCTAAATGGACACCGAGGTCCTTAACTATATCTGCCTGTGGAAGTACTTGACCATTAATGGAGTAAGTAGATTGAGAAGTAAACCTCTTATTCGTCAACTGCATGAAACAACATTTCTTGACATTAAAACTAAGATCGTTCACACAACTCCATTCATATAACACATCTAAGTCTGTTTGAAGTTTTAACGAATCCTCTCTGTTGTCAATTTGTTTGTATAGTTTTATATCGTCTGCGTACATAAGACATTTAGAGTTCTTAACATGAGACGGTAAATCATTCACAAACAAGCTGAATAACAGGGGTCCAAGATTTGATCCTTGAGGAACACCTGAATTCACTACATACTCAGCAGATGTAGATTGTTTGTATGATACATATTGTTTCCTTCCTTGAAGATATGATTTCATTAGATTTAAGAAATTAGTTGTTAAACCAAAACTAGATAATTTTCGCAAAAGTATGTCGTGGTTAATGTTGTCAAAGGCTTTTGCAAAGTCAATATAAATTGTATGCACCGTTGATCTACAGTAGAGTGCATCGAAAACATTTTGCACAAAATTTACTAAATTTGTTGTGGTAGACCTACAGGGATAGAAACCATGTTGACTATTGTGTATGTAACTTTTAACATGTTTAAATATTCTTGAATACAAGATTTGTTCCAAAACTTTAAACTATGTGATCATGATTGGAATCAAACCCTCTGTATTGGAGGATCCAGAATTGAATGGTGCACCAAAAATACCATCACACTTGCCACTAGAGTTGAAAGTGGTGGGACAAAAAACTGTTGTTTTTTTTTGGAGAAAAAAGCAGGAGTTTTTTTTTCTCCCATGGCTCTTTTGGTTGGGCTTTTTTCTTTGGCTTTTTACCCCAAAATGTTTCAAATCAATGAAAATACATTACTTGGGTGCATTTCTCTTCTTCCACATCTTTCATTTATCTCTATACAGTAAAAGACACTCTTATCTAAATTGAAAATACAACTTTTAACATGGAATTCATGGTTAGTTAAGCAGTAGTTGCAAAAATGCCAGCTTTTTTTTTTATGGATGGTTTTCCCAAGTGTTAACTTCATACTTCAGTAGGCTTATTAAATATATCTATGTAGTATATTAAAACACGCATAACTAGAGTAGTTTTGTATATATTTTGTAAATCGAATCTAAAAATATGATATAATTTTCATTGTTTGAATTTGACATGTGAACATGCACATGAAGCAAAAAAAGAAGAAAATATTGCTACATCTTTTAATACACTTATCAAATGTACCTTCAACAATAATGTTCCTTTCTTTAACTACATTAAAATAGAAAATCAATGAGAGTAATCCCAAAACTAAGGTCTCCTATTTTTTTTAAATACAAAGAAACTTTTTATTTGGCAGTTGGCAACACTGTTCTGTTGGTTGCTTCCCCCACTCCCAAACAAGCCCACGTGCACCTCGCTGGGACGCTCAGTCTTGGCTAGGCAGCCGTTTGTAATGGAGCTCCCGCTCGGCGCTACCTCCAAGTACGAAGTTCATGCAGTTATTCAGATTTTGAACGCAAAAGGTGTTAAACCAATTGAAATTCATCGCCAATTGATGGAAGTGTATGGCGAGTCATGCATGGATGTCAAATATGTTCGCAAGTGGTGTAGGGAGTTTGCAGCTGGTCGTACTGAAATTCACAACGAAGAAAGAAGCGGGAGACTATCAATTTCTGACGAGACAGTCCCGAAGGTTGAGCAAATCATGCCTGAAGATCAGCGGATCACTCTGCATGATCTCTGTACGTTGCTTCCTGAGGTTTCCCAAAGAACCATCATAGGATTTTGATGGAAAAATTGCAATATCGGAAGGTGTGCGTATGATGGGTCCTGCGAATGCTCACTGAAGAACGCAAATGGCAACAAGTTGACTCTTCGCGCAAATTTCTTCACCGTTATGCACATGAAAAGGACAATATTTTGGATTTGATTGTCACGAGTGACAAAACCTGGACATTCCACTTCACACCTGAGACACCAACCAACCCTATAGTGTGTACTTGGCACCCAGTGACTACCACCCGTTTCCCAAGTTGAAAGAACATTTGGCCGGAACTTGCTTCAGCAATGACGATGAGGTGAAAGATGAGGTTCGACGCTTCCTCAACAACATGGAAGTGAGCTGGTATGACATGGGCATACAAAAACTGCCGCAGCACTTACAAAAATGCATCGACCGAAATGGCGATTATGTAGAAAAATAGATAAATGTTCAAGCTTTAAAATGATGTAAATATTATTTACAATAAACATTTCTTTGTATTTAAAAAAAAATTGGAGACCTTACATTTGGGATTACCCTCCTAGAATCATTCCCCTTTGTATTAACATAAAATGTCTGTATTCTGGCTTTGAAGTGCATCATGTAATTTGACTTAATGGCTTGTAAACCTGGTCATGGAGCAAGTTATGGCAAATGGTATATGTCTAGGCTTCTTGACAAATATAAAATTGTGTTTAAAATTGTTGGCAACCAATGGATCTAATGAACTCTCATGGCCAGCTACTGAACCACATGAAGGCAGTTGAGAAAAACTGTTCTAGTGTATGGTGGGCCTAAAACTGAGACAGAAACTGAAATATGTTGGGGGAAAAATCCATAACAAAATGTGATTTTTATTTATTTAAATCCACTCATCAGATGTGCTAATTGAGATTGGATCTACAGTTTAAAATGAGACCTGAACCACTGTGCCTCAACTGGGAATTCAACCTGGAATCCCTTGATTACAAGGTGATATTATTTTATGACATCAGGGAGGTTCATTCTCTTATATTATCCAATCAAAAATCCAGCTATTTTACAACATTACTTGCAATTACAAGTTACTTTGGGATCTAAATATTCATTTTTGTACAATACTGATCTTAGGTATTAAATGGTTCATATACGCATGTGGTTCTGCATACATATTACGAATAGTAAGGTGAGGTAAAGTTCCATTGTGGCATGAAGGCAAATTTACAGAATATGGGGTAGGCCCCACACATTCTCGATCTCAGCCATTTTAGAGGTGATGTGATCCGGCCGATTTTACACCCGAGAGGTGCCATCAGATACCCATTGATTTGAGGCTGGGTGAACCCCCGAGCCCAGGGACAAGGCTGGAAAATTCCGACCTTAGTTAATTAATTTTTGTAACATCAATGACACAAACATGTGAAAGTTTGCTTTAAGTTCATTTTATGCTCAGAAAGTCTAATCAGGATTGGCCCTACAGTTTTAAAATGAAATCTGAATCTTTATGCAACATATCTCCACTGAGTAAATAACCTTGTACCCATTCATTACAAGAAAACAGTGTTACCACTAAGCCATTGAGTAGGCACATACATAAACCAAGGTATGCAAAAACAAACTAGGAAATACAGGGTGTTCAAAAACTCATGCAACCGAGATTTTCAATGTATGTAACTTTTGTACAAAAAGCACTAGAGACATGAATCTTACATTGAGTATTAATTTTGTCCATGTGGATATTTTTTAAACAATAAACTAGTAAATCATGATGTACATGAACCTTCAGTATATGGGGTGAAATGTTTTGAAGGTGCAAAACTTTTTTGAACCAAGAGAAAATAAATATGGATAAAAAACAACTGTGGAGTCACTTGAAAATTTTGTTTTATGTGTATCGATGGTCTCTGTAGGTATTTACCGAATTGATAAAGGAACGATAAATTAGTAATCATTACAGATGATTAATGGGGTTAAGTATGGCATATTCAAAGAAGTTTGATTTTTACTTACGAGGTGTACTGGTAACATTGGTTGTGTCAGAGGGCAGAATCTGGCAGTTGTGCCAGACATCTGGCTATGTTGTTGAATCAATGTCCAAATGAAAGAAAAGAGTGCCAGACAATGTCCAAATGAAAGTAAGATTTCAAAATTATCATACAAAAAACTAAACTTCCTGTCTTTTTCTACGATAAATTTCAAATATTTTCTTTCATCTCGACACTGATTCAATAACATATCCAGATGTCTGGCAAACCTGGTACTGTTCTCTGACAGAACCAATGTTGCCAGTACACCACGTACTTTTTTAAAAAAGGCTTACTTTTTTATGAATATGCCATAATTGTCTGTAATGCGTAAAATGTGTAAAAATTTAAAGTTCTCTTATCAATTCAGTAAATATTCACAGACACCATCAATTCACATCAAAAATTTTTGAAAGCGATTTGACATCTGTCTTTTATCCACTTTATTCAAAAACATGTTTATATATTAGTAACTTTTCCCCTTACTTACAAAATGTCCACATGGACAACGTTTATATCCAATGGAAAACTCATGTCTCTACCACTTTTTGTACAAACATAATAGTCGGACTTCTAATACTATCAATAATTGGAAATACAGGAATAATATTAGAAATTATTGGACTTTCAATATTAATTTCAGCACAAATTCTATTAAATGGTTGATTTGGTGTTTTAAGTCCATTTTATGCACAGTAAAGCTGATCGGGACTGGACCTACGGTTTAAAGTGGGATCCGAACCACTTTGTGCCTCCACCGGGTATCGAACCTGGGACCCCTTGATTACAAGGCAATGACGCAAAAGTTACGGATGTTCAAAGTCTCTGTAGTGTGACTTCTTGGACACCCTGTAGAACAAATGGGAAATATGTGTCTTCTACATCACATAAAATTATTTAGCTACTTCCAAAATATGAAATTACAAACCTCTAAACTCTTAACTAACACTGCAAATGAAATTGGTTAGCTGCAATTGGTAAAAAGCCTTAATGTCTTTTCTTTCCTTCAAAAAAGGCAGCTTTTTATCGAAAAAAATATTCATTAAAAAAAGTCAGCTTTTTTGCAACTCTACTTGTCACTGCAGTGAAAGAATTACTTTAAATTTAATTTTGTATTAATTCATAAATTATATGTTTAAAGGTCACATTTCAAAATGTGCAGCTTGTTAGCCCAAAATTGCCACAAATAAAAAAAAAAGCCCGACTCCTGAATTATTTTTATTCTACCCCTGCACCAATGAACAGCCATGTGTAAGTACAAATCGTGTCTGGCAAGTCATCATAAATATTCAAATAATATATCTACTCACTGTTCCTTAATCTCTGTGTACTCCGATTTGCCCATATCTGTCTCACTGGCATCCTCTGTATCTGGAATGGAGAACACAAGCATTTCAATGCATGCATACACACTCACACACACAAACTTAATCACAGCTCTAGAGTATGGCCACGTCTCATATCAGACATCAAACAAACCCAGGAAAACAATAAAACCCTGCTTTCCCCAGTTTCCTTGCTGAAAACAAAAAAAAAAAGTTGGGTTTTATCCAAAATTGCAGCAAAATGGCCAATCCTGTTTTCCAGTCACCTGACCATGATATTCTCATTTCCATGCTAACATCAATTTTCAATAATTTGTCGCTGCCTCCTGCAAAGGCTGGGTCAAATTTTATTTAATAGGACGTAAGCAAAGAGTACTTTATGGTGGCAAATATTCAGCATAATCTGGCATCATTTGTGACACAAAGATGTCTGCTTGGTCCTTTATTACACTCAGAAAAAAAAAACTGGCTCTACTTTACAAGATACAACTGGATAGTATTTTCAGGCAACAACATCTGTCACGTCAAGCTCAAGACATGTTGAGCACAATTTTCACATCATCATATTATTTCAATGCTTGTTTGTACTGCAAGGCCCTTGGTTTCTAAGTGATGGACTGACCCTTTCAGGCAAGGAAAACTAGCATAAGCGTATGTCAATTCCTAGTGTGCTTCTGTCAAAACCAAGATGGAATGATTTAAATAATTTATAGAGTAATGAACATAAGGATTTTGTAGATACTAGAATCAATTTTGGTGAAAATACCATGGTGCAGCACCGACGCGTTGAAAGGTGCCGTTTGAGAAGTTCAAAAACACAAAAATCCATTGGACTAACATCTGGACTCTTCACTGGAATGTCCTCGAACAGAATAGCATGGATACCCATTTTGGCTGCCATGCGTCTGTAGAAGGCCAGCGATGTTTTGGCAGTGTGACTTGAAGCTTTATCCTGGTGCAGTTCCACACGATTGGTGTCTGCTCCATACCAGACCAGTATTTCTTTTGTGTACACTGATGATAGGACATATTCTTGGAAATACGCAGCATTAACAGTTGCTTGGCCTACTTTGACCCGTCTGGCCATAACATGCTGTGGTGGTGGATTCTCACAGGCTGCCATATCCCGGATCTTCTTAAGCACCTGTCTTGTTTGTTTCTCTTTGAATGCGATTTCGATGGTGATGTGGGCTGTGGAGGCAGCTGCTGTGCATTCCGTTTAATTATATCACTAACAATGGCCCATCCTACCACCAATCCATTGTTCCAACACTGTTCTACCATGCAGGAATGCTAAATTTGGCATGAAAAAGTGCCATAACCTACCCTTTCCAATAGAGATTTTTTCGGCAGCATTCTGCCCACTACAACACCTTCACTTTACTAGCCAACAGCCTACAGTGCTCATCCTGTGAGTGTAGTTTGGGTGTTCTGTGCAAACCGGTTTGCCAGGTGGCTCTGTCTGAATGTTGTTCGGTTGGAGACAGATCAGCCTCTGTAGTGTCATTATCATTAAACTGTAAATAAACATGGCAGCTCGTATTATTCAAACTACCATTTAAAAAAATCTCCAAAGTTCAGCTAGAAAGATTATTAAAATTTTAAAGTTAATATTTGAAGTTACAATTTTAGAGTATATTCAGAATGTTTTACTTTCACTTGAAGGAAAGTTACTTAAATAATTATAGATTCATTAACACACTCAACAAACATTTCCACAGTAGGTACTGTATCAGAAACAGAAAATGTATATTTACATGTAATTCTTTATTTGCTTTAATCAAACTGTTCAAATATGTTACAGGGCAGTTTACTAGAAAAAGTCTTTCCATAAAAAACATATAATCTTTATGTATGGTGCCAAAAACCATACAAGCAATTTGGTGTCTAAGGAAATTAACTACATTGTGTCCTTCATTTTGTCATGTTTTCTAAAAAAAAAATCCTATTTAAATAAAAAAATCAACAAAATTGATTTTTTCCCACCGTGGTCAAAACTATTTGTTGATAGTTTCAACATTTTTTTTGCCAGAAGCAGTGGAAAGCATTTAACCCTAGAATGGACAGACTGAGTCTGTGAGACCCAGGTGGTTGCATTTTTCTGAATCCCCGATAAAGTTTTCAACATACTGTACTGTCACTCTCAGTACCTTCGGTCTACATTCTGTAGGTATCCCTAGCTGCACCATTGAGACCACTACTTCATCATCAGCTATTCTGCTGCACGTGTTGAAACCCCTTCCAGGTCTAGGAGACCCAGCCCACCCACTCAGGTAAGATGTTTGTGTGTGTGTGTTTTGCGAAATCGACATTGTTCTCAGCTCATTTGTTTCGTACATTTTTTACTAGAGGTTTTTTGTAAACATTGTGTGCTGTAATCGGTGTTTACGAGACACGTTTCCTTCACAATGGCAAGTCACCTGTCAAAGCAAGAAATTGATGAACTTTTGGAGATTAATTTGTAGTGAAAAAAGTAACATAAGCAGATAAGTTGGCTCTCACAGATCCGAAATGAAATTTTCGGTTCATAGGTGTTAAAAACATATTTTCTAAAATTATATTATGCTCTAAATTATACACTTGTTATACTAAAATTTTAAAAAAAATATCTTTATAACCTCTTAACAGAATATTTCACTTTGGGTCTGAGAGACCCAACCCATCCGCTTACGTTGTTTTTTTGTTTTGTTTTTTCACCCCTCCATTTGAGGGTTAAGCAAGTTCTCCACTAATGCGGTGGGCGAGCTGGATGTCTTTTGGCATGATGATAACTTGCTTAGCATGGACAGCACACAGGTTGGTATCTTTGAAGAGACCGACAACGTAAGCCTCATTAGCCTCCTGAAAAGTCATGACTGCAGAACTCTAGAAGTGCAAGTCGGTTTTGAAATCTTAAGCAATCTTTTGGATGAGATGCTGGAAAAGAAGCTTCCTTATGAGCAACTCTGTGCTCTTCTGGTAACGACGGATTTCTCTGAGAGCCACGGTACCTATGGGGCTTCTTCAGTCCTCCGGTGACATGAGCACTCTTCCTACCTGCCTTCTGGAGTCCTTAAGATGTTTCAAATTATGTGCCCCTTGCCAAGGTTTTTCCTGTACGAATTCCATTCTAATTTTCAGAGTTTCCAGAGAAGACGTCGATGACAAACATGACAATGATGAAAGCGACGAACTCTTTGATACAGATATGTCTTATGTGGTGTTTTACCATAGTGACAATCTGGTTTAGTTTGTGAACAGAACAAGACATGTAAAAACAATAGCCTGCATGATGAGACGGCAAATATTAAAGAATGTTGCCATACCTCACGTACCAAACACATTTGCCAAATTCCATTCTCTTACAAGTCAATTCCATACTCATGCGAAATACTGAAATAAAATGCTGTGCTTCCAATCTGGCACTGTTTCCTACTGTGTCAATGATCTGCAGAAAACTTAACATGTTGCAATTGAAATTACTAGTGTTATAAGAAAGATATATATCCAACACCAAGCTATGGCAGGGTGGCTACACTAGGACCTTGATAAAATTCAAGTTTTCAAGGCTAATTTTCCAAAAATTCAAGGGTATAAGCAGACGTTTTCTCCATTTCGGCCTTACGTATTACCTCACCTCACCACCCACAAATATATTAACAATATAAAGGATCTGTGTGATTCCAATTTATCAAAAAATTATAATTCAATTCAACATATTTAAGTTGCTGAGTTTACATTTGATATTTCACATACTCATACATCTGCAGTGCAAGCACAAGTCACAAATGTTACGGGAAATATTAATGTACGACAAATTGTTAATTGTATGAGAATTTCAAATTTACCTATCAACTTCAAGATATCTTGCAATAATCTTCACCCTGTCAGATAAGAATGTTCTGTAAAAGACAACAAACAAAGCAAACAAACTGAAAGAATTCTGTTTTATTTTCGACACAGCTTTCTTTTCTTTTCCCTTTTAATAAAAAACTAAACTGTGAAAAACTTACCTCAGGGCATTAATAAATATGCATAAATTCAAAGGGATTTGGATTAATAAAAGTTGCAATTTTTCACGTCTACAGAGAAAAATTCACGTAGAATTCACACATAATTCCCGGAGTCAATCACGGATAATGAGTAGATACCATGTACTGTCAATTAATTAGTTCTTTATTTCATGAAATCTTGAATTTATCCGCCATTTTTCCATATTGCACTAAGGCAGGGTGATCGCCGGTAACTTTTGGTATTAATACTACCACATTTTATTAATACTATTACTGTTTCCATCAATAAATTTTGTTTTTCCGCACAAGGCTCGTTCATATTTGATTCACCCTCGTAGTTTCAATTCATTTATCGCCCTCGTACTTTCTCCAAAAAAAAAAAAAAAAGGGGGACTCTCTTTCTTTGAACGATCCTCATAATTATCATCAGATAGCCTTAGTTAGATTCATTGTTAGACTGTTATTTAATATTTTGGAATTGTTTCATTTTAAGGGAGTACCATAATCTGAGGAAAATTTAGACGCCAGGATGAATTCGGATGAGAGTCTATTTCCTCTGTTGTCGAGCCTGCAACACTGCACCAGTGTGTTGTGAATTCCTGCATTGTCACTTGTGGCATTGCTGAATTATGTAATTGGTAAGCTTCAGTTGTTGAACTTGTGCACGTGGGTCGAAGTGTGCGTGAGATGTGTCAGAAGTTAAGAGAATTTACATTCTTGTCCTCAGTAGCGGAAACTTTGGGCCATAGCTGACACATAATGAGAGTTAGGAATTTTTATTCCAGGCATGTGTCAACAATGGAGGTGTGAGGACAGTTCTGTGATAGAGTAGGCTATGTGCATTTTACAAGTGCACACAATCGGTTTCAATATCAACAAATCTTAAAACTTAGATACTTGCTTCATACGTGCGGAATCTTTGGTACAATCAACTGGTGCAGCTAATTTGACATTTTTTAATAAATATAGCCATATAATAAATATTGCCCTTTCACGTTCCACAGTGAGAATACTGAGTCTGCTAAATATGGCCTGAATCATACTACTCTACACTAGCTTCCAGGAGTACTTCATAAGTTTCAATATTGAGAGAGATGGTTTTTCTGTCGTGACTGTTACTGGAAGAGTAAGAAACAAACAGAAGACCATACAGGGTACAGAGAACACTAGAAGCTAGAGTGGAGTCATCATAAGGAGAAGCAACTTTGCCAAAACACTTCTTATGGATGTGGTTGAGGTGATTTCAGATCTAAGCACAACTTAGAAGAACTTGATCAGGAAATTTGGAGGATAGTTCATCTTCACACTCATTACAGAGGGCATCTGTAGGAAGGAAGGAAGAACTGCTAATATTATCCATGCTCTCCTTGAGTTGAAAACAATGTAAACATTGCTACGTCACTGATAAGTAGGGGACAGATTTTTGCATGAGTTTTTCCTTAAGGAAAATTCATATGCTTTCAACCAAAACTTATCTCATAGCGTTGCAGGTTGTCTGGTTGTGAAGGTAGAGAAAACCCACCCTTTCATCAACAAACGACCTTTGACACATGCGAGTCACAGTTCCAAATTTCAGCAACAACACTGGGTTGGCATTATTTGAATGATTATCTATTAATGTGACATCTTGATAACTCTGTGAGTATGTGTGTGTGTGTGCTGCAGAAATGACAATAAATGCCGAAGGAGAGAAGAAGTAACAGCATATTGCTCCAACAGTCGGTAGAAGGTAACGATGCATTTACCACTGCCAGCAGAGCTATTTATTGTCAAGTATGCTCTAAACATGTAATACAGTTCAGGTATTTAGAGTAGTTTTTGGCAGCTTAAATGGAAATTTGCTGAAATGCAATAGAGCTTTTATTTTTGGTAACAGAAAACATGAGTTGCCTGCATAGGCCTGGACACTGAGTTTTTATAAACTTACGTTAATTTTTCCGGACAATGCTGCTGTATAACCTAGGGAAGGATTATTGTGTTATTAGAGTAAAAAATAAGAAGACAGTAGAAACTAAGGGAATGATGGTCACATGATGAATATATGCACTATGAGCATATTTTATTCTTCAATTATACATAATAAAAATACCATAAAATGTTGTGATTATGTTTGTCGATGGATTGTAGCTAAATATTCAAACAACATACTGAAGACAATTAAACATGATTTTTTGATTATTTTCTTCAAGAAAGTAGTAGTGATATGAAGTGCTAATGTTACTATTAAAGTAATTGGAAGGAAACAGATGGCAGTCCTACAGAAACTGAGATAGCGCCTGTGGGATTGGTATATTTAATGCCATTTATATGGGCATATAATACGGTCCCTGGTTTTGATAAGAAAATGTGTCACAATTATATCTCATATATAACCTGCAACTCAATTTATGTTTAAAAAAAATATGCTTTTATATTCTTTATTCTCTGGTCTATCGTTGTGCATTATTTTCCATTAAATCTCACACAACAAATAGCATTTGTTCGACTGCCATGTTACAGTAGGTCCGAACCACAGAATCATAGTGTAGACAGTTTGCTGCCCGAGTTCAATATCTGTATATAATACATTTATCTCATTGTGAACTCTACACCCCCTATACGCCTTCATGGCGTGGTGCTATGCACAGGGGAGCACTTTTCTTTTCTTTTTTTTGTGAACTCTATCACCACCAGAACCACACGTTAAATGTAGAAATCCAGCATTGCTTCCTTTGAATTGACGGTTAAGGTGATGGATTCACATTCGGAGTGTTTACAGGTTGAATTCCCGCACTAGGCCATCCAGGCCATTGTTGTATATATGTAGTTGCACCATATGCAATTTATGATTGTGTTGTTAATTTGAATGAAAATGCAGTTAATTTGAATCTTAAGTATTAAAAATATGGTAAAATGTCGTTGATAGTTTTGAACGGACAAAGATTATATTTTATTTCCCCTTTCTTTGTCCATCCAATCTCTTTTCAATATTGTTCAAAAGAAAATAGTACCAGGAGAAGTAGTTAGCAATAGCTTCCAGAAACCCAGGTATGCAATTCCTGAGATGGGTGATTCCGGTGTTCCAGGATTTGCCTGGGTATTCCACATCTAAAATCTACTTATTTATTTGAAGATTATGAAAACAGAAAAATCCATTTTACATCAGGATATCAACACAAGAAATGAAAAGAACAAATACTGTCCAGTGGCATCTTGTGAAATGGAAAGAACATTTTCAAAATACAAAGACTTACTTTCTGAAAATCGCAAGTGAAAGCAACCTGAAAACAGCGATAAATAACTTCTATTGTATTGAAATGCTAATGTAAAAGAATAAGCAACAAAATGAGCATAGTGTTTCCAACAATATACGTATATTATTATATGTAATTGCAAGATTGCAGTTTTTAGAGCGAGCCTCCAGACAAAGGAATGCATGTAATATAATCATTTTGTTACACAAAACTAAGAACATTTGTAAATTAGTATTTTTTGGTGATCCTAAATAGCACAATTTATCACACTTTCATTTCTATAATTGCGTTCAGTGAATTACTGATAGATTTACTTCCTATGTAAGATGTACAGAACCTTAAAATAGGTTGTTTTGAAATTTTTTAGTGCATATAAATCCACCCCCCCCCCTTTACTGATAAGAAAGATTTAGAGAATGCCATAAGAGATGTGAAGGCAGGAAAATTAACACACATCAGTGCACATAGACAGCAGTGATGAATCAGGAATGCAAGATCAACATGAGAGAGAATCCGTGTCAGATACCTGCAATCATGTTCTAGAAGAGGATGTGTTTGTAACAGTGTGCTATGCATACACAGAGAACAAAATAGAGCAAACACGAAAATATGTTGGTGTTATAAACGGTGTGGGTGGCAAAAATGTTGATGTCTTTACAATAACAGTAGAAGAGTCCTTGCATTCCCTACTATAGATAATGAGGATTCCATTGGAAAGATCAGAGCATGGAGATTCTTCCAAAGCCGCAAGAGAAGAAAGGAAAATTCACATTTGGATATGATAATCTACGACTTTTTTTTTCTGGAAGCATGCTTTAAGATAGAACAATCAAACACAAAAAGATGTGATTGTGTTTGTCGTGTTTAATATGCAGATTATGTAATTTGTCATCTATGCATGTATTTTGTCTCTATATAGCCCTTTGTGATTCTTAAAACTTATTTTTGTGTCCGAAAACATCCCCTTCCCCACGGGGTGGGATGACTTCAGACATCAGATATGGGTTAATAAAATTTCGAAGTTTGTTCTATTCATGTAATGCTTTAATGTAAAGTGAGAATCATAGAACTTAAGACCTTCTGTAAACAAAAGCACGTGTACCCTAACAGTGTTGCAAACTTATGGAGAAAAAAAATAATCCACATAGCCTACAAGGTGTAAAAACATTCCATTTGTCAACAGATGCGGAATAAGCTGTGTATCACTGATGACCTGTTGAAAGTTATTAAATATATGTAAAAAAAAAAAAAAAAATTGAAAATGTGTTGATAATTTCAACATTTTTTTGCCAGAAGCAGTGGAAAGCATTTAACCCTAGAATGGACATCTTGCCTGGTGACAGACATTCAGACTCATCACTGAAGTTCCCTCGCTCGAATCCCGGCATGGGTGTTATTTGTGAGTGTCCCTTCATCAATTTCATCTGACGATCACTCATTCTCATCGTCGGGATTAGCCAAAAGTGGACGAAAAGCAACGCTAAATTAAAAAAAAATCAAATACAAAATTTACATCTTATCCCCCAGGAATAAGATGGTTCCGTACCAAAGGATTAATTTTCTCTCATATTTTACTAAAAAACCTTGCTAGGAGAATGTGACACATTGAGATAAATTACGTTTTGAAACCGGGGTTTCTTCATTAAATTTATTTGATGTTTGAAAGTGTTATGATTTATTATTAATTAGATAAAAATAATGGAAATAACTCATTTGGTTTGATTGATTTGCTTTATTTTACTTCCCCTCTTGTGCCACTTATGGCTAATTTGCGAAGATGGGAATGAATGATGATGATATGATGAAATCGATGAATTGACATTCACAAACATCCATGCCCAGGCCATGATTCGAACCCGGGACCCCTCGTGTCGTAGCACGATCTGCTAACCACTCCGTCACGGGGACGGCTAACTAATTTGGAATTCTAATATCACCTATCCCTCATCGTCTCGTAACTAATGACAAATGTGTGTGTCACAACGTGGTCAATCTACACCTCAATGTCACACATTCCAGTATCCTCCAGAGTGTACTTCAACATCTCTAAAGTTACTTCATTCAAGAACAAACTCGTATGTCCTTTTCATCCCATTCAAAAATGCTGGATTATGCAGCAAAGACAAACGGCAACTTAGAGAAGCATAAAAGTGAGGAAAGAAGACTGTAGAATACAGAAATATTTTGAGGCAGTCACATTTTATTGTACGCTACATATAAAATAAAATGCATATTTGGGGGTGAATTTTTAAATATTGTCACATTTTTCTTCTCTCTTGTTGAGAGGTGTTCATTTTAAATCAACCTCCCTCACCCTACGGCCTGCCCTCCTTCATCCGCAAAAGTATTCCGGAGTGTGAGGATGTCACCATCCAGATGGTGAACACCTCTGGATTATAGATCAACTCCTGCGTCACACCCCCTCTCCCATTCGCGGAGGATAGTCACTGACAATGTGAAATCACACTATCATTTGCCGACATTCGACATACCACTTCCGTTTCTGTACTTGACTTAGTGAGAAGTATTGAGGTTGGCAACAGCCTAATAACGGATTTCTTCCGCATCATGTAGTCCGTTCTATGAAAGTATGCTAATGGAAGAAAAACGTGTAAATTACGTTGGATTATACATTTTAAAATATATTTTCATTAAAGGTTTCTGTTTATAATAATAATACGTGATTATTGTATAAATTACAATCGATCACGTGAACAGCAAGAAAATAGCGCCAGTTTCGAACATGGCGACTTGCATGCGTGCAGGAAGTTCTCCCGTGTTTTCAGAGTAGTCTTTCGGAAATACAGCCGTTTGAAAAGTGGCAAGAAGCAGCTTGTTCTTAACGTTTATGTGACGTTGTGTCGGTGCTATCCTGAGCAAGCAGTGAAGTGGGTGTCCAAGTGTAAGTGTGTGTCTGCGTCTTTGTGTTTTCGATGTGGTGAAAGAAAGGAAAACGACCGGTCAAGTTGCGAGTCCCGTGAAAAAAAAACACGTTGTTGTTCGTATAAACAAGTACACCGATTTTGAGATAAGCGCAATACAACGCGAGGTTCTTTCGTATTCTTTCAATCAAAGAGCCGTCCTGTCCACTGTGGGGAGGATGTTGATAGTGATGATTGATGACGATCTCCCCAATTTTAGCAGTCGACGTTAAATCGCCTCTTGTGCCACGTTGAGTTCCTTTTTGGGAAGCAAATTTGACAGACCGTACTCTGACAGGATGATGTCTAGCGCCGAATACCTCAAGTTCAAAAAGGAACTGCTGAATCAAGGTAAGAAAATACATTACTTGCATGAGACGTGCGTAAATAATGTGCTTATTATCGTCTTCTTGTTTTCTAGTGCACGAGAAACCGAGAGAAAGATAATCTCCTTTTATTCCCCGGCTTATCTTTGTTTAGCTTCTGCTAAAACTGGCAGTATATTTGTTGCACAAAGGAGAAAACAATACTCTACATGTCAACAATGTTGGGCAATAATTTGGTGGAAGAGGAAGCAATAAAATCAAAAGGCTTGAATTTACTGGAACGAATCTCTCACACTCTTGTATAACTTTGACATTGTCATACTGAGAGAGGAGGGGGGAAGGGGGATCTGTTAACCCAGTGTCAGATAAATGGGACTTTTGGCGTAGAAAAATATGTTCATTCTTGAACAAGAACACGTATTTAATCGCTTGTAGAAAATGTATTATACTTCAATGTGTAGATTATCAGTTAAAATAAGAATACGTTTTTCCATGTTACGTAAAATTAAAGGTTGCGAGTGAGCAGCATATGATGGCCGCACCATTCACGAACAGCTGGCGCGGAGTGATACGTTACTCGAAGTGAGACGGTTGTTTACAGAGGGTCGGAAGGTTCGTGATTCTCACTTTAGTTGTGTTCCTCATAAATATACCCCACAATGTAATATATAATGATTGTCCATGTTCGAAGCTTGTTTGATATATAAATATAAAAAAAAAAAAACCTCACCAAAGTGTCAGAGTTCAGCCCAGATTACAGTACATGTTTAACAAGTTGCCCAAGGTATTTATTAGTTTAGTTAACCAAGTTAACGTAAAATTGAAAAACATAGTTTTAAGTATATTTAGCACTTTTTCAAAATTCCTTATTTTAAGAAGGGGTTGTAGAGCCCAAACTAAAATACAGATACTTGTAATTCACTAATTAATTTGCAATTCGGAACTTGTAAAAGAGCATTTGCTTCAAACTATGATATGTCAATGTCGTACACTCAAGTGTATTCTGTAACAGTAATACAGAAACATTTACTAATAACTGAAGTAGTTAGAATTAGATTTCATACATTAAACTCCTTTTTTCTAAAGTTGTTACCTTTTACTGATGTCTGTTTATTGAATATTGTTTTAAAATATGGCAGTGTATGACAGATTTCTTGAAAAGTGTTTTAATTTATTTTAATATCATGCAAATTACATAGAACCTAACAAGTTTTAGACTTTGTATAAACATTTATATTGAAAATGTGATAAAACATAATTAAAAAAGTAGTTTTAGTAAAAAGAATAAAAAAAATCAAGACAATCAAAAAATCAACAACCCTGCAATTAATTATATTAACCAAAACAATATTGCTTTTAATTTAACTTTGATAGGTAAGGCGGAACAAGTTTACAATATCGGACCACTCTCCAATTTCTATGAAATTTCGCCTACTCACTAATTGTGAACTTCTAATCACGAATCTGCATGTAATAATTGGCGGTTGAGTATGGAAATCGAGAAATAAACTATGTTTTCTTAACGTAACATAACCCTACCATAAGAACAGTAGCTCCACAGAACATGCCATTTTCCCCGAATTGGTGTCACTTATCGCACAACAGTTTAGCAACATAGTGTTCTGACGTCACAGGAGAACGCTTTTTCATGTTTGGCAAGACAAGGTATAGTTCTCTTAGCCAAAATATTAATTTTTCTTTGTATTCATGCTAATGGAACCTAACCTAATCTCGTAGGCATTCCTCGTCTGACGTCAATAATCAAAGTAGCAAGATTGTTGTGCGTAAAGGAAGATCATTAACGAATTTCGAAAGAAAGATGGTTCCGAATTGCTGTGTATGGACAATGACCGTGGTAAATCGCAAGGTTATTTTACAAGTTCTACATGTAAATGTACATTTTTAACAAGTGACCGCCAAATATCAACTACAGATACGTCATCAGGACACCGAAATTAGTAAGTAGGCGAAATTTTATAGAAATTGGAGAGTGGTCCGGTATTGTAAACTCATGCCAATTTTACTTTGTAAAACATAACTATGTGACATTAATAGGACTTTCGGTACCCTTGACCCTCTGTACCCCATAGAGCAAGTGAAATATCTTGCATGGTTTATGAAGATTTTGTTGTTTATGAACGTTTTCAGTTGATTTTAGCTCTCGGAAATGTGTTATTGTGAAGTAAAGTACGTCTGTTACCTTAGCGTGTTACTTTACCGTGAAGCAGAACAGCCCAAAGGCTTCGCGCAAGTGAATATAGCACCCAAAACGACTTTCCACAAACAGCAGCTATAATTTTATGTAGTTAGGTTAGGATTGTTAGGTTTGGTACTGATAGTTATTTTCGGCGTGTTCTTTCGTTATTTTAGTGTACATACAAACAGTGTTTACTTACAAAAAGCGGCCAAATTACTCCGAAATTGCAAGTTTACATGGGACATTCTTTGGGATCAAATATCTCCGTTCTGTATGCTTTCCTAACACTGGAACCACTTTTACATTACGTAAAACATTTAAATATGTCGACTAAAACAAATTCGACGTGATTCTCGAGGGGGTACAGTGGGTAAACGGCCTCCAAATGGGTTTGGATTCATTACACCCTTCGCTTATCTACGCCCATGATTTCACTATATAACGGGCTCAGATTCCATCCACGGTGGAGCCACATTGGTTAGTAGTTTGGATCCCTCCCTAAACTGTAGGTCCAGTACTGATTAACCTACTTAAGCATAAATTGAACTTAAAACTAATCGTGAGAAAACTTTTTGACAAACTACATGACCACCTAAGCATGTGTACAAGGGTGTATTTCTTTTGTTTTCTTGTAGCTTGTGTACATGTAACTACTGTAACTTTTTCCCCAATTTTGTGTATTGCAATGAATTGACAATACTTAATGTGATATTCCGAATTACTTACCTTCATCGCTATCGTCTCTTTCATCACGGTCTCTGTCTTCATCGCCCTCATCATCATTGTCCTCTTCAAATTCATACTCATCATGGGCCAATGGGAATGTGTTTCCATAATGTGTCGACATTTGTATCAGTTATAAACACGTGAATATGTATATTACTAGCACCAAAACACACCCTTTTCTTGTATATTTCTAAACATTTGTAGAAAAATAAACAACTGGCATTATAAGGAGGCACGGCTTTGCTTGTTTATCGTTTCTCTTTTGTTGTTGTTATTAATTTCCACTGTTGCCAAGTATGAAGTGCAAATAATCTGTATGGACCATATCAGTGTGACGTCATGAGTCCAAACAAAGCTGACACGTGTTTTTCTCCTATCCAAATCAATTCGATTCCATCGGAAAGGGTAGTTTTAATTATTGGAACAGCAGTTACAAAACAAAATTGTGATGCGTATCGTACGTCAATGTAAAGGTGAGATTTCGGGGAATACGTTTACAGATAATTTTCGCGTGGCGTCCAGCGGAAGGCAAGTCCTTCTGGCAGAAATAATTACAGGAAAAAATTCCCGTCCCAATCCCGACTTTTCGAGATCCCGAGCAGTCGGGAAATGCCGAATGGTCATTTTAAGAAGTCGTTAATTCTCGACGTTTTCTGCATTGTAAATGTCAGGAACTTATCGGAAATTTTCGGGAAATTGCGAATTTTTCCCGTCCCGAATGTCGGAATTTTAAAAAATTCCCGTTCCGACCCAATAAATTCTGTGCACAGTGCCTGTATTTAAGAATCATACTTTTAGATTCGTTAATTTACAGTACAGTAAAACCTCATTAATCCGGACTTATGGGGGGATAAGTTGTAAGTTGACCGGTTTAACGAAAGTCCGTATTAACTGAAATAACCTAAAAGAACAGTAGAAAGTGCATTAAAGCTCTGTTTATAGCAAAACACGTTTTTTATGGTGTATTTAAAGGGCATAGGCCTAAATACACTAGGCCTCCTGATGGCGCAGTGGTAGCGTCGTCGCCTTGTAATCAAGGAGTCCCGGGTTCGATACCCGGTGGAGGCACAAGTGGTTCGGATCCCACTTTAAACTGTAGGTCCAGTCCCGATTAGCCTTACTGTGCATAAAGTGGACTTAAAACACCAAATCAACCAACCAACCTAAATACACTATACAGTACAGTAAAATGTAAAGCAATACTGTACATAGAATGCAGTACGAGGGTATTCCTGTGTAAATGCGGCTTCTTCCGAAAGCATTCTGCTTTTTTTTTTTGCCTGTTCGGATTAAGCGAAGTCCCCATTATCGTGTCCGGATTAACGAGGTTTTACTGCATTTTAATGATGATATGACATAGTATCTAAATCTGATTTGTAAGTAATTCTCAGTTATACGTATCATTTTATCTTCCCTTGACATACGTATAACTCAGGTTCAACAGTAATAGCAAAAAGAAAATAGCAGGTGAGAGTGCGTGGTGCAGTCGATACAATTTAGTAGAAGGGGAAAGAAGAGAAGAGAAGGGAATTCGAGAAAACATGACAAATAGTGGAAGAGTACAGAGCAGAAGCGAATAGAGCAGTAGCGTACGCAGGATTTCATCAAGGGGGGGGTGTATTTCTAAAACTTTTTTTCCAAATTCACATTACCATTGTTTTATTATACTTTAATTAAATAATAATCACAATTAATTAATAATACTTATAATTAATTAATTATCTACATTAATACTAATAATACTACTAATACCACTACTACTACTACTATTAAGTAGTAGAGATCTACATAAATATAGTATTTATGAAAACATTAGAACGAAATTACTTTCTAGTCATTCGATTTTTATCAAATCCTGGGAGCATTTTTTTGTTTCTTTGTTACGAAATAATTGTCTGGTCAACGAGGTGAGACATTTCAAGGGTGAAGAAGATCCATAAATACAAGAAAATATATTAAAATAAATTGAAATAATCAAAGTATGGAACTCATCCAAGGAGCTGCGATGGTCTGGTCGGTATAACGTCTGACAACCACGCAGGCGATCCGGGTTCGATTCCCGGAATTAGTCGGAATTTTTCCGGCTTCTTCCCGCATAAATGTCCCTGATAATTCACATCTGAATTGTCTCGCTGTTCATACCAACAAAACATTTTGTAATAGTTAAGCTTATTGTCGTTTGAATAATTGTCTCGTCAACAAGGTGAGACATTTTAAAGGGAGAAGACATTCAAACGTGCTGCGGTAAACAATACAATGGGAAGGCGGACTGGTGTCCGCCTAGCCTTTGTCTATACATTAGCCTCTTACAACGAACCAAGAACTTTATTTAGTTAATTCTCATTGTTCACACACAAAAAAATACATGTTCGTTGAACACTGGCGTACGTAGAGGGAAGGCCGATGGTGTTCCAGCCCCTACCGAAATTTTGAGAAAATCAGAATTTTCAAATAAAAATCCGTTAAGAACTTTAAAAAATGAAAATGTGTAAATGCGAAACCTCTTTTAAAGTGAATCCCGATTACCATTTTTGTCTTTGAATACAATTTTAATAGACTGAAAAGCTCCAAAAATACGAAATATTTTATTATGCATCCTGTCCTCCAAAACGAGCCATGTGCTATCCACATTTATTATTCCAGCCTCTCCCGAAAAAGAAAATCCTGCGTACGCCAGTGTATTGAACATTGTTGCAAGTGAGATACAAAACAACTTTTTTCTCTTTTAAATCATAGTTACCCTAACCTAACCTCATAAACTCGTGTTTATTTTCAAGGCATCACTCAGAAAGACGCGTGTGTTTGGAATGCTGTGCTTTTCTCCATGCTGCATGAAAGTAATAATTCAAATTAGTATTATTATTATTAGTAGTAGTAATACAAGTAGTAATAGTAATATTATTGTCCCAGATCTTTGACTGTGAAAAATTGGTCATTTAATTTTTTTCCACAGCATTTTTCATAATATTTTACAAGCTCAAGGGGGGGGGGGTTAAACCCCGTAACCCCCCTTGCGTACGCCATTGGAATAGAGAGGTAGAAAATTAAATATAACAAGAAGATGAGATGAGGGAATAAACGAGTAAAGAAAAATACAAGGGATGTGAGGAAAGAAGAAGTGGAAGAAGAGATGAAAAGAAGGAAGAAGGAAAGAGAAGAGATAAGATAGAAGATAAGGATGAGAAACGAAAGGAGAGAGAGAAGGAGAAGGAAAGAAATGAGAAGTTGAGGGAAGAAGAGAGAAGAAAATAATTGAGAAATGAGAAGTTGAGGGAAGAAGAGAAAAGAAAATAATTGAGAAATGAGAAGTTGGGGGAAGAAGAGAGAAGAAAATAATTGAGAAATGAGAAGTTGAGGGAAGAAGAGATAAGAAAAGAATTGAGAAATGAGAAGTTGAGGGAAGAAGAGATAAGAAAAGAATTGAGAAATGAGAAGTTGAGGGAAGAAGAGATAAGAAAAGAATTGAGAAATGAGAAGTTGAGGGACGAAGAGAGAAGAAAAGAATTGAGAAATGAGAAGTTGAGGGAAGAAGAGATAAGAAAAGAATTGAGAAATGAGAAGTTGAGGGACGAAGAGAGAAGAAAAGAATTGAGAAATGAGAAGTTGAGGTGAGAAGAGAGAAGAAAAGAATTGAGAAATGAGAAGTTGAGGGAAGAAGAGAGATGAAAAGAATTGAGAAGAAACGAGAGAAAAGAAGACGTAAGAAAAAATGATAGTGCATGTATTTTTCTGATAGTTCCTTACCTTTCAGCATGACTATCTTGATCTTGCGCACTCTGCTCCTTGCTGCACCACTGAACACGTAGCGAATGAGGCTCTTGGAACTCTACCCCCATCCAGGGCGCACTGACACAATGCGCACTTCTTGCAATGACGCTTAACGCACTATAAACATCCGCTCTACAAATAAGAACGGCGAACAATGAAATCATATCAAATAAAATGCAGCGAATTACATGTTTCCATTCAGTAGTGGGGTTTACGGTACGGACAGCGCAACTTTTAAGTGTAGAAAAGGCGAGGCTATTTGATTGAACAATCAGATTTGCTTATACTTAAAACAAAGCCAAGAGAGGCCTATACCCCAATTCTTCAGGTGTGATATGCTCTGATTTTTAAGAAATTCTGAATTTCTAGTGTAGAAAAGGCGAGGGCTCAACAGATAGATTTACCCATACTTAAGACAATGCCAAGAGGGGCCTATACCCCAATTCTTCCAGTGTGATATGCTCTTAATTTTAAGAATTTTGAATTCTAGTGTAGAAAGGGTGAAAGCCTCTCAGACAGATTTGCTTATACTTAAAATTATGCCAAGTTCCCATATGATCTTATTGCTTATAGTGTGTTTTTCTGTCAAAATCCCAGGAATTGAATTTTAGTGTAGCTCAGATTGATTCTGCCATGTATATTAATATAAAGCTTATAGTTACTGGGTTCTGAGGCCCAGTGGAGTGTGGTGCATAGCCCTATGGTTTTTATTGCCTTGCAATCAGGAGGCCTCTGGGTTTGAGTCCTGATAAAATGTGAAGCCTCTCCTGATGGCAAAATGTTAATATTGTTGCTTTGTAAGCAAAAGGCTCGGGTTTGAGTCCTGATAAAATGTAAAGCCTCTCCTGATGGCAAAATGTTAATATTGTTGTCTTGTAAACAAGGGGCTCCGGGTTCGAGTCCTCATATAATATTTAAGATTGAAAACATGTGGCAAAATAATATGTCCACAAGTGGGATTTTGAGAATAGTTGATATACAACTCCCAGATCTGAAAACCTGGTAAAAAGTGTTTTACAATAATATATTGTACAAAAAACTGAATTTTCTTATTTTTTCATGTTTTATAACCACCTCCTCAATACAATAGGAGAAGAGCGGGTAAGCATAGTTAATTGTTTGCGTGCTTTGCCGGCACGCAAGAGACACGCTAGAAGGGGGCATTAATGATTTTTCTGTATGATTCACTGAAGGGGTCATTAATCTTTCAGCACGACAGGGGAAAAAGTGTAACAAATTCCTAGTCATGCAAGACAACATGTAAAAGTGTAACAAAGATTATTGAGATAAAGATACATATTTTCACACAGTGGCAATGAACTGTACCCCCCTCATGCTAAAAGCAATTCTGTTCAGATAATATGAGCCTAGGCAAAGACTTAGAAAATATTATGGCAGTTCAAAATCCAATTTTGTCTGCATAAGGGTCTCAGAACCCAGTAAAATATGGGCATATTCTATTTGGAGACGTATTAATATTGTGGCATTGTAATCAGAGGCTTTGGGTTCGAGTCCTGATATAAGATTGAAATATATGCAACTGCCCACACATAAGATATTCACTGCTAGCTGATAAACAGTTGAGGTTTGTGTGTTGTATAACAGCAAAACTATCACCAAAACCTAGTTACTGCTGTTGTTTGGGTATAAAAGCACCAGCTCAGCCATTAACTGCTGAACCCAACTGATATTTTTATTAAGTATAAAGTTTGGAATTGAAGCCCAGAAAATCTTATATAATAAACTACAAGAAAAAATGCCAAAACAAAAATATTGCAATCGGTGTAATAAAAATATATCTAGTTCTCATTGGGCTAGACATTGCCGTATTTGTAACTCTAAGAAATGCAGAAAGGCCATGAAAATATGTCCAAGATGCCATAAAATATTAAGCAAGGCATATTACAAATGGCATAAGTGTAATTCTTATGTACAGTCATCAACATTGCCCCCACAACCATCCACATCTGGTCTGAAAAGGAAGCATGAAACACCTGTTAATGCTGGACCTGCAAAGCAGCCACGCTATGAACCACCCATACATAGCAGTTTTAATGCCCAACTTAGGGATTACCAGTTTGTATCAGAGCCAAGATGCGGCATTAAGAATTTCTTGAACAGTATAAATTCTGATCTGCAGGCAATTCTTAATGCACAAAATGGCTCTTATAAGCTATCCCTCAAATTGTTTGTACAATATAAGAAACCAAATGGCACAAAATTTACACAGCCCCACATAACAGAAACTGTACCTGTATATTCAAATGCAAATTCAGACACAATAATAAGCAGCTTGATAAATCAACTGAACATCAAACACTCTGAATTTGCAGCAAAAGAGTCCGGATGGAGCCTATGCGGTTCATCACACAAGTTATATGTTAATATTTCTGAATTCACTCCTTTACAAGGATCTACTTATGTACCATTGCCTGCCAATATCAAAAACAAAAGAGCCGTGGTCAATATAAAAAATGCCGACCAGAAATGCTTTTTGTGGTGTATATTAGCTGCTTTGTATCCAGTTTCAAAGGATCCTCAGAGAATAACTTATTACAAACAACATGAACATCTTTTTGACGATGTAATGGAGGGTTTGGAATATCCAATGTCAGTTCAGAATATTGATAAATTTGAAAAAAGAGCCAAGCACATCAATGGCAAACAATTATCTATTAATGTATTTATTTGTTCCACTGGCAATTGTCCGATAGCACCTCTCAGAATCAGTACAATTGATGATGAATCTGCTATTCCGATTGATCTGCTCTTAATTGAAGGGGATGATACATACCATTACACTCTGATACATAATCTTGAAGCTTTAGTGAGAACACAACTAGACAAAACTCATACAATATTTAAGTTGTGCAGAAGATGTTTAACTGTATTTGATGGTCAAAAAATGGTGAAGGGGGTTCGGGAAGAGAATGCAGAAATTGCTAAAAACAAGTTAATTGAGCATCTGAAATACTGTGGCAACCATAAACCTGTTCATATGGTGATGCCCAATCCAAGTGAAAAAGCAGAATTCAAAAAGTATGAAGCCTTGTTGGAACACCCAGCATATATTGTCTGTGATTTCGAATCGAATCTCAAATCTCTTGCATTCTGTAGCCCAGATCCAGAAGAATCATCAATTACACCATACCAGCTACATGAACCTTCCAGCTTTTGTTATGTGGTTGTACGGGACGGTGTAGCTAGTGAGCCATACTTATACAAGGGACCAAATGCCATCAAAGAATTTAAACATGGAATAGAAAATGAGTGCCGTGACATAGCATCTAACATCTTATTAATATCAAAGCCTATGTTGCCTTTAACAGAGGAACAGATTGAAGATTTCAACAAAGCAGAAAAATGCCCGGTATGTGATTGTGAATTTTCAGATACAAATATCAAGGTTAAACACCATTCTCATACAGATGGTCGATATAAACAGGCCCTGTGTAATAGCTGTAATATTCAGATCAAGAGACCAAGATTTGTCCCCATATTTTGCCATGGAGCATCCAATTATGATTTCCATCATCTGATCAGATACGAGGGGTTTGACAAGCAGAATTTAAACATTTTAGCTGAAAATGATGAAAAATATATATCTATTAGCAAGATAATTAAAGTTGATGGTGTTCCTATTCAATTAAGATTTCTTGATTCTTACAGATTTTTACCTGCTAGCCTGGCTACACTGGCCTCTCAATTATCTGATGATGACTTGAAAATCACACGTGCCTCGTTTCCAGATCAGGAGCTGAAATTAATTAGGCGGAAGGGTGTATATCCATATGACTATGTCACAGATTTTTCTAAATTTGATGAGTGTTCCCTGCCACCACAAGAAGCGTTTTACAGCAAAATCAGAGGATCTGGAATCACTGATGAAGATTATCACCATGCCAAGTTGATGTGGGACAATTTAAATTGCCAGACATTTTGTGATTATCACATGGCTTATTTGAAACTTGATGTGACCCTCTTAGCTGATATATTGCAGGCATTCAGAAAATCTTCCATGCAAAATTATGGACTGGACCCAGTGTATTTTTACAGTGCCCCGGGCCTAGCATGGGCTGCAATGTTTTTCAACACCAAAAAGCCATTGGATCTGATCCACGATCAAGAAAAGTATCTGTTTATGGAGGAATGTATAAGAGGGGGGATGGTGCAATGTTCCCAGAGATATGCCAGAGCAAATAACAAATACATGCCTGATTATGATCCAACACGGCCATCAAATTATATACTGTATGGAGATGCAAACAACCTCTATGGTCACGCTATGATGGATAAATTGCCATATGCAGGGCTTGAGTGGGTCGAAGATTTCAATATTGAAGATCTTCAGGATTTTGATGACAGTGAATATGGCCTCTTCTTAGAGACTGATCTGATGTTTCCAGATCATTTACACAACAAATTTTCTGATCTGCCCCCAATTCCCGAGGTTCAGTGCTCACCTGGCTCTAAACAGAGGAAGCTCATGACGACTCTGGAGCCGAAACAAGGCTATGTCATATATTACAAAAACCTACAGTTCCTGATGAAACATGGTGTTCAAGTAACCAAAGTTGGCAAAGTTTTGAGGTTCAGGCACTCAAGATGGTTGAAACCATACATTGATACAAATACGGAGCTTCGAACATCTGCAAAAAGCGAATTTGATAAGGGCTTGTTTAAATTGATGGTGAATTCAGTGTATGGCAAAACTATTGAAAATGTCAGGAAACATACCGATGTTAAAATAATTACTGACCCCAGCCTGAGCAAAAAATTGGTTGCAAAGCCCAACTTCAATTACAGAAGAATTTATGATGAGCACATGGCACTTTTCAACATGATGAAAACAAAAATCAAATTTGATAAACCTATTTATGAAGGGGCTGTGATATTGGAATCGTCCAAATTACATATGTTAATATTATATTATGATGTGCTGAAACCTTTTTATGGTGATCGTGTAAAATTATTGTACATGGACACGGATAGTTTTATTCTTGAAATTCAAACAGAAGATGTTTATCAAGATATGTCACAGCCTGAATTGTTTCAATATTTTGATACCAGTGAACATACAAAGATTCAACAACACCACAACAAAAAGGTGCCTGGCAAGTTAAAAGATGAGACACTTGGTGATGTTATTGTGGAATTTGCTGGGTTAAGTGCCAAGATGTACAGTTTTAAAACATGTAGTGCTGTTGTCAAAAAAGCCAAGGGCATTGGCAGAGTGACTGTGGAAAAAGAGCTTGTATTTGAAGATTATAAAAATTGCATCAAATCACAGAATTCAATTAGAACATCAGAAAATAGAATTCAGAGTGAGAATCACTTATTGACTTCAAATATTGTAACAAAAGTGGCTCTGGACCCACATGATGACAAGAGATGCATTTTGTCATGTAACATACATACTCTACCTTGGGGGCATTGTGATTTGAAAAATGGGAAACAATGCCCAATTCCAGAGCATGATTTGAAATAAATAAACATGCCTATGAACTTATTTGGGTTCAAAAAACAGGCTATTATGGACCTGCCAACACCGCAAGCCTCTCCTGATATGCTGTCTAAACTGAGTGGCTTGTTAATTATTCATCTGAACAGCATACTTACAGATAATGATGAAGAAACAGGCAAAATATTGTACATATTTAACAATAATTTAAATCACTACCAATTACCTGTAGGTGGGCAATTGCAATTTATTACAACCCCTGAGGGTGATGTTAAAATTTCAATAGGGAGAAATATTTATAGAATCAAGCACTCAAACATGATTTCTGGCACTGTATATACGGTTTCTGCTGGTGACTGCTTATATATTGAGGTCCCGGGATCATATGACAAGCTTATACCCTTTTTTATAGAATTAAGAATCAGATATTCAATAATAAATAACCAGTAAAACAAAAATGCCTAATGATATATTTGGCCACACAAGACATGAAGATCACAGTGATGAGATTCTGATGCTTGATGTCAGAGTCAAGAAATTGAGAAGTGATTTACAAGCTTTACAAACCACACTGAATGCCAGTCTTCAATTAGAAATTACAAATTTACAATCACAATGCATGGACCCTCTTCTTAAAATTGATTCTGAACTCAAAGTGCTGCTTCAGAAATATACTGACCTGGCAACATTGGATAATTTTCAAAGTTTGGAAGAAGCTGTAGCAGCTCTTCAAGCCAAATTTAAGACCCAGGCCACCAACTCCGAGCAATTGAAACAGCAATTGGAAGAGCAGATAAATAATGTCCAGACACAGCTCCAAACAATTGTCAAAAGCATAAAATCACAAGAAGATTTTGATCTAGTGATTTCCACTCTAAAGGAACAGATTCAGTCACTCCAGATACCTAATCTGGACCCTCTGCACAATGCCATAGCCGAGGTTAAAGAAAAAATTGAGACACTTGAAAATTTTATGAACAACTTGCCATCTTCTGATGCTTTGAATGCAATAACTCGGAGTGTTGCAAACATTAAGCTGCAACTTGAAACATACGAAGATTTTGGAAAAATTCAAAGTACCATAACCCATCTTGAAGGTACCATAGCAGCAGTGCAAAGTGATTTGGCAAATGTACAAGAATCCAGATTGCCTGGGATTGTAGACACACTTGTCAGTGTCCAGCAACAGATCACAAAGCTTGAAAACCTCAACACTGAATCTGAACTATCTCATTTTCATCACTTGATAGATGATATCCAAACAAAACTTGAAATTTTACAACAATCCACACCCTCTCAGGCAGATATAGCCCTGCTCCAAAATGCTATGCAAAATGTGGCTGATGCTTCTGAATTAAACAATGTAAAATTGGCACTTGAATTTTTGCAAAATACAGTATCAAATCTTCCCACATCACAGGAACTTAAAAATATTAAGAGAGCAGTGAATCGCATATTGAAATCGGAAGATATCAAGAATATCCAAGGAGAGATCAAACAACTCACTCAGACAGTGGCCACTCTTCCAACCAATCAACATATTAATGAACTGCATGCCCTGTTTGAGGATATCAGAAGGCAGGTCCATGATCTTACTGCTCAAAATTCAAAATTGGCAGTTGTTGAAAATTTGCAACAAATTGTAGCCAATATCAAGCAACAGCTAGGGACCATGGAATCCAATCAAGCAAATGCTTTGTCTGTTTTTGCCACCCAGCTTCAAGAGATTGTGCAACAATACAAGAGACTTGCTGTGGACATAAAGATCAAGCCAGGCCATGATGATGTTGTTAGGACCATCAATGAGCACCTTGAATCTGTAACAAGCAGATTGCTTACAGCAGAAAAAGAAATAACGGGCATAATCGAGAATCCAAAACATACAGTAATTCTTGAATTGTACAGTATCCCCAACAAAGAATATGATTCACCATTTACACCAGGCGGCAAAATATATATGCTGTCCCCTGCACAATTTTATTACCAGTTTTTTGTTGGAGGCACATTGAGACCAATCAAGATCAAATATTGGCATCAGCCACAGGCACACCACTACCCTACCTTATCAATAACAAATGCTGAGAACAAACCGAAAATCACCAGTGTAGAGTTAGAGGATTTTACAGATCCCAATACATTAGAAACAGCATATGTTGAAGATGATGGCTCTCTGGAATTTAAAATACAAATAGGGGACAAATTATATTTAGAAAATCCTGCAGTTTCAGCTGCTGAACACCCCATAGTTGCAATATTCTTGTTTACATATTATGTCTAGACAAATTATTGTTGATGAATTACACAGACAAGCCAGACATAATTATAAGAGACTCCCAGTAGTCACAAAGGGCATAGATGATTTATGGCAAAGCGACTTGATTGAAATGGCAACCGGACAGTTGAAAAACTTAGACAAAATCAACAAGGGCTACAAGTATCTACTCACTGTGATAGACACATTTTCAAAATTTGCATGGGCTGTGCCACTCAAATCCAAGACTGGAAAATGTGTTACAGAAGCCCTCAGGACAATCATCAATCATTCAGGAAGATCCCCGCGCTATTTGCAAACAGATAATGGCAAAGAATTTTATAATTCAGTGTTCCAACAATTTATTAAAAGCCGGTCAATAAAACATTACTCGAGTTACAGTGATCTCAAAGCCTCAATTGTAGAGAGATTCAACAGAACCTTAAAAAATCTTATGTATAAACAATTTACCCTCCAAGGTAATTATAAATGGCTTAATATTCTTCCAGAACTTCTACATAAATACAACAACTCGGTCCATTCTACAATCAACATGAAACCCTCTGAAGTAACTTCATCTGATGAGCAAAAATTGATCAGGACTGTTTATTATCCTAGATACCAGCCAACAACAAGAAGGGCCAAATACAGGGTGGGCGACCAAGTAAGAATCAGCAAATATAAGCACTTATTCAAAAGAGGCTTTACGAGAAACTGGAGCACCGAATTATTTACAGTGGTTCAAATTAAACCTGGGACCCTTAACACATATATAATAAAAGATCATCGAGGAGAAATTCTCAAAGGCCGATTCTATGAACAAGAGCTCAGCAAAACTAAACAGCCTGACACATATCTCATAGAAAAAATTATCCGCAGAAAAGGCAACAAGTTATTTGTCAAATGGCTGGGTCATCCGGAAAACAGCTGGATCGATGCAGACAAAATAATAATATGAGCACCTGGGATGTTATAAAAAGGCTGCCAGAACCTGAACAGCAGAATAAGAGAAATGGCAACTTGCTGCCTGATAATATTAGATGTCTTATTGTTGGGCCATCTGCTTGTGGTAAAACTACACTAATGGTTGATAATTTTTTATTGGCACCCAACTGGTTAGACTGGAAAAACAGGCACTTGTATGTTTTCTCAAAGAGCTTGGAACAATTAAAATATCAGCAGCTGATGAAGCTATATGATGGATTGGATATTGCCATTTTTGAACCAGATGTTAAGCCACTTGATGAATGTCTCGATAATTCTGTTGTTGTGTTTGATGACATTATACTGGATAATCAAAACAAGGTTAGAAATTTCTTTACACAGGGCCGGCACAAAAACATTGATTGTTTCTACCTGGCACAGACTTTTTCTAAAATACCCAAGCAGCTGATCCGAGACAACAGCAATTTTATATGTGTGTTTCATCAAGATCATACCAACCTCAAACACATACATGATGAATATGTAGGTGGGGACTTGAGCTACAATGATTTTTCTAAATTTTGCAGCAAGTGCTGGAACCAGGACAGTTATGGGTTTGTCACAATTGATATGACAAGAACACCCAATAGTGGCAAATACAGAAATAAAATCAACGATTTTCTAGACGTTGAGACATAAATAAATAACCATGAAACGACCAGTCATTGATGATCTTAAGTTAAGAGATTATCTTGTAAAAAGATTTAAGGGATGGAAATCAGAGAACCGTGGAATTTATGAAAAACACAAACAAACAGAACAGCCTGTCATTGATGCTATTAATAATTTAGGTAAGAATATCAAAACTGTTACAGAGCAAAATCAAGATTTGATCACGGAGCTTGTGCCTGTAGCTGCAAGAAACATATTAGATTATCCATTCACCCCACTTTCCAGTATTCATACACCTAGTCCTGTTGCTCCTAGAAGAATTGAAGCTACTCAGGATCCTATTGAATTGGGTCTTCTTGCTCAAAAATATTTAACCACACCTAAAGACAACAAAGATGAGGTCTTTGGCTTATATGCCGACACAGAGCTTGATGGCAGTATCATACACAGAATTGGTAATTTCAGAGTAACTTTTATGGGAGATGATCTGATTGTTTATTCAGAATCTCGTCTCGGAGAAAAAGGTGGTTTTGTTAAGTACCCCGGAACACCTGGATTGTGGGAACTGATGACTAGGAAAAGGCCTGGCAGCTATACAGATCAAGATTATGAACATTACAAAGAAATATTAATAAAATCAGATGCTCTGTACCAGAACAATGATCCTACACAAAAAAGAGTTAAGTCGAGCAGTGGGGCAAAATACAATAATTTAATCAAGCCCATATGGTCACAGATCAAGACTGGCAGTGGGATCAAACAATACAACACCCTGCCTAAAGAATTTGTGTGGGTTGATGATGTCAGGAAACTTATAGATAGGTTGCTGGTGATAGCTGGGGAGGAAAATGCTGGCAACCACAATTTTTACAATGAAAAGGTTGGAATTATGGACATGATAAGCACAAAATTGTCTAATTTTATAGTGAATGACCCTAAGGGGATTGGATATCTTATAAAAATTATTAATACTCTACCACCCAAATTTTGGAATATTTCTGAGGGCCGGGGGCTGGTTAATGACATTATAAACAAGCTGCCATTTGAACTACACATTCCAGGCTATCAGTATTGTGGTCCAGGTACAAAATTGGACCATAGATTAAACAGAGGGGACCCTGGTGTTAATCCTCTAGATGCTGCTTGCAGAGACCATGACATAGCATACAACACACATACTGATCTTAACAGGAGACATGTTGCAGACAAGAAATTAGAAGAGGCTGCATTTGGTAGATTTGTAAGCAAAGATGCTTCTTTGAGTGAGAAAATAGCAGCATTGGGGACCACCATAGCTATGAGCACCAAACAAAAACTGGGGTGGGGGTTGTGAATATGTATATAATAAACCTACGATGAAGGCCAAGGGTGTTATGTATCAAATACCTTATGCAGGTCTCAAATCTCTTAAAACTATTGACAGTCTTTTAACCAAAAAGCAGCGCAAGAAAAAAAGCTCTTGTATTGCAAAGGGACATGGTATGAAATTGTTGCTTAGTACCCCCCAATTAAAAAAATTACAGCAATCCAGGAAAAAATTGCATACAGGGGGATTCATATTTACTATCCCTGCCATCTTAGCTGCTCTCGGGGCTGTGGGGAGCTTGGCTGGGGGATCAGCTGCCATAGCAAAAACAGTAATAGATGCCAAGAAAAATAGGGCAGAATTAGATGAGCAGAAGCGCCATAACCTGGCCATGGAGAAAAAAGGCAAAGGTGTTAAGAGAGCCATGAATAAGTTTAAAAAAAACAAGAGCCGCTTACAAACCAAGATATTGAAGCTTTAATCAAGCCATTGGGCATCAAACATTTTAGAGGTGTGTACATGTCTGATTCTTTACCGGAACAACCACTCAACAAAGAGTGTGGCATTGTTAATTTGGATAAGTACAAAAATCAGGGCACTCACTGGATCTGTTATCTTAAATATTTAAACAATCAGGCATTTGTGTTTGATTCATTTGGAGGTGTTCCACCTGAAAATTTAATAAAATATCTAAAATCAGCTAATCTTTATTACAATAATGCCCGTGTTCAAAACTTCAAAGATGTTAATTGTGGACATTTGTGTTTATCTGTTCTCAGATATATGTCTCAAATAAATAAACCATCAATTGAAAATTTTCAAAAAGCCTTGTGGTATTTAAAACATCATGGGGGTATTCCATCTCACCAGCCAAAATTCAATATTGAAACTCAAATTGCATGATGACATAGTGTATCCCAAAACAATAGCTCTCAGAGCATTTTACGGCATGTACCTGATCCCAAATATTACGCACCACAACAACACAATTGCAGTAGGGGATCAAAAAATTGTCATCACTCCAGGACAGTATAATCTGTCCACTCTAAATGCTCACTTACCCAGAGGTGTGGTGTTAAGTCAAAATTCTGTCACTCACAGAGTAGAGATTGTATCTGCTACGGAAACGGTGCATCTGGGTACTATAGGAGAGCTGTTAGGATTTGAGAACAACACAAAACTTGAAGCGGCCATCAAACACACTGCTATGAATATACCCAAATTCTTAGCCATAGAGACTCTGAATATTCACTGTAATGTGGCTGAGGGTATGATCACCAAATCAAATGGCATAGGCACTCACAAACAAACCGGCATCATTGCAACATTCAAACCTAATTCCGAATTTATGGAGCCAATCATCTACAATCCATCCCCAACATTATATTTTCCTGTGTGCCATAATAGAATAGATTACATTGAATTGATGGTCACTAATGAAAAAGAAGAATTAGTTGATTTTGCTGGAGCCACAACAACTGCTATCATAGAAATTAACATTTAAATAAAAATACATACAATGGAAAATATTGAGAGTTATGAGCTACAATCATTCCCCCCAAACAGGAGGACATTTGCAAATTTAAATCAACCCAACACAGAAATTGAGGTTGATCTTGATGTAGGGGACGGCTTTATACACCCTCACAGAGCAGATCTATACATCAAATTTGATGTCGTAAAGCTCGATGGAACAGATTATCCGGCAAATTCAAATATAAGATTGGTAGATAATTTTGTGCCGCATCTGTTCTCTGAAATTGAGATCAGAAAGCATGGCGTTGTTATAAACAGAATAGATTATCCCGGCATTACCTCCACGGCTTTGGCCACTCTAAAATTATCCAAAACCGAGGCTTCATACTACAAAATCGGTGGATTTGAGGCTGGTGATAAGATATTATCTAAGAACCACACAGTGCTGTTCCCCATGCGCCTGTTGCCAGGATTCTTCTCGGATTACAAAGATATTATGTGGAAGGGTGGTTTAAGAATCACATTTAGAAGAGCTGCAAATGATAACAATGCTTTGATGAGGTACAGCACATTAAACCCTACAGGGGAAGCTCTGCCTAATACCCTACCTGATGCAGCAAATGCATTATTCAGACTATGGAGTTAAGAATCCCTGTTGTTGAATATGAGGCCAGTTATGCTCTTAAATACAAAGCTGATATAATAAAAAATCCACAGATTCCTCTGCAATTTTATACATATCAATGTGTACAGAAGCCCGCATCTGGCACCTATTATGAGTTTGATGCTACAAATTCATTCTCCAGTATTCAATATGACATGCCTGATTTTGTAGTGGTATTGTTTCAGACTGGAAGACACAATAATCAGGAAAAAAATTCAAGTAGATTTGATAACTGCAACATCAAGAACATATATCTTAAAAATGGCAGAAATGAGGTATTCCCCAGAGAAAATTACAATTTAGACATGTCCAAGGATGATTTTCTCAAATTATATGAGGCATTTTCGGCTTTCAAAAGAGTCACTACTGGCAGTACTGATATGTACTACACTCCAGATGAATTCAAAACACGGAGACCCATGTTTGTAATCAACACTTCAAAAAGAAAACAAGTTGTGGTGAATGACAGAACAAACATTAAAATTATCTGTGAATTCCATGAGGCTTTACCTGAAGACACCATTTGTAGTGTCATTCTCATAGGTGAAAAATCATATGTTTATGATGTAAGAAATGAGAGAGTCACGGAGCAGTTCTAGAAGATAATTGTTCTATTATCCTGTTATACAACACACAAACCTCAACTGTATTATCAGCTAGCAGTGAATATCTTATGTGTGGGCAGTTGTATATATTTCAATCTTTTATGAGGACTCGAACCCGGAGCCCCTTGTTTACAAGACAACAATATTAACATTTTGCCATCAGGAGAGGCTTTACATTTTATCAGGACTCAAACCCGAGCCTTTTGCTTACAAAGCAACAATATTAACATTTTGCCATCAGGAGAGGCTTCACATTTTATCAGGACTCAAACCCAGAGGCCTCCTGATTGCAAGGCAATAAAAACCATAGGGCTATGCACCACACTCCACTGGGCCTCAGAACCCAGTAACTATAAGCTTTATATTAATATACATGGCAGAATCAATCTGAGCTACACTAAAATTCAATTCCTGGGATTTTGACAGAAAAACACACTATAAGCAATAAGATCATATGGGAACTTGGCATAATTTTAAGTATAAGCAAATCTGTCTGAGAGGCTTTCACCCTTTCTACACTAGAATTCAAAATTCTTAAAATTAAGAGCATATCACACTGGAAGAATTGGGGTATAGGCCCCTCTTGGCATTGTCTTAAGTATGGGTAAATCTATCTGTTGAGCCCTCGCCTTTTCTACACTAGAAATTCAGAATTTCTTAAAAATCAGAGCATATCACACCTGAAGAATTGGGGTATAGGCCTCTCTTGGCTTTGTTTTAAGTATAAGCAAATCTGATTGTTCAATCAAATAGCCTCGCCTTTTCTACACTTAAAAGTTGCGCTGTCCGTACCGTAAACCCCACTACTCCATTCCATTCTTCATTGTCTCCTAGAACGAACAGTTTTTTCTGTGGAATGCGACACCCGACCCCTGTCTGACTGAATCATAATAGCGTTTCATACTTGGCTTATCATAAAACTTCCTTTCCTTTATGGTGATTGTTTCAAATAACAAATATAACTGTGATCGGAATTTTCTTTGTTAATATTGGTTTCAAACAATAAAAAAAATATGGATATTCAGCCAGGGGGTGCGAAGGGCTGCATAATTTTCTTCCGCACACCCATTACCACCCAAACTAACTAACTAACTAACTAACTCTCTAGCCTTCTTAAACCCGAAGGTTCATGGCTGCAGCAACACAGGCCTTCCATCTGTCCCTATCTTGAGCAAGATCTATATACTCTCTTCCATCCCTACCCATTTCCTTTAGGTCCATCTCAACGTTGTCCCTCCATCTTCGTCTTGGCCTTCCTACAGGTCTCTTACCATCTGGTTTCCCAACAAGAATCCTGTAAACTCCTCTTTCCTCTCCCATTCGTGCCACATGGCCTGCCCACCTAAGTCTTCTTGATTTAATTATTCTAATAATATCTGGACATGAATACAAATTATGTAGTTCTGAATTATGTAACCTTCTCCACTCACCTGTCTCCTCATCCCTTTTAGGTCCAAATATTTTCCTAAGGATCCTAAGGATCTTATTTTCAAATACTCTCAATTTATGTTCCTCTTTCAATGTAAGGGACCAAGTTTCACACCCATATAATACTACAGGCAAAATTACTGTTTTGTATATTTTAACTTTTAGTTTCTTAGATATTAAACGAGAAGACAAAAGTTTATGAAGAGAGAAGTAACATGCATTTCCTGAATTAAGCCTACTTTTTATTTCCTCTTTAATATAATTTTCATTTGTTAATATTACTCCTAAGTATTTGAATTTGGAAACTGGTTCAAACGAGTTGTTATCAATAATTAGATTTTGATTATTACCTAACACTTGGTTTCGGCCTGTAAGCATATATTTAGTTTTCTCTTTGTTAACTTCCAAACCTATCTCTTTAGCAGTTTTGAAAAATATTTTAGCATTATTCTTAATCGTATTTATATCATCCACCAGTAAGTCTACATCATCTGCATATGCTAACAACTGAGTCACACCATTTAATTTTAGTCCTTCTTTAGTTTCTTTACCTTCCTTACAGCATATTCTAAGGCAAAATTAAAGAGCAATGGAGATAATGCATCTCCTTGTTTTAACCCATCATGAATTATAAATTTGTCAGACATATTATTACCCACACGAATTTTACTTTCTGTTTCACTGGTGCATATTTTTATCATACTAACAAGCTTCTTAGGTATTCCAAACTCTACTAATATATTATATAATTTATCTCTTTTGACCGAATCATATGCTTTTTTGAAATCAATGAATAGCTGATGGACATTTTGATTATATTCCCACTTTTTTTCAAGTGTCTGTCTGATGTGAAAAATTTGATCTGTAGTTGATCTGTTACGTTTAAATCCACATTGATAATCACCTATAATTTCATTAGCATATGGGGTTAGTCTTGTTAAAAGAATGTTAGACAATATTTTGTATGTTGTTGAGAGTAGAGAAATTCCACGGTAATTATTGCAGTTCATTTTATCACCTTTTTTAAACACAGGAACAATTATGGATTCTTTCCACTGTTGAGGGATTTCTTCTTTATTCCATATTAAACAAATTAATTTATGAATTTGACATATTAATGAATTTCGACCATATTTAATTAACTCAGCTGGTATTAAATCAATGCCAGGTGCTTTGTTATTCTTTAGCCTTTTAATAGCATCTTTAACTTCAGTCAAGTTTGGTTCTGGAACTAAAGGTTCTGCTGTGTGTACTTCATTTACTTCTGATTTATCTCCTACATGGACATTTAAAAGGTCATTAAAGTAGTTCTTCCATCTATTTAGAATATCGCTTGGGTCAGCTAGAAAATCACCGTCTTTATCTTTTATCAAGTTTACTTTAGGTTGCCACCCCTTTCTAAATTCATTTACACCTTTATATAAATCTCTGATATTTTTATTTTTGCTGTTTGTTTCAATTTCGTTAATTTTGCTTTTCAAGTAATCTCTTTTTTTACTTCTAAACGTGCAGTTAACTTCTCGCTTTATTCTATTATAATTGCTTAGATTTGTATCATCCGAGTTATTTAACCACCTAAGTCTAGCCTGATTTCTTATTTCTATTAGATTATGACATTCATTATCAAACCATGGCTTACTTTTTCTTGGTTTATGGTATCCTATACTTTCTTTAGCTGCTGATTCTATTGCATTACGTATGTGCTCCCAATTCTTATTTACGTCTGTTTCATTTATATTTTCATCATCATTTAAATCCTGCAAAACCTCAAATCTATTTGACAGTTTAATTTGGTAATCTTTCTTAATTCTTTCATGAGCAAACTTTCCTGTATCAAATTTTATAACTTTTAGATTTTGTTGCTTATGATTTATCACTGCGAGTCTTTCTCTTAATTTAGCAATTACTAAATAATGGTCACTGGCACAGTCAGCACCTCTATGTGTACGAACGTCAATTATACTAGTATGCCTTCTCTTATCAATGAGAATATGATCTATCTGATTATGAGTTTTACCATCTGGAGAAGACCAGGTATATTTATGGATATCTTTATGTTTTAAATATCTTTAATATCTTTTAAATATTTTAAAAGATATTAAACCCATTAGCACCCCTTTTTCAAAACCTATGTTCAACCGAAATCAACAACTCTTACAGTGTTATGTTATGACATGCCGTCTTATTGAGTACGGAATGTTCGGTATTGAAGTGAGACCGCTGTTCTTGCCTCCCCCCTGGAAAAAAAAATCCTCTGGTCATCCATGTATGTCATTGGCTACCCTTGAAGAAGCCGTTCCTTTCAAATGCCTAAATATATTGTTGTGCTAAAATCAAGTAAAAATGCAGCAAGTCGCTAGTAGGCTATTCTCCAGTTTCATTGGCATATTAATAGATGCCCATTAAAAGTTGGTTAGTTTTTTATTTAGTGGCTAAAACACGCATGAATATTTCACTGGTTTCTTTATTTTCATAATCACACTCTCTAAATTTCATTCCTCAACCCCTCAGCACCCCTAGATGATTAATCCTGGCGCCGCTAATGATATTCAGATTTTAAAGCAACAATACATAATGTGTTAGTAAAATAATACATACAATTTAAAATTAATAAAGTTGAATAATTCTCCTACATCGAAAAGTGTGTGTGTGTGGGGGGGGAGGGGGGACTAAATCATACGCGTAACTTGCGTGGGAGCAGGCATTCATTTTGTGTGTGTGTGTGTGTTGATAATTATACTTCTAATTTTTAATAGAAACCAAAGTATTTAATCTTATATACAGGAGTGAATATGAAGAAACCCTTCTAAGTGCCACACAGCTCTGCTTTTAAAATTAAATTAGATAAAAGGCAAAAAAAGTAAGGCTTTCATTTGACTTACCCTCCTATTACAAGATAAGTAAAGCTAATATCTGCATACAAGAAAAATAGATTTATTGCATATATTTCTGAATTGTTGAAACAATTTAGGGTAAATTTACTATTTACGAATCTTCTTCCTCTTCCACGTCATCTTTTTCCTCTGCTACGTATTCTTCATTCTTCTTTACTTCTTCTTCCTCCTCCTTTACTTCTTCTTCCTCCTCCTCTACTTCTTCTTCTTCCTCCTCTACGTCGTCTTCTTCCACCTCTTCCTCTTCTTCTTCACCTAGCATATCTAGCATGTCCCAATCCTTGCACGCCGGATCCCCTTTCCAGGTCGTCCTCTTCGCAAGTGGCACCCTGCAGATCCTGGGTGGCTGCGTGGGACCCCAGTTGGTCAGTCGAAAGTCCACCTTTATCCTCCTCATTGCCTTCCGGAACATCTTGGACAGGCGATTTATTTCACTGTGCCACCCGTCCTCGTAGTACTGCGAGCGAACGTGGAGCCTTCGCATCTCTGCAAGACAAGAAGATTCCGTGCGAAACTTCATATCAAACTATAGGGTGATTTATATAAGACTGACACATTTCATCATCTACTTATGCAAACAAGAATAAAGCTAGCAACAAGTTTTTACATCTGGAATGTAGCATACATATGGGAGTTTAATAACCTATGCATTCCACACTGAAAGCTCCCCCCCCCTCCCCCCAAACTCTGGACATGTCGTTCCATGTCCCTGGTCGTTCGTTCTAGTACGCTGCTGTCAATACTGGTGATATCGTTTGTCCTTCAATTCGTTCTATGTCCGAGGGCGTGTAGCGTACACTTTTTTCCTTAAGGGCGCGAGGAACAATTACAATGTCCAACCAGACGTAAGGTTCTATCTAAACCAGGGTTGTTCTAGGTCCAGCAATTTTAAATAAATTCAATTCCGGTCCAGGAGAGAAAATCAGCAAGCGTAAATGGGTTCTGGACCGTAAATAACGTTTTTATCTGTAAAGTATTTCAATTCGGTCCAGGCATCTTTTTTACGGATGAATTTAAATACGGTCAATGAACCTTTTTCCCGTTGATTTTCAATACGGTCCAGGAACCATTTTTTTTCGGATGAATTCAAATACGGTCCACAAACATTTTTTCTCCGCGGCGATCTGAACGGAAAGACGACACGTTGAAGATTTGATTTATCGATGGAAAAGTCGAAAACTCCCACTCGATTAGCCGCAACTTGAAGTTGTGGCGTTTACACACCTCGAGCGAAAATATTACTCTTCCCCTTAAGATACTCACACAGGAAGAAACCAGGTAATCTTGTTGGCAATATGTTTCAGGAAAATATCCGGTCCTCAAATACACTTTGGATCAGCTCCAAGGACTCATTTGGTACATGGTACAGTCAACGGCAAAGAAAATGGTAGGCAAATTATCCATCGTTATTTTCATTACTTTTCATTCTACATCCTGTGTTGTTTTAAGGAATGAAATTATGTTGGTTCGAAATAGGCATTGCCCTCTGATTATTGACATCTTTATTTCAATCCATTATCAATCATATTGTGCAATACAGACCGAATGAAAATGGTGATGGACAATTCGCCTACTGCTTTTTTTTTCGTTGGGTGTACATGGCGCTATCCTCTTGAGAATACCTTTCTCACAACTCTATCTCGTTCAATAGCACGAAAAATCAAAGCGTGCGCTACACTTTTACAGCGACTCAGTGCACGTTTTCCAAAATTTTATTCCATCTCCAAAATAAAGTATGGTCTGTGTTTTATACAAATACTAATTTCGACAGCTACGTGAAACGTCGAGTAAGTAAATGTTTCCCACGATTTTCCACTTTGTATCGAAACTTTTTGCATCAACGATCGAAAGTGGGGCGGTTTCGACGGAAATCGAGTGAGCACCTACCGTCACACGGGAGCCGTAACATCGGTATTTGTCGGTTGAGATGTAATGAAAAAAATTACTTCCTCAAAATCGTTTCCAAAATATGAAACCGTCACGAACAAGCGTAGACATTTTAAACTATAAGTTAATATATTAGTTTAAAACCAAAATGAAGATATAATTTTAGGTATATTTTACAGAGAAGTGTGTTAAAATAAAAAGCACGATGTTTTTGGGGAAAAAAATGGATTCATGCCCAATTCACAGATTCTCAATTCACAGACATCCTGAATTCCTTCCCGAATCACCGATCATGGCCCACGGCGGAGTGTGACACGTGCAGTCTTAGAAACTTCCAGATTCATAGATTTCTTCCCTCCCTCGTCCACAATACGCGCCCACCTCCTCGGAGGAAGTACCTTACCACTCCCCCACAAGCACCTTCACGGATTCATTAAATAAACAAACAACAATTGACGTTGTTGTGCGAAGTGAACATTTTGTGATCCAAGTGAAAGTTGTTTGGTTTATGCGACCCTGGAAGAAATAATGATGAAGGTAAGTTGCTTTGTAGCCATCTAAAAACCCTGTATATCAGGTACGTATCCAAGGGGGGCTTAGGGTGCTCGAGCCCTCCCGAAAGTTTACGCTTTACACTAGATAAAATGAGATTTTTTTGTTTCTTGTGGTGTGAAATAAAATAATGTGATGTTAATCTAGGGAGAGAAATAATTATCGAGACAAGACGGAGAACGTTCTATAAACCTGCTATTGTTAATAGTGCGTATTAAAATGTGGGGATCAGGTGGCTCGAGCCTCCACCCCCACCATATATATATATATATTATTTTTAGTTTATACTACATAAAATTAGGATTTTGTGTTCTTGAATAATGTGACGATAATTTAAGGACAGAAATACTTATCCAGGCAAGACTGAGAATGTTCTATAATCCTGTTGTTGATAATATTGCACGTAATCTTTTCTCGCGCTTTCGATGTTGTCGCAGCGAACTTGAGCACTATGTAAAGACTTGTCAGCATTTGGAATCTGCACAATGAAGGTAGCGCCATACATACGGCGATTCGGTGTAATTTTTAATCTGTGGAAGGCGCGAAATTTTATAAGAGCTGCGAACATGGTAGAACAAGACACATTAGTGGTGTCCAGGCTCGAATCAGAGAGAAATATTGGAGAACTGTCAGCATCCAGTTCGCAGCCCGCAGTTTGAATCTCGCGTTGTCGGGTGGATTGTGCATCCCGTGCTTGTGTAACAGCTTCGTAAAATCACTTCTGGTACACAGATGGTTTGATGCCTGGTGAGAAGAAATGGACAAACACACATACTGAGATGGTGCCTGCACACACAGTTAGTGCATGAAAACAGAGGAGTCGAGTGGTAAAAAAAGTCCCGATTTCACGTTCTGATTAAAATTGCAGCCTTAAACAGTGGCGACGATTTACGGGATAGTTTCTCCCCATTATTTGCCTCCACACTATGGCCTCTTAATGCTCAGTTTGGTCTACCAAGAGAAAGTAAACTTTCGTTGCACGCCCCCCTTCGTTTTGATACCCAATTGCCACCACTGGCCTTAAACATACAATTGTGAGGTTCTATCTATACCCCTTTAAAAAATTATGTTCAGCCCCCCCACCCTCAAAGGAATTCCTGGATACGTGCCTGCTGTATATGTAATATGTCGTTAAAAGATTTTCAATAATGGCTATTTTCCTTGCAGATGATATTGCATAATTCTCTCTAATAGGTAGAAAGACAGTATCCTAACCTAACCTAACCTAAAGTAGGGAGGGGAGGGGTAAAATCTATGAATTGGGAATAGGTTCTGCACGTGAAGAGAAGACTGCACGTGTCACACTCCGCTGGGAGTTATGATTGATGAATCGGGAAGAAATTCAGGCAGTCTGTGAATTGGGAATCTGTGAACTGAGAAGTCAGCAAAATAACAACGAGAGGTTTAAAAGATAACACTGATTTTGAAAAAAAAAAAAAAAAAAACATGGAAATATGGAAGTATCTACCTATAAGTTAAAAGTTGTTAGTATACATGAAAAGTAATGACAACATTACTTACGTATGAGGGCATTTTAAAAATTGGAAATGGTTAGAACTGAACACGTGTTCAGCGTTTTGATGAGGTCATCATGAATGTACACGCTACAGTGTTTTTATGAGAAATAAAGAAACTTTGTCATTATTAATTAATAACGTCAGTTATAAAATAACGCTTCAATGCGTTATTTAAAGTGCATTCATCTTTTTATTACAGCTTTGTTGTAAAAATGCAATTGTGTGTTTTCTGCTTGAAATAATAATTGTATTAATAAACATATCTGATTGTAGAAATGAATTTCAGAAACAAACTAGCCTGATTTGATATATCACATGAGGTATTTCCCATTTGAAAAACCTAAACTGAATCCAAGATGGCAGCCATGTTGCAGTTACACCGTGAAAGTTAAGTCACCCTGACCCTTTGCTTGCTGGGGGTACTCAGATATTTAATTTTCCATTCCATTTCTGAGATAAAGGGGTGTTTTTCTCACTCAAAAGTGCAATTCTGGAAAATAAAATAATAATGCCTACTTCCACCAGTAGGTGGAATTTCTAGAATTTTCTGTGTGGAGTAAACTGATAATGTTAAGGATTGGAAAATATCTCAAGGGATGAGGCTGTATAATGCAGAAAACACCGTGTAAATATCGCTTACTGTTTTCATGAGATAAACGACCAAAGTTTCGGTTACGCGACTTTTAAAAACTCTCTGTATAATAATAATAATTAATAATAATGGCCTCCGTGACGGTGTTGCCATCTAAACGAGTTAACAAGCGGGAAATAGCAGAATCGAACCGTGCGTAAGGCATGTGCTTGCATCATCATCCATTTCGTCAGTTATACTCATCCTCATCGTCGCGACTAGCCAAAGAGGAAGAGAAGCGATTTAAAATTACAAAAAAATACAATAACAACACTAGTAATTATCAGTGGCGTGCACTGAGGAGTAGCTAGTCTAGCAGAGATAGATTAATCAATCTCACTCTCTAATTATTTTCAAATCCCAAAATGTATTGTCCTGTTAAAGCCACAGTTCATATGCAACACTTTCTTTTCCACGCGCTTCTCGTCCATCGGTGTGATCCGCGGGCAAAGCAAGCTGGCTGGATACCCTAGCCCGCTCTTCTTCAGCCTGGCCAGTTTCCGGCCGAAGGAAAAGGAATATTTCTACCTCTACCTCCCTTGCCCCCTCGCCCCCCCGCTGCAATGGTTGAAAGCCCATGCTTTCAGGTCCCCCAGTCTATCTCCTATAGGACAGATAGGGGATTGGTTTCCCTTCGATTTCTTTGTAAATCCTCTAAAGAACTCAAGGAAAATTTTCTGCTGTACTTACTTATGTTCTCTGTATTTACAGAATCTTTTACACATTATGTATAATATGGGATGTAGTTTTATTATTTATGAAATGGGACCGTGTTATGTGTAGACAATAAATAATGTTATGCTATCTTTATTTTTTTTAATATATTTTTTTTCAAATATGGAATATAATGATTACATTACAAATATGTGCTCAGGCTCTCTCTCACTCTCGTTTTAGTAGTGTTTTATTTAAATATACTAATCTCTTGGCGTCCAACGGATGTTTTAATTTTGGCAAGAGAACGCACGTTCATATTGTTGTTGGTTTCGTTTATTTTACTTCGCTTTTCTGCCACATTTGGTTATCGCGAAAATGAGGATGAGTGATGATGTGATGAAACTGGTGAAGGGACCTCAAACAATCCAGGCCGGGATTCGAACCCGTGATGAGCGTGCATTCTTGTTCCTGTGTTGTACTCTGCAGTGAATAATGTAATAATTTGAAATGAAAAATGTATCTCAGAACTCGAAAAGCCAAATGAATATTATTGAAGAAACTACAAAAAGTGTGTTTTGTTACCTGTTTTGTTTCTGTGCATAAAGTGGACTTAAAATACCAAATCAACCAACCGTGGGGGAGTGGTTATCACAGTGCGCTACAACACCAGAAGTTCCGGGTTCAAACCCCGACATGGGCATGGGTGTTCTTTGTGTTTGTCCCTTCATTAATTTATCGTATCATCTTCGCAATTAACCAAATGTGACTAAAAAGCGATGCTAAGTAACAAAATTCAAGTCAAATCATTGATTGATTGCTTGATGTGGTTTATTTTACTTCGCTTTTCCGCCACTTCTGGCTAATCGCGAAGATGATACAATATAAATTATGAAGGGACACACTCAAAGAATACCCATGGCCAAGCCAAGATTCGAACCCAGGGTCTCTGGCTTAGTAGTCAAATCAAATCTTTTTTATTTTCGAATGTGGGTGGGGGTTACGTGTACTTTTTTTTAGTACTCATTCATCATTTTGCAATCTTTTCCTGTTATTGACGTTCTATTTTTAGGAATACTGGACCTAAAGGGGAAGGGGTATGACCCACAGTAACTCCCCGCCTTAATCACGCCATTGATTGCTACCCCAAGTGTCGACGTCACCGCACGTCACTGGTAATTATGTAGTTATTCTCTATACACGCTAAAAATGAAATTAATGTAAACAAAACAACGTGACTTCTGACAGCCCTGTAGCTAGATATTTTGGAGCCACAGGCAAAGGTTGTGTGTCCTTCATATTTTCTTCTTATGTCATGGTTTGTGACATTTACATCCTACAAATTTTGAAATGAAGAAACAACTGATTTAAAAGAAGTTTAGCATATTTAAGAATATTATTTCAGTTAAGTGTTATGCCTTGTGTTATGCCTTCTCCCCTTACCCCTGTCAAGTGAAAATTTCTCCGTCGCATATTTTGACTTTGTTGTTTTTTTTAGAAAAGCTGTCAATGGTACCCTAGGCTTCAGCCTCCCTACCCTACCCTTTGCTATGGCCTGCTTCTGAGATCTGTTCTTTCCTATGTGTTACACCTGAATCACACGAGGCTAGATCTCCTGCTGGATTTTCCAGTTGGACTTGGACTAGTTGCGTAGTACTTGCTCATCTGCTAGTTTTCGCCTCACACGGTACTCGTTACCCGCACTTGTCGGTATATTTTTGTACCCACAATGCATTGCGCAGAGCAGACAAGCTAAAAAGATGGACGAGCGACTTGAGGAAGAACGTCGTAGGAGAATAACTCCTGCTGTTATTATTAAAAATTCAAAGAATTAAAAGAAAAGGATGGACTGAAAATTGGATCGATAGAAAATATGGTAAGCAAGGATTTTAATGAACTCGGATATGTATATTCATAGGCCTACCTGAGATTCGCAGGAATAATTCATAAAAAATAGATTTTGTTCAACTACATATGTCAAATGTTTCATACACTGGTAATAATAGGAATTTTCATTATAGGCTATAATCACATCTGTCGTTTACAAATCTGATCGCTTTGGATAAAGTCCTAAATGTTAATTAACATGGATGCATGTCTTTGCTATTTCTTTCATCGAACAGACAAAAACTATTTCCCTTCCCAAACTCAGATTACAGACTTCACGTGACTAAATGCACGCTCTGATTGGCTGTTCCACAGAATCTAACAGAGAAACCAGTTGCAATTAGAACACTGTCTAGTCGTCAAACCCAGTCTAGCAACCAGCCTGGTAGGCCTACTCATCATTTTTAACTATGTAGCCAGTACAGCGTGAACTATACCCTGTTCCAGCTATTTCTGGAGCAGGCGAACGAAAACAAATCTCTGCGCAAGTAGTGAGGCGAGATGGCTCTACGAATGAACATGTGAGAGGGAACGCGATTGCGTGGAGGCGAGGAAAGCAACTGCAGCTACCAGCCTTCGCAGCAGCGTTTACTGCTTCGCTCTGCCCACTCGATTTCCTCCCATTCTCTGACGCTATGCGCTGCTTGCTTTATAGATAGCTTGGACACGGTATAGGGAAATCCAGTCCCGTGTGATTTGGCCTTTAGTTTAGGTGATATTCTGTAGTATCTGCACAGCTCAAGATACCAGGTCCCACAACTTTAATATAGCGGATACGTTGAGTGGCATGCTTTATCACATGCACTATATTTCTGCGTGCAAGCTCTCTGGACAGATGTTGTTTGAGCAACAAATGGGATCTACCAGAAACCACGTGCATTTGTCTACATTGTCTCCATTCTTATAGTGTACAGAGAATTGCGTTAATCGGCAACTTATCTGCTAGAAAGATCGGAATCAGCACAATGAGATGAGGTTCGTCACCGAAGTAAAACTCACTCGACTCGCGTCTGATGGTCAGCAGGCAGAGGAGGCGCACTGTCTGAGGCTTCGCAAGGCGGCCATTGAATCGAAGGGACGCCATCTTGGGACAGCTCTGCATGATCTTCAGCAGGATGTCGTCCACCTTCTCCTTGTTTCTGTACATATCCAGCTGAAGGTCCTCTGCAAAGGAACACATAAGCTTTATTCAACATGGTGTCGCCTTGCAACACTTTCTCAGCGTGTACAGAACACTCATGAGGAAAACTAGCATCAGGCGACATTTGATTCTTCGGCTATAAGAAGTGCGTTATTGCTTAATATATATTACTTAGGAGTAATACTAATAAATTAAAATTATATTAAAGAGGAACTAAAAAGCAGGCTTAATTCAGGAAATGCATGTTACTTTTCTCTTCGTAAACTTTTATCTTCTCGTTTAATATCTAAGAAAGTAAAAGTTAAAATATACAAACAGTAATATGCCTGTAATATTATACTTGGTATCTTATATTGAGAGAGGAACATAAATTGAGAGTATTTGAAAATAAGATCCTTAGGAAAATCTTTGGACCTAAAAGGGATGAGGAGACAGGTGAGTGGAGAAGGTTACATAATTTAGAACTACATAATTTGTATTCATGACCAGATATTATTAGAACGATTAAATCAAGAAGACTTAGGTGGGCATGCCATGTGGCACGAATGGGAGAGGAAAGAGGAGTTTACAGGATTCTTGTTGGGAAACCTGATGGTAAGAGACCTGTAGGGGGACCAAGACGAAGATGGAGGGATAATGTTGAGATGGCCAGGTGGTTATAATTAAAGTGACGGTGTTCAGAGTGGTACAGCACGGGCTGTAATGAGAGTAGCAGTCTGAAACTTCGTAGATATGATAATGAAGCAATACGCTCGCGAATTATGCAAAAAAAAATATAATAATAATAGTTCCAATTCTCGCCACCAGGGTAAAAAATGGCGCTGTAAGCAGTCAAAACGTGGAATTTTCCGTAACTCTGACGTCAAAGTCGTTGACATTGCCTAACCATTGTGTGAGCTCCCTGGTTGTTGTTGGTGACGCTTGTTGCTTTTTTTTCCTTTAGTGATGTGAATGTTCGCCGAACATTAAAAGTTTGATTTTTCCCGTGTAAAAAGCAATGGCTATTGCGAAGAAAGACCGTGCACTGCTAGTGAAGTTGTTTTACCAGAATGGGAGCAATAGTAACGCTGCACTGCGGAAATATCGCCAACAGAAAGGGCTGAGAAGAGGGCCCATGTCAATTAATGGGCTGAAGAAGATGATGAAGAAATTCGAGGAAACAGGTGAATTGGGTGTTGCACCAGGGAGAGGAAGGCGGCCCATCCCCGTGGAAGTTGTGGACGAAGTTGCTGTAGCTGTAGCTGACCGTGCAGCACATGCCTCAACTTCTGCAACCAGTGCTAGAGCTGTGGCACGTGAATTGTCACTCCCCTGGTCAACAGTTCGCAAGGTATTGCGGTGCATTTTACACTGGTATCCCTACAAGATTCAAATTGTGCACCAATTGAAACCCCAAGATATTCCACAACGCCGTGAGTTTGCCCATCGGTTTTTGGCACGCATGGAAGTGGATGACATGTGGCCGGGGAATATTCTGTGGACTGACGAGGCGCATTTTACTCTGGTCGGTACAGTGAATACTCAGAACTGTCGCATATGGGGTTCCACTCGTCCACATGTTGTGCAGGAACAACCATTGCACTCAGTTTACGTGACTGCTTGGTGTGGGTTCACTAGCTCCTTCATTCTTGGTCCGTTTTTCTTTGAGGAGATGACACCTCGAGGGCCTGTTAGGTGTACAGTGACATCTGCACGTTATAGGGACCTCCTTGTACAACACGTGATTCCAGCTTTGCAAGAACGGAACTGTGAACACACCACCATTTTCATGCAAGATGGGGCAACACCACATGTCGCTCGCCACGTGAAAGATTTGCTGCGAGAAACCTTCACTAATGACCGCATCATCTCTAGGCAGTTTCCAGATGATTGGCCTTCCAGATCCCCCGACCTTAATCCATGTGACTTCTGGCTGTGGGGATATTTAAAAGATCGTGTCTATCAGGGACATGTCCGGTCTCTGCCTGATCTGAAAGCTAGCATACAACGACATGTCGCTCAGATTTCACCAGACATGCTGCGAGCAACTGTCGATCATGCCGTGTTACGAATGCAGCATGTTGCTGAATTGGGAGGCCATATTGAACAGTTCTTGTAACCATAGTTCCTAATAAACATGCCAGAATCATTGTTCTCGTGTGTTTGATCTTTCCTGCCTATTTCCTGTAACTATACCACGTTTTGACTGCTTACAGCGCCATTTTTTACCCTGGTGGCGAGAATTGGAACTTTTTTTTTTTTTTTTTTTTGCATAATTCGCGAGCACATTGCTTCATTAGCATATATACGAAGTTTCAGACTGCTACTCTCATTACAGCCCGTGCTATACCACTCTGAACACCGTCACTTTAATTATAACCACCTTGTATATGAAGATGTAACACTGCAAATATGATGTGCATATACGCGTATTACGGCACATGAAGTATGTATATAGCTACGTACAGGGTGTCCGAACTGAAACACTCTAATGGCAACTGTATGCAACTCCACATGTAGCTCTGATGTAACCAAATGAATTATACATCAATGAATATATATAGTCATAAAGTTTCTGTGAGCAAAGTAGTAATTGGTACATTTAGTATATTTTTAGTATATTTAGTACATTTCTTCATGCGCCCCACGAGTCGCACGAAGGATGTCCATTCGATACTCGATTTCCCGCCAGATTGCCTGTAGCATGTGTGGCGTGACTGTCCCAATGGCAACTGCAATCCTTTCAAGATGGTTGAATACTTTGCTCACAGAAACGTTATGACTATGTATATTCATTGATGTATAGTTCATTTTGATTTGATTTGATTTGCTTTATTTTACTTCGCCTTTTGTGCTACTTTTGGCTAATTTGCGAAGATGGGGATGAGTGATGACGTGGTGAAATTGATGAATGGACACTCACAAACATCCATGCCCAGGCCGGGATTCGAACCCGAGACCCCTGACGTCGTAGCGCGATATGCTAACCACTCCGCCACGGGGGCTATAATTCATGTTGATACATCAAATACATGTGGAGTTACAGAGAGTTGCCATGAGGGTGTTTCATTTCGAACACCCTGTATATTCGCATCAAGACAATTGCAAGGGTTCGTTTTAATTCCAGTTTGGGGACTGGATCTTCAAAGTCTAATCCGAACCCCTGTGCAACGAACCTCCAGCAGGAAACGAATCCACAACCCTTTGATTGTAATGTGATAGCATTAGTAGGTGTTTTGTGAAATAGAAGTATTTCTATTTGTGTTAACAGCGCTTAGATAAAGGGATAAGATTTTCTCAGGCGAAACCGTAACAAACATGAAAAATACTTGATCTAGCATGCTCTCGCTTTGTGTCCATCAGTTAACGTTCTTGCCTTGTAACCAACAGGCTACGGATTCAATTTCAGGCCTCGACTTCTCGATGTGTCTACTAAATCTAAACTCACGGCCATTAAATTAAGCGGGTGTCAGAAATTCGCGCTGTTGCCACGTCGGAGCACAATAGGTTTAAGAGCAGTCCGACGTGCAGATGTGGGACTCTATTTCTGGGGCCTGTAACGAACTTTCCGTTAACACGCTGTATCGAATGGGACTCGAAAGCATAGATCACATTTCCGTCGAAAGTGCCCCGGAAAGAGGTCGGTCTGACGCTCGAACAGTGCCACAGAGTGCCCGGGAAGCAGCGACTTTTGTCCCGCTCTCGCTTTCCTTTTCCCATGTGACACCGGCGCAATTCTGACCAGCCGCCTATTTTCATGACCGTGTGTTTAGTTGTGCTAAATTTTTTTTCTAATTTCTTCCTATCTGAAAAAAAGGCGACATCCTCTTTTATGCTTATTATGGGTATATCATCATCAGTATTCTACAATTAGTGATTGTTTTCGAGAAGTTAATTGATTTCATGCATTTTAATGGAAACGCAATTCAAAGTTAACGAAAATATGGCCTCCACTTCATGTTTTTTTTTCTGTGTTGTAATATGCGAGATGTTTATCTGTTACTATAGTGCAGCGTGCATTCAGAAGAGAATACCGAAAAGAACCGTCAGGACACCAGAGCATTCTGCTGTGGTATCGGGATCGAATTGGGCCGGTATGACTCTGTATGGCATACCGGTAGTAAATGAAGATGCCAAAAAGCATACCAGCAGTCGGGCAGTAAGTGTTTAAAATTCAGCTCCATATTTATTGGAGCTGATAACACTAGTAGCTACGCAATGGCCAACGATGTACTCGCTCATTTCTCTCTCTCTCTCTCTCTCTCTCTCTCTCAGTAGTAATAAGAGTGTGCGGGAATGAGAATCAAGATATTATTTAAAAAATCACACACACAAAAGGATTGTATCAAAACACACCCCTGTGCATACGAGCACGCCGACAGTAACTTATTTGCAATTCGGTCACTCTGTATAAACAGATAACCACTGACTGAAGAATGCTACAATAGGTATGGACTCAACTTGACTACCCCTTGAGCGTGTGCCGTGTGTCCAGCGCGGCACACATAGAACATTTGTAGTGTCAGGAAAACTTTGTGAGTTTACGGTTCTTTTCATGTATCAATCATTGTTGTATGTGCAATACTTTTGAAACTCCTCACCGTGGCCGGGGTACGGGACGGGTGCAGGTTCGAGTCTCCTGGGGGAAACGTAACAACTTTTCTCCTGAAATTTCGGCCTGTGTATGGGATACCCGCCATTGTGAGGAAATTGGGGAGCTACGAATGAGTAACGTAACGTCATGGAAACCTACAACAACGACTGGGGGTTCGTCGTGCTGACCACACGTCATCCTGTAACTGGTTGGATGATCTCTTACTTCGGCTAGTGGGAGTGAGGCCGACAGTCGATAGATAGGCCCTGGCCTTCACGGGTTGTTGCCTCACGAGTTATTTATTAAAACTTTTGAAAAAACGGTGTTTTGAAATCTGATAAATCATTTATAGGAGCCCTGTACTTTGTTATTAATACGTTGAGTGTAGTCGGTGTAAGGGACGGTCACAAGGTGAGAGGTGGCCGTGGTTAAGAAAATGTCGTTCTGGAATACACACTGACAAAGGTAAACTCATAAAATATACCCAAACGAATTTTCTCATAGCGTACTGTCGATTTTATTATATTAGCCAGCAGAAACATAAATGTCAGTGGCAACGGTGAATTTGTGCACATGGTTGCATACATATAGGATAGAAAATGACATTTTACGAGGACTTGTAACGTTGAAACAGGGCTTCAACGAAGAAAACATTGTTAAGAAAAGTTGTTCATAAAAACGAGGTTTGGTTATGGAACAACGGGCAACAAAATTACACATGTACTTACCAAGAGTATCGCTATATTTACTCATTACTTCTTTGAGGGTGGATCTAAGCTTCCATTTCCTCGGTTCTTGTTCTTCATCAACTTGTCCTTCATCAACTTGTCCTTCAACATCTTGTCCTTCTTCATTTGGCTCTCCTTCGTTCTCTAACTCCATGCATTCTTCAAACAAATGTAGATATTTTTCTATAGCATCATCAACTCCCTCTTCGGAAAGCTCAGGGTGTTGTTTTAGCATTTGTTGTTCTATTCCATCTGCTAGACGGTCGTCTTCCTCTTGCTTAGACCTCTCCGGCTCCCCAGTTATTAAATGGAACATTCTTAGTGGCATTTTCGTTTGTAAGAATGGCTGTATATCCTCATAGAATGGGATAAAATCTGCAATGCAAATATTGAACCACTGTCAATGTTTCTAGGTATAGTTTAATTCCTCATGTTCGTAGTAAGGGATAAATTCTATATATTGTGGAAATGTTTCCAATGGCATTGTAGCTTGTATGAAAGGCTGTGTTTCCTTATAATAAGGGATAACTTCTGCAACGGAAACATTTTCATTGGAAATCTCGTCTCTAGGAATGACTGTATTTCAATACAAACATTAAGGAGTCTATTTTCTCGTAGAGAGGGATAAATTTTGCAATGAAGAATGTCTCAATGTCATTCAAGGACGTATTTATGGGGGGTCCGTACCCCTCCGCAAAAAAAATTAATAAAATAAAATAATGAAAATGTACTTTTTCGCATTTGTTGTACTATAATCGATGGTCATTTATTTCCTATGAACTTGGAAGACAAGGATTATTACATTGGGATCGTACTGCTTTCAAGGACAGAACCAAATAAGATTTATGCACACTACTACTTATGAAAATATGCATAAAATATTAATCAAAAATATACTTTTGTATTATTCAATAAATATTCAATTCTTTATCTATTTGATATTAATTTCCTTGTTTTTATACAAATTTGACGATCTTAAGTACACGCAAACTAAATAATAAATATATCATGTTACATTGATATTGTTATATCATCTTTTAAGTATTCATGTAATAATAAAAATACAATATTAATAAATTTACATATTTGAACGAATATATTGAATTATAATGTAATTGTTTGATTGATTTGGCGTTTGAGTCCACTTTATGCACAGCAAGACTAATCGGTACTGAACCTACAGTTTGAAGTGGGATCCGAACCACTATGTGCCTCCAATTGGTATCGAACCCGGGATCCCTTGATTACAAGGCGACGACACTACCACTGCGCCATCGGGGAGGCTCCTCTAATTGAAGACTAAAAATTGGTAAACGCTGTAAGTGCCACAATAATTCAAACACCGTTTTCCACGTTAAACTGTGAAATGTGCCATGTTTGATAATGTGGTAAACGTGAAATGTGGCTGGTAGCCCTCTAAGTAGTTCAAAGGGCGTGTAAAGAGACACTAGTGTGAACGTTCTTACGGGCTTTGCTGAACGATGCGATTTCACAACACTTTCACTTTTGGCACTTACTACGTTTACCACATTGGTGGCCGCGGTGGCTCAGTCGGTAACGCGTCTGACTACCATGCTCAAGGTCCCGGGTTCGATCCCGGGCCGGTTCATATCCGGGAACTTTTCTAATGTTGGAAGCGACCCGGCGCCCACCCAGCGTCGAATAACATGGGTACCTGGGGGAAACCCTGGGGGGTAAAGGCGGTCAGGGGCGTGATGCTGATCACATCCCCCCACTCACGACCGGATCAAGAAAGTGTGGGGCGTTACCCCCACACACCCTATACGCCTTCATGGCGTGGTGCTAAGCACAGGGGAACACTTTACCTTTAACCTTTTTTACAACGTTTACCACTTTTAGTCCTCAATTGTTTTAATTTAAACATTATTTATTATTTTTATTATTATCTCTGGGACACTTGTTTCGGACCTCTCCCCCACCCGAAATATATTTCTAAATACATGCCTGATGGCATTCTAAACTGTAAAAACAACTGTATTTCCTCATAGTAAGAGGATTAAGCTATGTAAGATCGACCAATTTCCGAAAGTTTTCCAGGTTATAGTTTTTGGATTTCGATGAAAATTGGCATGATGATTCAAACATATCTGGAATGCTTCTACATAAAATATTATCTTTCCCCGAAAAATAGTTCTAGAGTTATAGCCTGTGGAAGGTGTGCAACAGAAAATGTGTCCCAAATGTGAGGAAGGAGCCTCGGCTAACTTCAAGACTCAATAACTTTGGAACTATTCTTCAGAGTCTAGTGATATTTACACACCTACAAAGCTCCACCAAAGGAAAACACGTGTTGTATCAAAATACCCACATCTTGTTTACATTAGCAACAGTGGCGGCGATTGGGTTTCAAAACCCGGGGGGGGGGCAAGGTGCCAAAATTGGGGGCAAAGACAGTGTATTTCCCTTTGTAGATAAGATTTAGCATAGTGCGGGGGAAAAAGGGCAGAAAAGATGTGGGGGGCAACTGCCCCTCCCTCGCCCCCCTAATCGCCGCCACTGATTAGCAAATAAAATACTCCAAAATATGCATTAAAAATCTTACATGTAGAAATAAGCATATTTTGTGTGCTTGAAAATACAACCGTAATCCACCGAGGAACGTGGTATTATTTTTTTCTAGTAACTAGTGTTGGGCGATATATCGTCCAGACGATATATCGCGATATTGAAAAAATATCGTCCAGGCGATATCAACTAGACGACATATCGTCACGATATTTTGGCGATAGCTATATATATCGTGTCGGCGATATATCATCACGATATTTTGACAATATATATCGTGTCGGCGATATATCTTCACGATATTTGATGATATATGTCATGTTGGCGATATATCGTCACGATATTTTAGCGATATATATCGTGTCAGCAATATATCGTCACGATATTTGGCGATGTGGAGACGATATATTGCCGATATCACGATACGGAAAAAATATCGTATCGTCTGTGATGATATTTTCTTCATGATATATCGCGATATCAAATTTTCGATATCGTCCATTCTTTAGTAGTAAACCTGATCTGGGCTCAGGAGAGACACATTAGGCTGTCTCCATATCTAACACACAACTCATGTTGCGTTTGACTGAATATACAATAATGGAAAAATTATCGGAAAATAGTGAATTTTTTTAATGGTGTACCACAAAAGAGACAGGTGATATCCAGACATTTTCTTAATGTGTGTGAAAATTCCAAGTTGTTAATGCAAAACACTAGTGCACAGAGAAGACTTAAAAACATGTATTGGAACAGAATAATTTTTGAAATAAATTGGGCTCGAACCTCGCAAACAATCACTCAAAATGAAGTAAATGTTTATTTACAGTGTCACAGGACACCATTTTTTTTTTTCAGAAACAGAATGAAAAATTAAATATTTGAGCACCCCAGCAAACAAGGGGCAAGGAGGACAACCTTTTACGGTATAACTGCAAACATGGCCGCCATATTGAAATTCGCCATCTTCGATTAAGGATAGGTTTTTTCAAATTAGAAAGGGGTCATATGATATCAAATCAGGCTAGGTTTCTCTTTCTCAGAAATCATATATTCTAAAAGGGATTCTCGTTTGTAGGAATTATATATTTCCTCAAAAACAGGGCTACATTTTGCAATTGGAAGCATTCTCAATGGTATTCTTGTTTGCAGTAGGGTCATTCCAAATCATTTCAACGAGGTCATGTCACCCTTCGTCTCTGATGTTGATGAAATTTGGTGTACACCCTTCCCGTATGAGACTCCCTGAATTTTTTCACTGTATCTCAAACGGTTTTAATTTTACAGCACTTCGAAATGTCATTAAGTCTGCGTTTTCTGTCACTCTTCAGGCCCTCGGCACAAGATACCCTTGCTTACATTTTATATTTTTCTACTTAACCAATGATCAAATCTCTCTGAAATTTTACACAAAGCTCAATGAAATAATTAGGATTTCAAAAAAATATATATCAGCACTCAAAAAGATTTTATAAAAGCATCAAAAAAGATTAATAATGTACTTGAAGTCAAAATTTTGTGGTGTTAAAACTAGGTTACGAAAGCCTGAATTTTCAGCATGTGGGCATGACCACACCAAAAAAATTTTGATGTTGAAAATCATTGCAAAGACATGCTCTTTCTCTACAAACAATGCAATTTATAGTTTTTTTACTCTATAACGTGCTTTTGGACATTGTTGAAAAATTCAGGGTCAATCAATACTGGTCGCTCGACCATTTTTTAAAATTTCTAATTTTTGTTGTAACCCCTATGTAAGTGTAGTTCAAAACAGGTATTATTTTTTTAATACTTGACTTTGTTTGAAAATGGTGCCCATTTTTGTTTCGTGACGTGCGGCATTTTTGACTTTTGAAGACAGTTGCGAGAAAAATTATATATAGCTGTGGTTAGAAAAAAAAACAAAAAAGAAACATTGTTTTCAGTACATTTCAAGCTACATTTTATGTTCTGTGCCTTTTTTCACCATCTCTAATGCAAATTGCTGAAATTTAGGGACAAAACTGATGTAAAAACCTGAGATGGTGGGTGACAAAATGTTTGTTTTTCTTTTGCTTTGATTTGATATGGAATGACCCAGTAACGGCTATATTTCCTCACACTGAGGGATAAATTCTGCAATGGATAGAGTCTCGATTCCAATCTCATTTGGGAACTGCCATATTCCTTCGTACCAAGTAAGTGGATATATTCTGTAACAGAAATATTAATTTAATCATTCTTAGGAGATAGTTGAGTGCCTTGAATTTTGTAAGGTGAAACGGCAAACTTCGCAAGTGCACGAGTACCTAAGTATATTAATTTAATTCCACTATATTCGTTTTAGCAAATCAAGCTCAAGTATTTAAGCGTGTTAAGGATATTCGCCAAGAATGGCAAGCACAGTACTATGAACATACTACCAGGCGTGGATCTACGGGGAGGGATATAGCGGCGATCGCCCCTCCCAACTGCCAGGTTTTTGGATATATTATCATTCCTAATATTTTTGAAGATTCAAATGTACTGCCTTTCATCACAAAGTTTAACAAGCTCGAGGATATTGATTCAAATTTGATTTAAGCACACTTTACGCTCATGATATGCTAGCAGTTGAAATTTGGACCCGAACCGCTGTGGAATATGCCTCCAAAGGGGACCAAACCCGAGATACCTTGAAAGAATAGTTTTCTCTCTACTTGATTGATTGAGCGATTTGCTTTATTTTACTTCATTTCTTGTGGAACTTTTGGTTAATTTGCGAAGATGGGGATGAGTGACGATATGATGGAATTGATAAATTGACACTCACAAGCACCCATGCCCACGCCGGGATTCGAACCCGAGCCCCCCTGGCGTCGTAGCGCGATGTGCTAACCACTCCGCCACGGGCGCCGGCTATCTGATTGTTGAGTTTACCGTGGCAATGGGAGGATTATGAAAACAAAATGCAACAATAACCGTCTATTCGGAGCTTCCCTGATGACGTAATGGTAACATCGTGGCGTTGTAATCAAAAGGTTCCGGGTTCGATACCCAGTGAAGGCACATACTGTTTTATATTCCGCTTTGACTTGCAAGTCCAGTGCCGGTTAGTGTATTTGAGCATAAAGTAAACTTGAAACAAATTCAAACTCAATAACCATATATTCCAGCCCTGGACCCCTATTTTTGTATTGATTGATTTGGTGTTTTAAGTCCACTTTATGCACCGAAAGGTTAATCGAGACTGGATCTAGAGTTTAAAGTAGGATCTGAACCACTTCTGCCTCCGCCGGGTATCGAACCCGGACCTCTTGATTACAAGGCGACGACGGTACCACTGCGCCATCGGAGAGGCCATCACCATTTTTGTAAAACAATACGCTAATCTCTAGGACATGAAAGCCTGCTAGGTTAGCTGTTTACAGTACTGTATAAAACTGTGCAAGTGTAGCTTGATTCTCGGTGAGGTGAGGTGCCTCATTGAAATTCGTCCCTCCCAACAGTAACTTCTGGATCCGCCACTGCATACTACCTGTGTGCCTTGTTGCCCGTGTAACTGAGTTACAGTTACAGTTACTCATTTAAAAAAGTAACTCAGTTGCAGTTACATGTACTTCAAAAGTAACTCTAAGGTACTTTTACAGTTACTTTCTGCTGGAAATTTTCTTTCAACCAAATTACGCTAATCGATAATTAATTACATAATAAAATAATTTGTGAATACTTACTTATATTTTACTTATGTTACATTTAACAGACAAAAAAACAACAAATAGAGGCTTTTAAACTTCCTACCACACCCAATCAGTAACTTTGTCAAGTTTAAATCCCAAACCTAATAACTCTTTTATCCCATTTCATACATTTTACACTGGTTTTAACCTTCCGTACTAACTTTTCTCTCTGACTTTAAGATCCTAAAATCAATAACTGTAGATCTCACACAATAACATTTTAACCATTTAACTCTATTATATGTAAACCAATGATTATTCTGGTCTCCGAATAATCATTGGACCTTTTTCTGGTATGATATTAAATCATACCATCATGTAAAAAAAAATATACAAATAAAGAACAAAGATATCTATTTTCTGTTACTGGTACATCTCTTGTATCGCAGTAGAAACTGAATTCCGGCTCACATTAAACCCTAAATCGCCAATAATTTACGGCACTTAAATAGCAACGTAAGTGTCGTAAAGTAACTGTTAAAAGTTACTTCTATCGTAAAAAAGTAACTCAGTTACAGTTACTTACTTTTAAAAGTAACTACTTGCAGTTACATTTCCTCAAAAAGAGTACTGAGTTACTTGTAACTAGTTAGCCTATAGGCTACTTCCAAACACTGCTTGTTGAGCGTTATTTTTCTTTTTAAATACAGATCAAAAGAAGTACACCCTGGACAAGGACGTATTTAGGGAGGGGGGTCCAGAGATCCGGATCCCAACCCCGAAAGACTTACTAAGTACAAAAATTAAATAAAAAATAATGAAATAATAAAATAACTAAAATTAAATAATGAAAATACATATTGTTTAATCGAGGATTATTTATTTTCGCTGAACATATTGGACGGCAAGGATTATATTGGCATCATACGACTTTGAATGAAAGCACAAAAGAAGATTTATGCAAGATGTATTACTACTTATAATAACATGCATAAAGCATTACCAGAAACTTCACTTTTCGTCAACTGGATCTAATATCCTTTTTTGATATTCTATAAATATTCAACTCTTTATCTATTTGACATTAATTTCCTTGCCAGGGCAGTTTTTTTTTACAAATTTTCCCGACCTTAACTAAGTAAGCTAGATAATGAATACGTGCTGTTAGATCACTATCCTCATACCGTCTTTTCACCTATTAATGTAATAAAAATATATTAATTAATTTGAATATTTTAATTAATACTATTTTAATTAATTTAATGTAATTATAATTACTTTATTTTAAACATTTATTATTATTAGACTATTGCTATTATTATTTTGACACACTTGGTTCGGACCCCCCGAAATATATTTATTTCTAGATGTGTGCCTCACCCTGGACTCACCAACAATGAGCTCCACTCCGAGTTCAGGGCACCGCGTTCGAAGCAAGCTCCAGGAGTCCATGGCGATGACGTGGTCCCGTGGTTCTTCCTCCTCCACGCAGATCCTGAAGGTCTTGAAGTCCCTGCAGTAGGAGGCGGCGATGGCGCTCACCAGAGCACTCGACACGTCCCGGTAACTCATCTCCAGCCGCTGGAGGCGCGAGAAAACCTGCACCACCTCGCACAGCCTGGAACAAGCAAACCTTCTGATATTCGAGCACCATTCAAGCTGTTCGTGGATGGATCAGAAACAAACGTTACAACAAATGAGAAACACACAGTATGACCTGATTGTATTCTAAGAAGGCTACACACACATCACTTTTCCACGTAATGGCCAAGGCGATTGAGACGTTTATCAGACCGCTGAACCAACTTTTTGATGCCGTCTTGGTAGAAATCATTTCCCTGCTCATTGAACCACTTCGTGGCAGTTGCCTGGACGTCATCGTCGGAAGAGAACCGTGTTCCAGACAAGTGCGCTTGTGCTTTCAGCTGAATAAAAAGGAAAAGTTACTGGGGGCCAAGTCCGGGGTGTATGGGAGGGGTTACACACTTCCCACCTGAGACGTTGCAGCAACCGTTGAGTCTGGCGGGCCGTGTGGGCTCTTGCATTGTCATGAATGAAGGTGACACCCTCACTCCACATGCCTAGCAGTATGAGTCTGGCGGAACATTCCTCGGCCACAACAAGCGTATGACACTTCGCACTCCCACGGCAGACCAATTTTGCAAGCGTCTTGCCATTGCATCGGCTACTGATGGTAAACGTAAAGTTGTCGAAACTCGTCACGAGTATATGACGCGATCTGTTGCACCTCTGGGTAAACAATTGCTTGTTTTCTATTTCGTACATTCACAGAATGCTTGTTGTAACCTTTTTTCTGATCCATCCACGTACATGATAGCCCCCTCTTATGTCGGATACTCGAGTTTGGACTACAATTAAAAATTAACCAGTAATCGTTATTACGTAGGGTGACCATACGTCCCGTTTCAGGGGCATGTCCCGTCGATATTATTAAAAAAAAAAACACTATTTATCCCGTTTTATAAAAGTATTGGAGTTAGCTTGAAAACCGAGACTAAAATTTTGAGACATTTCATGCTAAAAAAAAAAAAATGATGGAATTTTTAATCCCTAAGCGGTTGTGCGGGTCATCATGACCCGCACCTAACTTTTGTTTCTTTACAAATCCGTTAGGGTTTTAGGTAAGTGGGCCATACTCGAAGTAGCTTCTTATCTCCTTCTGCCCTCCACAGTCCCACAGGCGATATTCGGTTTGCGTTCACGTGTCGGCAGGAAAGGTTGTAGCTAAGAGGGTCGCTGTAACCCACCGCGACCATTTACGTTTGTGCAAGTATTCAGTGCTGAACATATGGAAAGAAACTAATTATCACCGATTTCATACAAAAGTGCACTGGCGGTTTCAGGATTCGTGAACAAGGGCTACGATAAGCAAAATAGCGCCCTCCCACAGGGGTGCCCACAGGGGGGTTTCATAACTCGCCCGCGTCATGGAAATTTTTTTGGGGGACATTTTATACCAATTCTATATATCTTCACACAAAAAGGGGGGGATCGTATCGTTTGATTGACTTGTTATTGATTTCTAATTTTGGTTATTATGTATAGTTTTCCTACCTACCTGTGGGTGATCGTGGCGATAGGGTTGAAATGAAACACTACCTCTTATGCCATTAGAATCGGTTTGGATGGAGGGGGGAGGGCGTGGTATTCGCATTAATACAAGGCTAGTCGAGCAGACAAACTATACAGAATAAGGTTCACTAACAATGGCAGTGAACCTAAAGTATCTAAAGTAAACATATATTGCTTAAATATGCTGTATTATACAGTGACGCAACTGTCACGGTATCCAGTGACGTAATATAAAATCACAGTTCGATTTTATGTGCACGGCAGACCACAGATTCTCAGATAAGCGACAGGCAGGCGAGAACTTAATTCCCCTCGCCAACCTGAATACACGCCCTTTGACCGCGTTTCGAGACAATAGGGCCGATGTTGTTGCATCTCGCCCAAAAACCGAAGCCAAGCCATCTTAACGTCTTTTCAACTGACATTTTTGAATCTCATATAAATATGCAGGACTTCGAGTTTGCCACACAGTTTGTCAGGATTTTCTACCTCCTTTTTGCATAATTTTTTAGGCTAATAACTACTATCACTAGTAATACTACTACTAATAATAATGATGTCATTATCATTATTGGTACGTTTATCCTTGTACTTGCCCTCCCCCCGACAAAAAAATCGTGATTGCACCTATGGTATTATATTTTTCCGCAAATTTTGTCTGACAAAAAAAAATGAATAATTAATTTGGCATAAACGGGGGGGGGGATGTTTTACCTTTTGGGGGGAGTGCGTCGTAGGCCTTGGGGGGATGGGCACCCCTGCCCCCCATACTTATACAGAATGAAAATAGATTACACAGTTTCACACAGTCTTTTACATATTACAATACCTTTACCAATTGACGTGACTAATGTACAAATTACTGCAAAAGCAAATCTATTTTTGCGTAAGTGCGTATAGTCGACACGCTAGCTACGTTAACGACCGGCTGGCTTTGAAGTCCACGGAGAACGCCCACCAGCTCCAACAATCACATTCAACGCAAATCGTTGCCACACATCTACTCTCCACATCTAATCTACGCCACCTTGTCCCTCCGCACACAAGAACCTTCCCACGGTCTCCACATTGCAACAGCGTGTCCGCAGTCATGTGACTGAGACTCCACGTGGAGTAGACGAGCAGAATGACAGCTGCGCCCATTGGCTGAAGGTTGAGTGTGATTGGACGAAAACAACTCGCCCGCTATTTATCCCCACCCATGTTTGTGGCGGCGGGTTTCTTTAGTCTTCGACGTTAACGAAGTAAACGGGTGCACTTTTTTGTTTTTATTTTTGTTCACATTGAATTTCAATAAATTTAAAATTTTCTGCTTTCCGTTGATCCATTGATAATTTTGTACAATAAAATTTGCCCAATGGTGTGTTTCATTAAAATGGGCATTTCACTTGCTCGCTTCAACAATAATACGTACCTATAAGAAAATTAGACATTTAAATGCTAAATTCCAAGTCAAAGTCTGTCGTCTCGATTTCTCTCACATAACACATATTATCACAGATCATTTGTGTCTGGTTAAACAAAATACAAAATGCGCATACAATATCATTTATTAAATCTTAAGTTATTGAGAGACAATCAAGACACGTAACCTGTTGTCCCTGAGATTAAAAGTTACAGAAATGCATAATAATTTTTGCAAACATCTTCGCCATTAGCTACCGTGTTAACCCTGAAAATTAAGATTTTGGATCCTAAGGATACATACGGACATAAAAGAAAAAAACTAGAAGCCACAAAGAAGAAATCAGAAACTTCAGAGTTCCGAACAGTATAATTACATGTCTAATCCTAATATGATTTTCTTTGAGGAACGATAAAAGAGAATTGTTTCTTGCTTTTAAAATTATTAAGACGACCGGAAGTATGAGAAATGGGTTAAACTATAGAATTGGTTACGACTACTTGACTCAAATACTATTCCAAAACGTATGATTTGGTTAACTTATTTTCTCAGGGGTTAAATGTTACTTGTGCTCATTGTCTCTCAATAACTTAACTTCACGGACGAAAGGTTGGTTAACTCACGTTTCTTGTTTTCTTGTTGTTAGCTAGGGTGACCAGATATTTGTTGACCAAAAAGAGTATAGTCTATAGGTTGAAGGTGCGCAATCACAAAACATAAAAAGAAAACGAAAATAAGGGTGGCTATTTGTTATCGCTTCTATTATGGCCCCTATAAAATAGGTCTACACTCTACAGATTCAAATTAGTTATGGGTCTAATGTAATTAGCTAATTACAAATACTTACTCACCAATGGGCACGATCGTTCATACTTCTCGGATGATTTTGCTTTCTTGAGTATGTTTAAGTCGTCCTTGATTGCCAGTCCAAACTCTTCACAGGTCATGTCCACATTGAATTTCACTTTCATTACTTGTTCGAGTGTTGATACCAGGAGTGTACTTTTTTCCTCTCGCCAATAAGTTTTAATAACACTGAAGAGCCTTTCACAACCAACATTTGTACCAGGCAGAGTAAACAAGAATTTTCTAAGAGGCACAATCACTTTTAAATTAGACCCAGCCTGTACTAAATCTTTGCACACTGACCGCCACTCATTGATTCTTTTCTTCAATCCAATCTTCAAGATGTTTTTCAACGGCTTTTGAAATTGCACAGTAAGTTTAAAAAATAACATTATTAGGGCTGAGCCGATACCGATGCCGATGTATCGGTTTTAATTCAGCTACGGATACCAGAAGATACTTTCAGGCATTTTGGTCTTTCACGAGGTCTGCAAAATCCCGCGCGACTTCTTGACAGTCTAATTATCCTGGAAATTATGCAAAATTAGAACTTCCTTTTCATTTTACACTAATTTTGCACGAAAAACTATATTTTGTTACTACATAATATCCATTTTAATATTCTGATGCAATTCTTGAATATTCTAAAGCAAATTTCTTGGTATGTTGATGCATATAATTGGAGGAGAATATTTACACACCAATATTGATCAATATTTTGAACAAATTTTAATTATTGCAATTTTCAAGTATCTGTATCGGTGGGAATCGTTAAGAGTATCGGCATCGGTATCGGTTCAAAGTGGTATCGGCTCAGCCCTAATCATTATCATTAAATTCCAATGAATTTGAAATATGTTTTGCTTGTTGATGGAATATGAAAATGACTTGAAATTGTTCATAGGAAATTCTTGAGTCAAGGAGTAAAATACTTCTGTTTGTTGACATCTTGTAGTTTTCCGTTCTGTGGATTTTAAGGCATTTTTACGCGTAAAATAATGAATGAAATTAAATAGCAAGGAAAAGGGTATTTGGAGATTTTTGCAAATTGAAAAGAGTATAGAGTATATGAATCTCTAAAAGAGTATAATACTCTTAAAAATAGTATGTCTGGTCACCCTATGTTAGCAGTATCTAGTACTATACGTAGTTTTACCAAGAAATGTCCAATTCTTGCAGCAATATTTTATTGTGATTTCAAAAGAAAACCAGGAGAGAAGCAAAGACAAAAACAACACTAAACCTGACGTAACTAATGTTATCCAAAACTCAAGTGTAACTATCTCTAGTTTCGAAACTCGAATCGCAAAACTTTTTCACTATGATACTGTTCGGGAAAAGTGTACAAAAATGATTCGCTAGAAGTTGGCCGTTTTTCAATGATTTCAATAGCTCACCAGATTTCAAACGTTTCAGAAAATTATTCATGAAAGTAGACTGACGCAACGTAGCCTTTTCCCGTTCTCTCTGCCTTTTCCTATTTTCTGAGGAAGTTACATACCAACAAATATGCGCAAGAACAAGAACAAGTTTACCCCAAAGGATGCATTCAGTAAATAAAATCCGACTTCGTTCTGCCTTCATGTCCCCCCGGAGTCCGTAAAACAACAAGGGGTACGGCCGTACCATCGTACCCCCCCCCCCCCCCCCGGAGCTGCCGGTGCAAAAGTGTACTATATTTCTTTCCTTATTATATTACTGTTCAAAAAACTCTCATTCTTTGTTTCTTTTCCTAAAAATATACTTCTTATTTGAGACACACGCAGAAATGGTGCATTTATTCAACGTAAGTATTTACAAATATTACTAAGAACACAAACATGTTAGTAAAAATAAATATATACGTTTATTTATTTGCCTTAAGATGTAAAATAAATAACAGAAGGACAAAACGAAAAAAAATATGTCTCTAAATATTGAAAAGAAGAAAGTTTAAATTTGCGGGTCACAGTGACCCATTGTGACCGCAATAAATTGTGAAACGAGCGCGACCTCTCCCGGGTCAAACTAATGTCATTGCAACACTGTGGTAAAACAGCTGGATTGCGATTCAAGCACTTCATAGTTACCTTAATGTTCCATTGTCGGGAACATTCGAAGGACAGCAGTTTACTATTTACGTTAGCTCGATCGCTGGTTGTATTGTTTTGTGTGTGTTCCGTTATTTAAAGAGCAGTGAATAAGCATCAAGAAGTGTACATTCACGGCGCGCTACGACGCCAGCGTTCGAATCCCGGCGTGGACATGGGTGTCCTTTGTGAGTGTCCCTTCATCAATTTCATCATATCATAACTCGTTCTCATCGTCGCGGTTATCCAAAAATGGCAGAAAAGCAACGCTAAATAACAAAAAAACAAATCAATGAAGTGTACATGTGGTTTCAATACGAACCTGCAAAAGGAATTTGAATTTCTGCGTCTTGACACGAAATCAAAAGTGAGAGATATGTGGGGTAAGTTTTCTGGGGAGTCTTATGAAGAATAATTGTGTAATATTATCGTGATTATAAACATACTATTATTTATTAAAGTATGAAGCATATAAATGTTACATAATAAATAATAAATGAAATATGATCCCCCGCCATAAGAGATTAATAATTATAATCTCGGTAAGACTTACATAGTATTTCTTGTCCCTTCTGATCAATCTTTGATGTTAGTCCTATGCTGAAGATGAGGAATGCGAGAAGTATTTATCAGAAGAACCAGCCTTGTTGCGAACAGCATTATTCTTCATAAAACTCCCCAGAAAACTTACCCCACATATCTCTCACTTTTGATTTCGTGTCAAGACGCAGAAATTCAAATTCCTTTTGCAGGTTCGTATTGAAACCACATGTACACTTCATTGATTTGTTTTTTTGTTATTTAGCGTTGCTTTTCTGCCATTTTTGGATAACCGCGACGATGAGAACGATTTATGATATGATGAAATTGATGAAGGGACACTCACAAAGGACACCCATGTCCACGCCGGGATTCGAACGCTGGCGTCGTAGCGCGCCGTGAATGTACACTTCTTGATGCTTATTCACTGCTCTTTAAATAACGGAACACACACAAAACAATACAACCAGCGATCGAGCTAACGTAAATAGTAAACTGCTGTCCTTCGAATGTTCCCGACAATTGAACATTAAGGTAACTATGAAGTGCTTGAATCGCAATCCAGCTGTTTTACCACAGTGTTGCAATGACACTACTTTGACTCGGGAGAGGTCGCGCTCGTTTCACAATTTATTGCGGTCACAATGGGTCACTGTGACCCGCAAATTTAAACTTTCTTCTTTTCAATATTTAGAGACATATTTTTTTTCGTTTTGTCCTTATGTTATTTATTTTACATCTTAAGGCAAATAAATAAACGTATATATTTATTTTTACTAACATGTTTGTGTTCTTAGTAATATTTTTAAATACATACGTTGAATAAATGCACCATTTCTGCGTGTGTCTCAAATAAGAAGTATATTTGTAGGAAAAGAAACAAAGAATGAGAGTTTTTTGAACAGTAATATAATAAGGAAAGAAATATAGTACACTTTTGCACCGGCAGCTCCGGGGGGGGGGGGGGGGGGTACGATGGTACGGCCGTACCCCTTGTTGTTTTACGGACTCCGGGGGGACATGAAGGCAGAACGAAGTCGGATTTTATTTACTGAATGCATCCTTTGGGGTAAACTTGATCTTGTTCTTGCGCATATTTGTTGGTATGTAACTTCCTCAGAAAATAGGAAAAGGCAGAGAGAACGGGAAAAGGCTACGTTGCGTCAGTCTACTTTCATGAATAATTTTCTGAAACGTTTGAAATCTGGTGAGCTATTGAAATCATTGAAAAACGGCCAACTTCTAGCGAATCATTTTTGTACACTTTTCCCGAACAGTATCATAGTGAAAAAGTTTTGCGATTCGAGTTTCGAAACTAGAGATAGTTACACTTGAGTTTTGGATAACATTAGTTACGTCAGGTTTAGTGTTGTTTTTGTCTTTGCTTCTCTCCTGGTTTTCTTTTGAAATCACAATAAAATATTGCTGCAAGAATTGGACATTTCTTGGTAAAACTACGTATAGTACTAGATACTGCTAACATAGGGTGACCAGACATACTATTTTTAAGAGTATTATACTCTTTTAGAGATTCATATACTCTATACTCTTTTCAATTTGCAAAAATCTCCAAATACCCTTTTCCTTGCTATTTAATTTCATTCATTATTTTACGCGTAAAAATGCCTTAAAATCCACAGAACGGAAAACTACAAGATGTCAACAAACAGAAGTATTTTACTCCTTGACTCAAGAATTTCCTATGAACAATTTCAAGTCATTTTCATATTCCATCAACAAGCAAAACATATTTCAAATTCATTGGAATTTAATGATAATGATTAGGGCTGAGCCGATATCACTTTGAACCGATACCGATGCCGATACTCTTACCGATTCCCACCGATACAGATACTTGAAAATTGCAATAATTAAAATTTGTTCAAAATATTGATCAATATTGGTGTGTAAATATTCTCCTCCAATTATATGCATCAACATACCAAGAAATTTGCTTTAGAATATTCAAGAATTGCATCAGAATATTAAAATGGATATTATGCAGTCACAAAATATAGTTTTTCGTGCAAAATTAGTGTAAAATGAAAAGGAAGTTTTAATTTTTCTGTATTATTCGTAATTTAATTGATTGTGAACGGAGAGCTTTACACCTTCCAGGAGGTGGTCGCTTATGTTGCAGACCACAAGGAGACGATCTCTCAATTTTAGACATCAAAGATGAAGTTATCACCATATAATCTTTGGTTAACAAATAATTTTCTTCGCTCGCCACGAGACTCAAGCCTGGTAGTGTCCCTTTAACTACGGCACTGACATGTTTCGTAAGTTAATCCAAGTTCAAGGACGTATTTAGGGGGGGGGGGGTCCGGACCCCTCCTCCCCGAAAGACTTACCAAGACTAAAATGAAAATGTACTTTTTCTCATTTGTTGTACCATAATCGATGGTCATTTATTTCCTATGAACTTGGAAGACAAGGATTATTACATTGGGATCGTACTGCTTTGAAGGACAGAACCAATGAAGATTTATGCACACTACTACTTATGAAAATATGCATAAAATATTAATCAAAAACATACTTTTGTATTATTCAATAAATATTCAATTCTTTATCTATTTGATATTAATTTCCTTATTTTTATGCAAAATTGGCAATCTTAAGTACACGAATTAGATAATAAATACATCCTGTTATATTTAGATTCTTTTACCGTTATTTAAGTATTCATGTAATAATAAGAATTCATTACTAAATTTACATATTGTAATTAATATTTAATTTAACTATAATTTAATTGTTTTAATTTAAACATTTTTATTATTGTTATTATTATTTTTATTATTGTCTCTGGGACACTTGATTCTACCCTCCTACTCCCCGAAATATATTTCTAGATATGTGCCTGTTCAAGTTAAAATTCATCTCGAATCGTCACATCACCTGATATCTCCTGGTTCCATCGGAGGACCCGTGATGTAGTTCCGCAGGTTGAGGACGACCACCGTTCCCTTGCACCTGTAGGCCAGCGCCTGTAGGATGGTGACTGCATCTGGAATGTCCAGCTCAGCCTCCTCCAGGTTGAGCACAGACAGCTCCTTCTGCCCACTGGAATGAGACCGAAACCAATCAACTCTTACCTACTTTCCTTATCCACATAAAGGCCGTGTCCGAAAAGTGCAAGACCGTACATCGAACTGCACTTCGACTGCAGCGCCAAATGCGATCAGTAGATGAAGCTGAGGACGCGTTGTTTTTTCCGAGTTTTATAGACTGGTTTTTCTCCATAAAAATCACATGGCATTTTCAAATTTTCTTATACATACATTTTCACACATTAGAAGAACCTCAACCAACAACTTGCTGGTTTTCTACCTCGGTCTTTCAAACAAATGAACAAGGAGTGCAGGAGTCACGTATTCAAGTCTGCAACTATGAGAGCTACGTGCTGTGGCTTGATTGCTCGTGTACTTGGAGGTAGAAAATAAAAATAAGAACATAAAAAATAAGAAAAATTCAAGTACAACAATATTTCCTGTGCATTGTGCTTACTTATATGTAAAAATACGTATAACCAAAGGTAAAATCTCTATCGGCAACATCACACACGTTAAGATCAGTTACTACATCAGTATTTATATTCATTTAATGTAAATTTAGGAAAGAGGTTACTTATTTAAAGCTAAAATACATGACTAAAATTAGACTTTGGATTTGCATTTTCATTTTACCTTAAATTTCTCTTACATTCAAAGTTCACTTTCTAAATAATTGGAAACAATAGATTTATTATATATACTTAAACTCTCTCCCTCTCTCTAAAAAAAAAAAAAACTTTGTTATTGCATCAGAAATTATTAGATTCTTAAGATTGGTGTGTGGTGTATTCATTATTCACATTTTGCAACGAATGAACTAAGAACATTCGTTAAAACCTTTTAGTTGCAGTGCGTTATTTGCACAATCGTTTAATGATGAATGTCAACTATTTAAAGTGAAATAACTTAGCCGCTTCAAAACTAAGGCAAAGTTACAAGAACTAATCTGCAATAATGTTAACTAACCTAACCACAACTAACAGAACTTATTTTTATGAACAAGCAAGCGAATATTAATCTAAAAACTAAAATCTAACTGCCATAAACTAATCTAGCCTCACAGAACCTATCGTAGTGTAAACATAACCAACCTAACCAAAACTATTGTAACGAAGAACTTGATCTAAATCATCTTGTCCAAGCTTTGGTTTGATGTTTTAAGTCCACTTTATGCACAGTAAGGCTAATCGGGACTGGACCTACAGTTTAAAGTGGGATCCGAACCACTATGCACCTCCACCGGGTATCGAACCCGAGACCCCTTGATTACAAGGCGATGAAGCTACCACTGCACCATCGGGGAGGCCCTCCTGGCCAAGCTAAACATAACCAAGCATAATCTAATATAATCAGAATCTAACATAATTGCCTAATCAAACGAACACAATTTATCTATTCTATCCAGATAAATGTAGGGAGAAAACTTAAATGAGATAAAAACAAAATGTGAAATATCAGAAACGTGTGTTATAAATACAATACTTGCCGCAAGATAAGAATAAACAAATTATTCGATTGGAATTGACTATAAGAAACAGAAATCGACTTTAAAAAGGGGAGGTAAAGATTTGGCCTGACATTATGAATGTGCTATTTGTTTACTTCATAATTATGGAACAAAAAAACATTATGTTAACATGAATAGCAGTTTACACTCTAGAATAAACGCAAGTATCTTGGTGCAAAACTGAAGTATTTACCAAGTACTGCAGCCTTTAAGGATATTTGAAAAGTTAGTAACTCAGAACCTGGTTTATTTCTGTACACTATTTACTCAGTGCAATGCTTACTTGAGAAATCTCTTAAGAGATTTGGCGATCCTGTTTTTGGCAATGCCATCCGACCAACACTTTTTGAAATATAATCCTTTTAGGACAAACATCTTCAACTGGCAACCAGCATATTTCAATGCCCCAAGCGACTGGGAAATTTTTTTCGAATAACGTAGAGTTGTGTAATTTTGGGGTCTTGGGCAAACAAGTTGCAGGCATTTAACATGGCGGCCTTGCTTTTCAGCGAACGTCACGTGACATTTTAGATCAACCAGTCCATCAAACTGCAAGCGATGGAAGCGCCAAACTTGTGGAGCGTTGAAAGCTACCGACCAGCTCTTGCACACTAGCGCCGCCCTGAACCTATCGGAAAGGTTTAAATGGGCGAAAATGTTCACCAAGGCCAAATGAGGAAGGGAGTTCCAGTCGGACCATGCTGAATCAGTTGTTTCTTTCATGGCAGGTCACTCGACGTTCACAAGGAAACGAAGAAGATGCTAGTTTATTGTTATTGTTCCTTTTCCACAAGAAATTTGTAATTATGTAATGAAAATATCAATGGAGGCTGACGGTGTTTTGCTGTATTTGTTGCACTCTTTTGAGACAAACTTGACGAGGAAAGGTTTATAACATCCTAAGTTAAAAGCGTGCTAAGTTTACAAATTTCAAGTTTTACAATGAATTATACTGTAATGTTGATGCAGTATGTATTTAAAGAGAAAATTATTTATTTCAATATTTATTTAAATGCCTCTTAAATATTCTTCTGAATTGTGTTTTTTAATATTATGAACAATCTTTAAATCCGTTGTTGATCTGCCAAATTACTTAACTATAAGTGTCTCTTCATCGGAGAAGTGCAAAATAAGACTCTTTGTAATTCGTTCTATTATGGTTACAGTATCTCTGATTTTTATTCCTGTCTCTGTGCATGATTCTTTCTCTGCTGGAAATATAATTTCTGATGTAGGCTATTTTTGTGTACACCAAACGGCAAAAGTAACAGTAGGAGACTTGACTGATATGATTTATTTTACTTCCCATTTTTACCACTCTTACCTAATCGGGAAGATGAGGAAGACTGACGATATGATGAAACTGGTGAAGTCTTACAAAGAACACTCATGCCCAAGCTGGGATTCCAACCAGGAACCTGTGGCGGAGTGGATAGCACGTAGGCAATCACGATTAAAATTACCACCTGAGCGCTAGTGTCGCTTCCAATATGGTCGCTCTACGTAGGATAAATCTTTCTTTACATTCAGTAGTAGTGCGTAATAGCAGCGTGTTGTCATTGCTGTTATGGAAGAAACGTTTAATTACGCGATATTTTTTAAATATTGCGAATGCAATGTGAATTCCAGGGACTATAACGAAGGTGAAGCTGTGTTGAGAACGAAGCATTTATGATAGGTAGGGGTGTGCGGGACAGAACTTTTTGGGTCGGGACGGGAAATTTTCTAAATCCCGATATTCGGGATGGGAAAAATTCGCAATTTCCCGACAAAGTCGGGAAATTTTCGGGACGAGATATGTTTAAAATTTCCCGAAGCCTTGGAAATCTCGAATTATACACGTCATATTCACATTAAATGATTGTTTTTGCATTTCTGGAATAAAAACGAACAATTTCCGATAAGTTCTAGAAACTTACAATGCAGAAAACGTCGAGAATTAACGAACGACTTTTTAAAATGATCATTCGGTATTTCCCGACTGCTCGGTATCCCGAAAAGTCGGGATAGGGGCGGGAACTTTTTTTCCCGATCCCGGTCCCGACTTTTCGGGATCCCGCACACAATAGGAAAAATGAAACTAATGTATACGCACTGGTTCTTGAAAGCAGTGCTGTTTCATCTAAACCTCGGTTGTAACTGGGCTCTCAGAAATGATTTGAAAATAAAGCAATTCACCTGTATTGCAAAGCTTGGGGAGAACAAAAATGTAAACATGCCGGTGCAGTTCTTTCCCCAAAGAGGCAGGCTGGTTTAATAACAGCACAGGATAATAATAACAACAACAATTTCACGGCTATCTTCACTGAAAATTCACTTACTGAATGAAACAGCAACATTAGCATGCCAATTTCCTTTTTCTGGCTTACCTTTATGATTACAGACATTAATTAATTCTCAAACTATTTTCATCTTCGACTTGCACCTGTTCCAAATTACATACATAATACATTGTTTTCGAAAAGAAATGCTATATTCATAAAGAACAATTTAAAACATACTTTCATGGTAATAAAATCATCATTGGGAAAATAAAGTGAACAGACTCGTGCATTCTTCGTAATTTCCTTGCCGCATTTCAGTTATCCCCCCATGCTAATCTTGTCAATCAGTTCTGTTTTCCCTGATTTATTTCCAAATTTCATTTTGTTGATTCCACAGGGTGGAAAACCCATGTAAGCTTTTCACTTGTCCTGACCAACAAAACGATTTAGTGCAGAAGGTAAACAGTAGACGTTACTTTTTCGCATGTTCCCCATGCTTTAAACGGCTTCAACACAGCAAAGTGTCCTACATGTAGTGGTTCCTGAAAATCTCACCAGATGGCATATGGGATAATTTTAATCGCCAATTGTCAAGTCATTTCCATTCGGTCTGTTTTCCACAACGTCTGTGAAATAAAAACGTCAATTAACATTGGACACCATTTCCACATCAGTAGAATTTCATTTCTTAAGGGCAAGAGGGAGAGTTTCCCCGAGGTCCTTCCGTCTGCGGCGGCTGCGAGCACTGTTGCCAACTTAGCTCTTTTGGACAAGATCTGGCTCTTTCGTGTACTCGTTTTGCTGTGAACTGGGGCGACCGTCCCCCTGACCCACTATGGTGTCATCACTGGTGGCCCACATAGACCAACTTTTGCCATAAATATACATTTTGCACGTGATATTGTTATATTGACTGCGTCGCCCCACCCCTTTTTACCTCCCCGCCGTGGCTGACGTGCAGATGACATAATATTGTTATTCCGGAATACTTTATTTTCGATTTCATACGATCATCATTGGATCATTGAGGTAAGCGATGCAGCCAGTTCTAGACGGTGAAAACTAAGAATAATTTGTCATCACTTCAAAGTTAACGGTAATAGCAGCGCCTCCTTCCTCACCTCTTTTGACACCTAACAACAAAGGAAGCACTTTATCGAGCCTTGGAACATCTAGTTCCCTGAAAGTAAGTTTTAATTAACTCCATTTATGGTGAAATTTAGCTCTTTTTTTGCCCATCAGATTTGTCTGCGGCGGAGAGGAGTTGTGCACCAGAGAAATACCTCGCGCTTATGGAAGTACTATTGTTATTTGTTCTCTCGGGAATATCAAGCATCCAGTGACGTAGAAAAATACACGAATGGAAAAAGGACACGTTGAAAAAGGTTTTGGTAGTTGGAAAAGTTGAAACTCACATTTGATTAGTCGTAACTTGAAGTTGATTCTCCATAAGGCAGTGGCTCCCGTGGCTGTCTTGCAGGTGAGCCTCAAAATGTTCCAATATTTTCACTGAAACAACATTTACTTGTTAGTCCACACATGGTATTAGATAAGCTTGTTGCAAACATGTGCTTATTTAGTACTATTTACATGTAAAATGTTTCGAAAGTTCAGTCACTTGCTTACGTCACGCATGCGTTTCGGAACCGGTATTTTTCGTCGGCTACGATTGGCTACGGTATGAAGTTACAGTAATATAGCAAGTTCTAATAACCCACAGTAACACCATACTTCTTTTCAGAAATATTGCTTTAATGAGTTTGAATTGTTGATTCCTTGCAGATCCTACCACAGTCTACAGTATGAATACTTTGGAATTAGTGTTTGATTAGTATAAATCCTTGTTGTTATTGTATTGAGATTCCGTGACATACGTTAACTTTGGACGTTGATAAAAAAAAAAGATAGAATATTGTGAATGACTGTTAATGAATGTAAACACAAAAGAACAGATCAAGTTAATTCGTAAAAAAATAACAGTGAAAATTACTTACAGCTACTTTGAAAAGTAGTAGTAACTCTACTCGATTTACTTTACAAAATGATTAACGGTAACCGTAAGTGAATTCAAAAGCGCCAATAAGATTTTTTTCAGACAGGAACAAGAATTGATTATGAAAAAAATGGCGTTGAGCTTGTGTTCGGCTAGGAGGTTTTTCGGATCGTGATTGTGTTATCCGGTTTTTATTTCGTAGTTATTACGTGTTTGACTATAAAATACCTCTTGTGAGGTATTCGAAGTGAAAATTAATTTGGATTTATTAACTTAGTGTGTGTATTTGTGTAAATAAGAGTATAGTAGTGGTAACGATAAACTGACTCACCTGAACGCTATTAATCAGTGTAATGGGGGAAGAAGCAACCCTATGTGCTGCTGATACCCTATTAGCATTAAGCGGTGGTGAAACTCCCGTCTTTCTACAGACTAATATATCAAGAGTGAATGACGAGGATGCTATCATGAAAGGGGAGGAAGAAAAACAAGAACATCGTGCAAAAAAGAGATCGGCGGATTCAGAATCAACTGCCCAACCAGATAAAATCATCCGATCGAACGAGAATGAAAATTCTCCATCACGACAGTACACATATGACAATGCACAATCAGGTCCATATATAGTACTGTTAGAGGGAACAGGAAAAAATATAGGAAAACTGTCCGGTGGCAGTTTAGGGAATACATTTCGAAAGGCAGGACTAGACATAGAATTGATCGAACAGTGTGGTAAAAATAGAGTCCGTGTGACTTTTCCAAATGCAAAAGCTGCAAATGCTTTCACACAAAACGAAATGTATCATAAAGATTTACAGGTTCGAACTAGAATTCCTCAAGCTCTTGTACAGCGAGACGGTCTTATTTTCGGAGTTGGCATAGATATCAGTGTACAAGACATTATGGATGGAGTGCAATCGGCGATCCCAGTCATCAGCGCGAGGCGTATGCAGAAGAAAGTATGGAATAATATGGGTTCTTTCGATCTGGGAGACACAAAATTAATATGCCTAACCTTTCAGGGTAATGTCTTACCAGAAAGAATACTAGTAAACAGTGAAATTTTCGAGGTCCGACCTAGAACGAGGTCTGTCTTACAATGTCAAAACTGTTTCCGTTATGCGCATCAAACTAAGAACTGCCGTTCAAAAGCAATCTGCATCAACTGTGGAAAAGAAAAACATGGAGATTCCTGCACAGAAGTTCCTATTTGTGTCATATGTCGAGGTAATCATAGAGCTACATCCCCAGATTGCCCTCAACGACAAATAGAACAGCAAATACAGACGCGGATGGCGGAGGAAAACTTATCTTATTTTGAAGCTAAGGCAAAAATATTGGGGACATATAAACCACCTCTAACCAGAAGAGACATTTTGGCACCTCCATTAACTGCTAAACAATTTCCACCGCTCCCCTCTCACGCTGAGGTCATCCAATGTACAATGGCAAGTCCATTAATATCTGTGACAACTAGAGAGTCAATAACTCCTAAAATAGTTACATCCTCGCAACCCTCAATGCGAAAACAGAAAAATCACACGAGTGTGAGCAAAGATGGGCTGCACTCACGTAGAAGTAATATAAGGACACGAGAAACTCCAAAACCACCTAAAGAGCTATTTTATGAATCTTCATCACTTGACAGTTTATCCGAAGACGAGGAGAATACGCCATCACCCCCAATTGGACGAAATGCGCAACCCCAGTCTGGATCCAATCACATTGAGCAACATCCACATGAGCATAGATCATCAAATAGACAGATCATTTCAAATCCTCCAGCGGAAAATCTTCAGGCACTGTATAAATCGTTAATGCAAACTTTGCCAGAGCTGTGGTCGGCACTAATAAATATATCAGAACTTAGAAGACAACAACCACTACTTAAACATATTCATGAGCTAACAGGGAATCTCTTGACTGTTTTACAAAACTTAATTTCATAAATCCAGGAATCAAAGAGGAAAAAATTAATAGTATATTGTAGGGAATGGAATTTTTAATTCAGTGGAATATAAATAGTTTTTCTGCACGTAAAATCGAATTAAATAAACTAATTGAGGAATCCCATCCTTTAATTCTCTGTTTACAAGAGACTAAAGGAAAGCAATACGAGAATTACAATCTAAAATATTATAATACTATAGGTCCGCCATTTCAACACAATGAAAGAGGTGTGAGCATACACATTCATGAGAGTGTGGCCCACCAAACTCTTTTTTTATACCCAAAAATTAATATAGTAAACAGATATCATGTAGAAATCATAGCAGTGCGCATAAAAATACAAAACTTTTATTTCAGTATTATTAATTTTTACATACCTTCGAATTCGTTATCTCAAAAAATACAACTACAAGATTTTCAAGGTATTCTGGACAATATTCCAGGCCCTTATATTTGTGTAGGAGATTTTAACGGGCATCATCCAATGTGGGGGCGGTTCACGATCAGATCATTTAGGCCAGATTTTAGTGGACTGGATAGAACATAATAATTTTATCATACTTAATGATGGTTCCATAACACATATTCCTCGATCAGGAAATAATCCTTCTGTGATAGATCTAACCATAGTGTCTGATGAAATTTTCCCCCAACTTACCTGGTTTGTGGATGAGGATATGCGTGGAAGTGATCACTTACCCATACATGTTCAAGGAAGATTTATGTATAATGTACAGATCCCGCGAAATACACCTCTCCTTAGACGCTGGAAAACTAACCTTATTGATTGGCCATTGTATTCCACAACAATTGACTCCTTGATATTATCAGAAAATTTACGATCTAATACTGATATCTCGTATTCTCAATTTATACAACTAATTACAAAAACTCTGGATATCGTAGGTGTACGTTCAAAAGGGCAAGATACACATAGATTCCCACAATTATATTGGTGGACACCAAAATGCGAGACTGCTAAACAGAACCGTAAACGTGATGAGAAAACATTTGCTAGCAGACCCACAATTACCCACAAAATTGCCTGGAAGAGAAGTCAGGCTCTTGCTAAAAAAGCTTTCAAAAAAGCCAAAAAAATAGCCTGGATAAATTATTGTAACTCTTTAGGAAATGCTGAACCTATAAAACTCGTCTGGAAAAAATTTAATTCTTTAAGACACCCGAAACTAAGCAGGAAACAGACAATTGATGTAACCTGGCAAAATGAATTTCTCTCCATGATTGCGCCTCCTTCAGTAAATATAGAATATCAACCTCCTCTCGTTCCACAACAAATTTTTACAAGAGAGTTTCCAGCTGTGACTGTCATAGAATTACATAATATACTACATAGAGTTAAAAATTCAGCACCAGGAATGGATGGAATTCCATACCAAGCTATAAAGAGCTTACCTAAAAGGGGATTTGATATTTTAGTCGCTATATACAATAAAACATATACCGGGGGTAGTATACCTTCAGAATGGAAAACACATGTAGTAATTCCTATATTAAAGTCGAATAAACCACCATCAAATGCCCGTTCCTACAGACCAATAGTTCTAATTTCAGTATTGGAAAAATTATTCGAACGCACGCTACAAAAACGTCTTATGTGGACTTTAGAAAAACAACGATTCTTTCCCCCTACGCAAATTGGTTTCAGATTACAACATAGTAGTCAAGATGCCATTGCAATTCTCAACGCTGTAATTCAAAATAACATTGTTATGAATTCCTATTGTTATAGTTTATTTATCGATGTGGAAAAAGCCTATGATGCTGTACCACTGATGCAACTTTGTCAATTACTAGAAAGAATATATATATCTCCTATGATTCCCAGATTAATTTGGAATTTATATGCTGATCGAAAATTTTTTGCCTGGTTTCAAAATTCTATCCAGGGGCCTAGATTCACAACTACAGGAATTCCACAAGGAGCTCCACTCAGTCCTGTACTATTTAATATATACACACAGTCTCTACACAATGAACAATTGGAGGATTTTGAACTTATTCAGTATGCAGATGATTTCTGTTTTTACAGAATTACTCCACAAGCAACACAGGGATTAATAGACATGACACGTTTAATACATAAACTTCAAGCATGGTTTTATGAAGTAGGTTTATCTTTCAACCTTAATAAATCTCAAGTTATGATTTTTAATTCTCGTAGCCAAAATGTATTTCCTAATAATATTAATCATATTTCTGACATCCCAGTGGTATCTACATGTAAATATTTAGGAATTCATTTCGATCGTAAAAATAATTGGAAACTGCATATAGATCATTTAATAAATAGAGGGAAATCTGTCCTAAACATTCTTCGTGGATTGGCAACTACTAAGTGGGGCAGTCAACCCACAATTATGTTACTATTTTACAGAAACTGCTTTCGTTCCTTATTTGAGTATGCGGCTTTCAGTTACGGTGGTGCGTCCTCAAAACAGTTACAAAAAATTGATGTACTACAACGCAACGCATTACGAATTTGCTCTGGATTGATGAATTCTAGTCCAAACGTAAGTGTTTATATGGAAAATAGAGAGATGGCTCTATCTCATCGGCGCAAACAATTAACAAATAAATTTCTTTTTCAAACCTGGGAGAATCATAATCATCCATTTAATTTGCTATTTGAAACACAAAAACAGTGGGCAATTATGAATGTTATAGATCCGATCAACCCGAAATTTTATTTTCTTCATTGTTATTGTATGGATCCTGACGCGTACCAAAATTCTTTCACATATCATTCACCTCCAGTATATAAATTAGAATTGCCTCTTTATGCTCAGGCTAACGTCCAATTTTTAGATCATGGTCAGCACGCTCGGTATAGAGAAATATGGCCAGATTTAATTTTCATATATACTGATGGCTCCAAAAAATTTCAGGATGTAGGTTGTGCGTTTTATATTCCTGAAATGAATCAACACCAAATATTTAGGTTACCAGCAGACACTACAATTTTTACAGCAGAATGCTATGCTATTTACCGTGCATTAACTTATTCCATACAAAATAACTATAAAAAAATACTCATTCTAACAGATGCGTTAAGTGTCTTACAGGCACTAACATCATCATATCCTCAACTATGTCGTCAATCTATTTTCATTATATTGATTATACAATTAACTCAACAAGCACAATCGAAAAATATTACTGTTCAGTTTACATATGTCAAGGCACATCACATTAACCAGAGTAATAATATGGCAGATATGTACGCTAAGAGAGCAAGGGATTTACCTCAAATATCTTTCATCAGACTCCCTTATACAGATCTATTACCTAGAGTTAAAATTAAAATAAAAAATCACTGGAAAATTTGCTGCAAGGAACAATTGACGATGGTAGGTCACACATATAGATGGCTGGCGGAATTTGATGCAAGTCAACCATGGTTTCACAGATGTCCTCTTCCAAGACAGGTTATAGTTTTTATTAATAGATTGCGAACTGGTCATGTACGTACACCAGCACATTTAGCGAAAATAGGTATTATACATCAACAAAATTGTACATGTGGTAAAGATAATCCAGATGCCCAACATTTATTTTTGGAATGTGATCAATTCTCTCACCAACGAAACATATTATATAAAAATCTGATAAGATTAAAAATTCCATTTCCTATATCTTTACTTTCTCTTTTATCTGATTTATCAATACCAATTATTTGGATTTTATATGGATACGCTCGAAAATGTCAAATTGAATTATAAACAGAACATAGAATGTAAAAGTGTAAAAATTGAAGATTGTTTCGTGTCATCTGTTGCGTATTGTAAGGAAAAGTTGTGTAACAGAAATCCCATACCACAGACTAATGATGTCCCATAGTATAAATACAGAAACATTGGCCAAAGTCGACAGTGTTTTGTCTGACAGGGTCAGAAGAAGAAGAAGAAGGAACAAGAATTACTTTTCATCGGATGAAGACTGAGGTCAGAAAATCGTGTAAGTTGCTGAAATAAAAATTAATAGTAGTAACCACAATCTAATCAATATTAGTATGGTCATAAATTATTATTAATAGTAGTACATGATTTTTCGTACATTGCTAAGTTTTTCAGTATTTTTAAAGTTTTAATCCCATTTTAAGAATTTTAAAATCTCCTAACTGCACTTTATTCCACAAAGGATCGGGTAGGGGAGAAAAAATATATTTTAGCGTTTTTATTAGAATGCTTTAATGTCGTTAAGCAACCTCAAATTACAATAGGTAGTGTCATACAAATGTAATAGTACAGGATACATTGTTAGTACAAAATAAATTTACATCATAGCTTAATAATATCAATTGTACAGTCAGTTAGGTTATATCACAAACTGTTTCTTCAAATTCTTCTATGCTATAAATACAATTATCTATTAGCCATTTCTCTATGCATTTACGTAAACTCTATAGAGCCAATGACTTTATCTCCTGAGGTAGTGTGTTGTACAATTTCATACCAGTATATCTATAGCTGTTTTGGGATTTGTATAGTCTAAGAAATTTACAGTCAAGATCATGTCTCGGCTCCGGTATGCCTTTCTACACCCTCGATTTCAGGCACATTTCAAATATTTTCGTGAAAATATTTAATTCCTCATAACAAACAGTGTTTGCAAATAGCGCGGAAGTTAATTTTTTAGATCTACGTGCTACGAAACTTACGTTTTTTTAAAAATTAAAATTCCTTGCGTAACGTCAAAAAGGTTTTTCAGAGCTTCTATGATGGCGGATGATGGATTCACGTCACAGGCGCAAGTCTGAAGATTTCGAATCATGGATTCATGTCACAGGTGCATGTCTGATTTTTTTCTTTTTCTTCTTATGATTGACTTGTGCAATGGGAACATTTGCGATTGTGATATATGTTATTTGTGAGATATATTGGCGGATTGGACATTTCAGACATTGGATTTCATTTATGCGACTTCAGAAATTGGAATTAATTGTTTCTTTTTGGCAACTGCAGGCCGTAAAGGAGAGGGTTGTATTTTCTAAATGACTTGTGGGATGGGATAATTTGCGACTTCTTATTTTTATGATGGGAAGGGAGTGGAGGGTGGTATTCTGTGGAAAAGGACAATAAGGACTTTCAACGTAGGAGTTACTTCATTTTTGGACTTACATATTTAACTTCGACCCGCAATTCAGTGCCTGGCCTTGGTAAAAAGAGGTAAGTTACCTTCTTAGGTTTAATTTTAGCCTTCATTTTTGGTATCTTCATGTGTCAATGCGGAAAACAGTGAGAAATAGTGTTGGGGGGAGGTGACTCCGGTCAATTTCTAACATGCCTTTAAAAGGGGCTCTATAAATAAAGGTGGGGCCGCGATAGCAGTAGGGGGCGGTAGGTCAATTACCCCATGGGCGGAGCCCGGAATCGTTGGGAAATTTGGACTCAACAACTTAAAACGACAAATATCTCAACTTCAAACGGCTGTACATTCGTAAATACTTGTTTCCGCGCTCCAAATTTTTATTCTTCATAATTAGCATCACATAATCTTCATAAAAAAAACCCTCCGAAATCGAGGGTGTAGAATGGGATACCGGACCCCATGTCTCTTTCTAGTATTATAATTATATACTGTATTACGTTCTTTAAACATAGATATGTTTTATCTTATGAATTATAGTACAGAATAAATATATAATAAGGGAACTGTTATGATCTTAGGTTCTTTGAAAATAGGTTTACACGATGTCATGTTTGTTAGACCTTCGACACACCTTAATTCTTTCTTCTGCTATTTAAATACTTCCAGTCGAGTTTCCTCACAGCATTATATCATACTGCATTGGGGAATAATTGATTGATTGATTGATTTGGTGTTTTAAGTCCACTTTATGCACAGTAGGGCTAATCGGGACTGGACCTACAGTTTAAAGTGAGATCCGAACCACTATGTGCCTCCACCGGGTATCGAACCCGGGACCACTTGATTGCAAGGCGACGACGCTACCACTGCGCACATTGGGGAATGAAAGAAAGCATAGTATGCATATATTAACCCATACCAAATCAGAATATGGAAAAGCTCTAATTTTTATTTTATCTGGGTTAAGAAATAAGTGTGTAAACAAACAAGAGATTCCTCTGAATTCCGTTCTGTCATAAGAGGGAAGGGATTTATATGTAAATATATATTTGCGTATGAAGCTGAAATCAGCTATATGTTGTATTATCTTTGCGCATCATGGCAGGTAGACTCGAAAAATTCAGTTTTTAGTTTCCATATTTTTACATATATTAGGTTTTGACTCATATTTTACATATTTTAGTTATTTTTGCATATTCAATATTTCAGAACATTTCTCAACATATACTCCATCTCCGCGCAATAACGATGTCCCAATGCGACCGAAAGAATTGGGTGAATTTCTTGCAAATAGCTGACAAATTTGAAATACACTCGCATTACTTCTTGCGATATTGAACGCAGTTTTAGTCAATATAAATCGAACTTAACAGACAACAGAAGAAAATTCACTTTTGAACACTTACAACAAAATTTTATTATTCCTTATCTTGGAAACAGAATATGAAAATACATTTTGTGTTGTTTTACAATTAATATCAATGTAAGCGTACTGTATTTTATGTAACTTGTATAGTGTCTTAATAAAAAGGTAATTTTTACAATTCTAAGTCCATATTTTATGAAAATAACTAAATATGTATTTACATATTTAGCACATTTTTACTACACAGATATCCGTTCTCTGGTTATACTTGTAATGCTATTTCAGTTAAAGAAAATATGCATGTCTTCCCTTTAAATCCACACGCAGATCGATGATTTTTTTCTGGGGAACTCAAAAATTTATGTCTGGCTCGCTCTTTCACATGTAATTCACATGTTATGTAGGTAATTTCTAGCAGATAAGAAGTGATATTGAATGTAGCATGCATGGCATTTAATTATTATTTATTGTCGATTCAAAAAAAAATGTTCGAAAATGATCATTCTAGTTAACTTTGCTGTCCTTTGACGCAGAAATAGTTTTCCTAGAAAGGTAACGGAAATAGCAGGACGTTATCTGATGCTTAAAACTCGTGAAATGAACTTAATTTTAGCTTTTTCCTAGCGATATCTTATGCATGTAGCTGCAATTGCAATATGTCCCTGAATATTGTGTAAAACGTTCTTTACAAACAAGTAATTTTTACTTATATCATGCTGGCGATGTATGGTCACGATATTTTAGCGATATTGTGTCACCGATATACCGTCACGATATTTTGGCGATATAGAGTGGAGTCCTCAAAATCAGATCACTTTCAAATGAAACACACATAAAATCGAAAGTCGTCATTTTTTTTGACACGAACTGAACAGCATCCGACAGATACATCATTGCTACATATGTTCCCGAAACGCTGTTTTCTACATTTGCATATTAATAAAGTTACATATTGAAAACTAAAGGAGCTACAAAATATTTTATTTGTAAAAATGTCCTGCAAACCGGATCATGTGTCCTTGAAAGCGGATCATAGGGTAGTAGCTGAAATATAACTGCAGTAATAAACATATTTGTCCAAAATTTCACTAACACCTTTCACTACACAAAACACTTTTCCTACACAACATACTTCCCACAAATGAATGTATTTTTACCTTGTGATCCAACACATTGTTCATGGTACCACGCTGAGCACGGCATGCAAGAAATCCAATCGCCGATAAAACTGTAATTTAAATCTGAGTATAACCGCTCACAAAATCCACACTTGTCGTTAGCTTGACTTTCCTCTAACGATTCGTCATCAGAACTGGTGGAGCTATCAGTTAAAGAAATTCCGTCTCTCTTTTTCTGTAATGTGACGTTCTGTCGCCGCTTAGATTTTAGCAGAACTTCTAGACTTTTAGATAGATTGTGTTTACATACTGTGCTATTTTGTGGTGATCCGATTTGCACTACTTTTTATGATCCGATTTAAAGGATTAGTATACGAACTGCAAAGTACCGCCTACACGAGCAACAGCAATAATGACCACGAAAAAGTCAATGACATCGTATTTGTGTAGTATTCCTCCTATTTATAACACACAAACATCAACAACTATTACAACAATGCTTACCTTATGAGCTTAACCAAGTACTGAAGAAATATTTCACAGAAGTAAACACACACAATGGCTCACGTGAACGGTATGTTTCGAATCGCTTTGTCACTATGAATACAGAGTGAACACTGTACCCGTCCGCTACTGTCTGCACCAGGCATAGGGTAACTCAGTGAGAATAGTAATATACATGACCACGCCATATGTTCAGCGCTGGAGACAGTAAACCTTAGGGCGATCCGATTTTGAGGACTCCACTCTATATCATATCGGCGAATTATCGTCACGATATTTCGGCGTTATATATATTGTGTAGGCTATATATCGTCATGATATTTGGCGAAATCTATCGTGACGATATTTGCCGATATATATCGTGTTGGCAATATATATATATATATATACGTATATCGTGTTGGCGATATATCGTCACGATATTTTTGCGATATACATCGTGTCAGCGATATATCGTAACGGTATTTGGCGATATTTATCGTATACTATCGTCTGTGACGATATATCGAGATATCAAATTTCCGATAACATTCCTCCCTATTCCTCCACCTCGTCGCGATTAGCCAAACGTGCCTGAAAAGCGTTGTAAAATAACAAGAATACGGTATACTCAAAAATTGTTTCTTTTGCTTAATAAAATATACATACTTTTCTTAGTTTAAAGGTAAAAGACAAATTTATCGAAACATGAAATCCTCATGGTAGAGAGGAAGAACAGTAGAGAGCGGGGTAAAGATGGAAGAATGATTCACTCGTGATAGAAATAGGGATATTAGAGAAATAGAGAGAATGTGGCTCGCGAAATCAATAAAAAGAATGCATAGGCGTGCGCAGACCCTCTGATAAAGAGGGGTGGGGGGCAAAAGCTTTGATGAAAGTTCAGTCGGAAAAGAAAAACCTCACTCCATCTCACTGTTTTATTGTATTGATGGCTACTAGACAAGGGCGTATATAGTGTGTGTCCAGGCTCACCGAAAATCACTCTATTAAAAGAATTCCAGCTTCCGTGTCACAACACTTCTCTGTCCCCCTCCCCCTTTATTTTCCTTCTCTGTGGTTCACACTTATTTACATATAAACATGATTTCGTACAGCAGATTCAAAGCAACTACACATAATTTATTTATTTCCAATGTGTGACCAATTTATTTTGCACCACATAACACAACTAGGCTACCAAATAAAATGAATGAGTGTTAATAACAAGTAATTTACTGGAGAACGAAGTGATAGTCCAATCACATAGAATATAGACCCGTCGTATTTGCTTGGAACTTTCGTCGGCTTGAAAATACTTTATTTTTTAAAGAGAATAATATTGTTTAATAACGGTAATAACATTTCTCTGCACTAAATTTCTAAGTGAGAATATTAGGAGGGGCAACTGCCCCCCTTGACACCCAGTGCGCACGTCTATGAGAGAGAGAGAATGAACGAGAGAAAGGCTTGGGGAGGGCACAGACAACACGAGCAGAGAAAGGATGCTATAAATAACTGAATATAAAAACATAGGGATATTCATACGCATAGATGTAAATGTGGAAGAGATACGAAGAAAATTGGTAGTGAGAAAGATAAAGGGAAAGAATACGTTTTTGAAACTATATTAATGTCCACTATACCTAACAATAATATAATAGCCCATGGCCAGGGTTGGCAAGGCAATTTGGTGTCGTCCTAATTGCGAACACTTTTGGCCTGAACAGGAATACAGTATACGCGAAGGACTATGCAATTTTTCTGCCTTGGGACCTACAACTTTCCCTCACACTTCCCGAGTCTATTTAACGATTTTTTAAAGAGACTCAGTTCCAGACTTGAGACTGGTCAGTGTTTTGTTATATCATAGAAAATTCGACATGATTAAAGTAGTCGCCAAAGTATATATAATTTAATAATAAAAGTGTGGCCTATTTTTCATAGGGTCCTCCTCCGTGGCCGTGCGGTCTAAGGCGCTGTGCTTTGGGCTCCGACTGCGGGACGGCATGGGTTCGAATCCGCCTGGGTTCAGTCTCTGGGTTCTCGGCCGGTGTATAGGGCCGGTATAGAGCAACCCACCATCGTGAAGAAATTTGGGAGCTGCGAGTGAGTAGCGTAACCCGGTCTCGGAAATCTCCTATAACGGCTGAGGATTCGACGTTCTGACCCAACGTCATGACACTTCTGGTTGAAGATCTCCACACCTCTAGGTAGGATCACGGGAGAAAGACTGGCTGGCAGTCGGGAGATAGGGCCAGGCCCTTTCGAGGACTATCGAGCCATGGGTTATTACTATATTATTATTTCTGTTGAAGCAGTTTCATATCACTTAAGGCACCAAGGGGTTTTTGAGTCATTAACACACGAATGGAATACGTGTGACAGACTGAAAGGGTGGAATAACCTTGGAGGAATTACAAAGCAGAAGACCATGATAAGTCAATCAGGTTGGTTATTGTAGTTAGTCAAAACAGCTGTCTCTCTCCGCCACTACCTTATCTGTTTTTGAAAAGAGGTTTTTCAGTTTTATGTGTTCGTAATTAGGACATATAATTATTTTGCAATTTTATGTGTTCGCAATTAGGACATATAATTATTTTGCAATTTTATGTGTTCCCAATAAGGACGATTTAGGAATTGTTCGCAATTAGGACACAATCAGGAATATAAAACTACTTTGATTATTTTACATGTTAAACTTTAATTTTCTTACATATTTCAGACAAAATCATTATTTTTATGAAGATTATTTATACACCTAGCTCACCCTTACTAACAGATTATTAAAAATAGAACTGATCTTTCACATATTTTTTTAAAATTGAGAAACCTGTTGATGTATAAGTATTGTACGTACTAGTACTTGTATTTATAACACAACATAGCGATTAACGACAATTTACTTGGATTGGATTTCAAAGTTTTAGTAACGGCTTCAAATTCCTTCTTTCGTATGTATTATGCACTTGCATAGGCTAAATATCATGTAAATGTTAATGTGGCAGTTTGTAAAATTTAAATATAAGGGCACGTACAAATTCGCCAAAGAAAAAAAACATGTTTTCTTTTAATTTATATGTTTGCTTCTAGATTTTTACGTATTTTACGTTTTATACGTATTTTGCGCGTAATTTACGTGGCATGTAGAAGTCCTTTCTTACGCGTAATTTACAGGTCATGTAGAAAACCTTTTTTTACGCGTAATTTACGTGTCATTTAGAAAACCTTTTCTTGCGCGTAATTTACGTTTCATGTAAATCTACGCGTAATTCCACAACCCTTCCCATGGCTAAACAGCGTTTGAGGACCAGGACATACCTAACGACTGCCGGCCTCACTCGCACATGCTGAGATGGAAGATCATCCAACTAATTACGGACCAGTGCCGGATTAACCAACCATAAAGCAAAGAAAGCAGCCGCTTTAGGGCCCCGAAGCTTTCGCGACCCAGGGAGGAGCCTGTGCAAGAGCTATTTTGGACAGAATAAACCAAAAGTTTAATATAATAAACGATTGACATCGATAACAGCTTCTTCTTTGGAAGTTTGCTTATTAAATGTTGTAAAAGTAAAATCGTTATTTTCGTTAGGCAAGATTAGAACTTGCTGCGTAAGACGAAGTTTGATTGTGATAGGGCCAGGCGCGGTTGGCCCTATAGCGCACAGGATCAGTGAACCCCCAGTAATATTCTATAATCACCTCGAGAATGAACAATAAACAATATCTTTACATTTTCACATTATTTCGATAAAATTTTTACACAATAAGTCACGTATTTGTGTTCGTAACACAGCGAACTCTTTTGCTGAGAAGAAGAAACCGCGAATCGGCAGCCCCGATACAGATCCTCAGTCGAACCCCCACAGGATAGCTCGTGCCATTGTGAAAGCTTCGTGTGGGAGCAGAAGCCCGAGGAGCGAATAGGGCAAAATACATGGAAGATGATATTGCAGAACCTATGTCTCCACCCAACGGTCATGCGCAGTTCGTTCTCTCGCAGAAGCCGCGGGACAAGGCTCCGTTCTCGCTGCTTCCTCCCTTCCAGTGTTGCTGTGTGGGTTCAAGTTTGAGGCGCACGCATTACATATTCAATCTTCTCTTGTATCATTTTTGCACCGAACTTCTTGGAATAAATGCAAGATTGTGACAGAGATGGATGAGTGGAAACAAATAAAAGCTGGAATTAGATGCGATGAATTAAAATAAAGGAGATACATTACCAAAATAGCTCGTGCATGCATTCAGAGGTTTTCCCTTAAAGGTGGAAACACTTGGGGTTCGCGAAAGAGAAAGAATGGCGCGAAGACGTGACTCGCTGTCGCTCGGTGTCAAAGTCTCAAGTTTTTTTAGTTTTTGAAGTGCTTGGATACTTGTTGGAAAGTGTTACATGATGCTGCGAGTGAAGCGAGGGATGGACTTTACCTAGGTTATGTCATTTGATGCAGTGTAGGCGTTGCTGTCCGCGCAGGTAAGAAATGACCGATAGAAATGCACATAATTAACATAAACAAACTTCCTTGTCCACTGAAAAAAAGCGTGTGCTGGTCGACCAGCCCAAAAACTTGAACAAAGCTGTCGCGTATCAATGAAAGGGTCTCAGGTTCGATTTCTAGTATGCACATGCCATTAGTTGCTATTTCCCTCTAATAAATGTAGGACAGTCGGCATGGACGTCCGGAAGGGGAATAGGGGGCCGCCTCCATGGAAATTGAATGTCAACCAAAAATTATATATTACACGCATATAATTTTATTTCAGTCACAGTAATTTTTGGTAATTATTATAAAAGCGTTGCAGTAACTTCAGACTGAAGGAGTGTTTTTTCCTCCTTCTGGGGGAAAAAATATATTCCTTGCCCCTACTTGACGACGTCCATGATTTTCCAACAAAACAAAGGCTCAATTTATTGTAGTTTCAGCCCTAAATTTATTCGCACACCCCTACTACAAAACCTTATACTCTGGACAAATCTTTTAAGCCCCCCCCAATCCTTTTGTTAGACGAAGGAAGTCTACTTGTGGAAACTGAATATGTGTCACATGACTTCAGTGAACCCCAGGGTACATAATGCACGAGCCGCGCCTGGATAGGGCGAGGTGAGGTATACCAATGTCGAATGTCCGCGCCGCCACGGCGCCACCGCTCCTAGACAAGCAGCTGATTCTCGTTGACGCCTTCGCCTTCCTTTGTGTGTGGCATGGGGAAGGGGAAGGCGGGGTAAGGGTGATTCATCACTGTTTTCTATCTGCGTAGTCGTAGTCTAGTTTCTATGTCTACTCGCTCACTCGCTGTGAAGTTAGTACGATGTACTGTGTCTGTACCGAGTGTACGTAGCAAATTATCAGTTTTATTCGCGGTTGCGGTTATTTCGTTGTTTAGTTTTTGTAAACTGTGCATCGCCTTGCCAAATGCCAGGGAAGTGAGTGAACTGTGAAGTTATAGTGTTTTTTCGGATTCTTTCACAACTGACAACATGCCCTTGCCGTTCGATCAGAACCAGAATGGAATATGAAACCAGGTAAGCAAAGTGAGTTATCATAACGTTTTAACGTTAGCTATTATACTATTATACACTCCATAATATAATAAATAATAATTATGATTATATTATTTTTAATTAATAGTACAGTTTAAATAGTTAATCGAACAATAATTTACACAATAATCAGTTCTAACTTATACGTTTTTATTATTAGGATCATTATAGAATTTGACTTAAAAATTATTTTACATACACAAGTCAAAGAACAAATGTTTGCCAAAGCTGTGAAATTACTTTTTATTACTAAAAATTTTAAGCGTTAAATTAGTTTTAAAAATAATGACTTAATTAGGTTAAAAGCTATTTCTTAATATTGCTACAAAAAAGTAATTCTGTTAAGTTGAAACTGTTTTGTAAGTAAAGTAACTCACGTTGATAATAGGAAGTAATTTGTTTTTTAAACTATGAGTACCTACATGATTACATTATTTTTTTTAAAAATATTCCTTTTCACTACATTCATCGTAATAGGTTTTTCTCTTTATCTTACAGACGCAAGATGTCAGAGCCAGAGGAGAAGAAGACGTCAGAGCCAGATGAGAAAAAGATGTCAGAGCAAGAGGAAAATAAGAAGGTAGAGCAAGAGGATAAGAAGAAGTAAAGGTATCAGAGTGGTTCAGAAAAACGTAAAAAGCGGCAGGAAGGAGACAGACAGCTGGAGCAAACAATAAAGAAGATCCCAAGCCTATTTCAACTTGGTTTTACACGGAAATCTACTACTGACGAAACTATATCCAAGAATAGTGCAAATGAGGATATTGAATTTGAAATGGACGAAGTAACCCCCGGACCTGAAGAACCAACCAAAACTATTTCTTCTCCGGTTCAAGAAGAAGTTGTAACAGAGCCAGAATTTCAGTTAGAGAGCCAAGTTAAAGATGCATTGTGACCTGAGTACGGAAACGACATAGGGTTATGGAAAAATGTAACTAACGAAGTCCAGAACTTCTGGTGTTCACGAGATCCATCAGAATGTCAAAATCTGGATGAAGACTTTTCAGCCTCAACCAGACAGTATGAAGATCACGTCAGAGTTTTTACACGGTCCATGATATTTCGTAAACATGTAAGTGGGATACAAATAAAAAGAGAATGGCTTATGTACTCTCCTTCAAGTGGGAACGTGTACTGCTTTCCTTGAGTACTTTTTAGTGAACATGAAACAGGAAACACAAGATTTACAAATGGGTTTTCTGATTGGAGGAATGCTTCGCAAAGAATGAGAATGCATGAACACAGTGCAGGGCACCGATCGTGTATGCAGACACTAATCAGCAGGTGGCAGTCTTAAGGTCAAATTGACAGCTCTTTGGAAGTTAAGTTCAATAAAGAACGGGAGTACTGGATGCAAGTTCTACGACGAGTAGTATCAGTGGTTAAGTTTCTCTCATCACGTGGATTAGCATTCCGAGGTGATACACAATTCCTCGATTTACAAAATAATGGCAACTACTTCGGGATTTTGGAGTTAATTGCGGAGTATGATCCTTTTTTGAGCTCTCATCTAGCCAAATATGGTAATCAGGGCAGAGGAAAACCTTCTTATTTATCTTCTGCAATTTGTGAAGACGTAATAGAAATAATGGGGGAAAAGGTTTTGAATGCTATTGTAGAAGCAATTAAAGAAGATAAGTATTACTATTTAAGCGTCGATTCAATACCGGACGTCTCTCATATTGATCAGTTGACTATAGTAATAAGATATGTTAGGTCCTCTGATGGTAAAGTGAATGAACGTTTTCTCACGTTCATATCCATAAGCAGTCACTGGAGAAGATCTTGCTACAACTGTTTTGACTTTCCTTAATGGGCTTGGCATCGATGTTGAAAACATGAGAGGACAAAGGCCAATCCTACGACAATGCAGCTAACATGTCAGGATGTTACAATGGCCTTCAGTCACATATATCTAATATTAACAAACTTGCCATTTATATTCCTTGTGCAGCATACTCGCTTAATTTAGTTGGAGTGAGTGCTGTTGAAAGTTGCGTTGGAGCGATATCTTTCTTTGGATTTGTTCACACACTATACAACTTTATGTCAGCCTCTACCCATCGTTGGGAAGTTATGCTCAGATGCCTAAATGAAGATGAAGTTCAACATAGTGATCCAGAATGACCCAAATACCAGAATCTAGTTCTTAAAAGAGTAACCAGCACTAGATGTAGTGCAAAAGCTGATGCTATTAGATCTTTGTCTAAAGGTTACAACTGCTTCAAAATCGGTCTTCAGATCCTTGCTGATGACACTAATCAGAAACCTGAGGCAGTCCATGAGGCAAGGTGTTTATTGACACAAATGTCAAAAGAAAAAAGAAATCTTCATCATGACTGAGTTTTGGGCAACTATTTTGGAGAGAATCAATGCAGTCAGTAAGTCCTTACAAAGTGAAACGGTAGAACTTCAAACTTCTGTTCGTCTTCTAAATTAATTGTTAGAGTTTTTAAAATCACAAAGAGATCAGTTTGATTACTATGAACAGAAAGCCAGCAAGCTACAATACTCTGAAGAGGGAAAACGAAAGCGAGCGAGAAAACGGCAGTTTGACGATGGTGACGCGGAGAATGTTGTTCTGCAACTGCAAGTCGGAGAAAGATTTAAGGTTGAAACTTATCTACCAATTTTGGATAAGCTAAGTCCTGAGCTGTGTCATCGTCTGAAAGCATAGAAAACAGTGAACTCGGTGTTTGGTGTCTCGTGCGTCTTTCCAGCTCTTACTGACGCTCAAATAATAGAGGGTGCTTCATAACTTCTTCAAAACTATGCAAACGATGTTGAAGCTGAATTTGGGAACGAAATGGTTAATTTCAAATACTTCATGTCCAAGGTTAAAGATTTCAATGGAAAACAAGTCATTTTAGCGTTACAGTCATACAATGTAATTTTTGAAAACAAACTGCAATCTACTTTCCCTAATGTAACACAAGCATTGAAGATATATTTGTCACTGATGATCACCAATGCTACCGGGGAAAGATCATTCCCAAAAATGAAGATTATTAAAAACTGCCATAGGTCTACAATGGTGCAAAACAGACTTGCATCACTCGCTGTTATGGCCAGTTAAAATGCCGTTTTGCAAAAGTTAGAGTTTGAAGACGTTCTAAGTAGTTTTGTGTCAAAGAAACTCAGGAAAGTAAATTTGTAAGTAATACTCTACAACGTTTCTGTTATTGTCAAATTTGACGACTCTCATTTTTACAAGTGGACTGAACTGACTGATCGACTGAACTTTGTTGTAAACATAATTTTATTTTTTTCCCCCGATATTTTATGTATTACATTACCATTACCACTTGTGGGATTTGTAGTTTTTAAGGTTTACGTTGATGAGTAAGGAAGCCAAGTTTTTGGTCAATTTTTTTCATGTTCTTATAGAAAGTAGTAAGCAAAGTACAGTTTTTTTTTTATAAAATCTTTCTTCAGGCAAAAATCATAATTTACTTTGATATACAGACCCAATGCAATTTTTACATTTATATATTTTTGTTTTATTTTACGGTTTGATTATTTCAGATAATTCAATATTAATTATGATATGGCTTTGGTTTTTTATGTTGCCTAACGACTTTGTAAATAGGCTATAGGCTACATAAAAAATAAAATACATTTATTTTCTATGAACGTGTTTAATCAATGGGTTGTGTGAGTGTTTTTCTCTTCAAACATATTTACTATAAGAATCCTAATTAGTACAAAATTAGTTGTATTAAGTGCTTAAACTCTACCTTCAGGCAGGCCCACAAATATAAATACATCACACATACCCATTTATGATCGCTTGCGTGCACGCACATCAATCTGAGATTAGAAATGGGAAGGCAAACTAAAGGTTGAGAGGGAACGGAGGGGCCCCCGTTGCTTATCTTGTTTCAGGGCCTCAAAGGTTGTTAATCCGGCACTGTTACTGGATGACGTGTGATCAGCACGACGAACCCCCAGTCGTTCATAAGTATCGATATGGTATGAATGAACACAGGAAAAATAAATAAATAACCGATGGCGCAACAGCCCATGAAGGTCAGGGCCTACCTATCCGCTGCCGGCCTCACTCCTACCTGTGGACGTTGTAGATCATCCAAACAGTTACGGGGTGACGTGTGGTCAGCACGAACGAACCCCCAGTAGTTGCTGTAGGTTTTCAATGACTGGATCACGCTTCTCATTAAATCATTAGTAGCTGCCCACTTCTCTTACGATGGTGGGTGACCACCATCCACAGGCCGAAATCAGAGGAGAGAGGTTGTTATGCTTTCTCAAGGAGATTCGAACCAGCGCCTGACGCCTTGGACTGCGCAGCCACGTGTGGGTTGGCAGGTCTACTAAACCTGGCCACCTAATTTATTAATATGCAGGGTAATTCAAAAGTCTCTTGACGTTTTAATCAAAAATCATTTCATTGACAAAATTGACAGTGCTGCTGAAAAGTACTGTAGAATAGAAGACAAACTCAGTACGTTTCAATATGGTGGCCCTTTAGGTCTAGACATAGCACCCACCTCTCTTGCGTAGATCGGAACACATGCTCCAACATAATAATTGCAAGCCAGTATGTAGAAGGTTAACCATATTGCCGTGATTTTCCTCCATAAAGTAGCCCTACCCTAACAGAAACTTCATATACCATCTGAACCTCTTAGACCCTCATGAGCAGACCAAAAATTGATGTTCCCTTTTTCCATCTCTTAATACACATAATAAAATACCCCATTAGAGAAATTTGTCACGTTTATTATGCGTAATAAGTTTACATAAGTTATGTCATGGAGTATCAGGTCAAGCCTAAAACTTCTGTACAAGGTGGTGCATGTTACTTGTTTGTGTGGAATGGTTAGTTGCCTCGAGGTACTTTTCGCTGGAGTTTCTGTTAGGAGATTGCATGGAGGACTGACTGTCTCCAACAGGCGAAAGCGTTGTCTGGGCGACTTTGGTGGCAGACGCTCCAGGATCTTAACCTTCTCCTTCGGTGACCTTGTCTAGCTGTGGAGAAGTGATGGTACGCTGCCTGGAAAGTGGAAGTGTTCTCAAGCAGGTGCTCCATGAAGATCTGGCATTGATTTTGGGAGTGTCCGTTGGAGGACTCCAGGAGGATCGGCATGGTTCTGTTTAAATCTGATATCTACTCCGATATCTCAGCTGTTCTTCTCTTTTTGTGTAAGTGCCACTAAAATAGTACCACTATGGTCTTGTTAACAGTATCCCACAGAGCTGTGGCTGCAATTGGCGGCCTTCGACTATTGTAGCTGTGGTTTTGGGGTCCAGTTGTGTGCGCAGGTTCTGCTTGACTGGACTGGAATGTCGTTGATAATGACTTCAGGTGGTTCTCTTCGTGAGGGAGTGGCATCTTGGTAGATGTCTGGGGTGATGCGTTTGGTTCGCGTGTCATAGGAGCGGTGATGAGACCGGAAGGGCAAAATCTCTCGCCGTGTTGGGTTGCCTGGGAGGTGATGCTTTTCGTACGTCCTTCTAAGTGAAAGGTTTTGATTCGGGCCGTGTTGCTGTGAATTCAGCGGGGGAGGTGACGCTCTTTCCCTCTCTCTTGGGCTATCTTGTCGAGAAATTGTGATGCAGGTGGTGTTCCTGATCGCGCGGCGAGCGTGGTATGCCCCGATGAAGCCTACCGCCAGTACAAGTAGAGCCGTACAGGTGGCTGGATCTTCTTGGAGGCGAAAAAGCCACCTAACAGGCTTCAAAGTATCCGGTGCTGTCTGAAGTGTACCATAAGTGGAACTTGCGGCGGAGCGAAGAGGATGCTTAGCTGGGCGCTAGTTGAAGTGGTTGCTCGTACTACTAACGAGCGAGGTCCCCATCTCATCGAAAAGGAGTGGGAGTCTTGTGGAGGCAGACGTGATCATGGTGAAACTGATGGGGACTGTGAAACAGGGAAAACATATGTATTTGGCTCTGCGTGGTCCTTCGCAGTTGGCTCATCGAGTCTCCGGGAAATATATGGGCAGTACTGTATCGCGTGGATCCCCGGATGAATTGAGTTTGGGGCCTCACATCGTTGAGTATTCGGACGTAACAGAATATCTGCAACTTGTGGCAATGAAGAGCAATTTATGCTTGTGGTTTCTCGACCTTAATCCGCAAGTTGAGTAAGGTGTGGATCTGGACGAACATTAGTTCCTAGTCGCTGAGACGATTTGAGAAGCACAGCATGTGGATACTTGGCGTCCCGTGGAAGTCTTCTGCGAAGTGGATAAGGGTGATTCTCCCTTAGACCGAGTCATCAAACAGAGGCAAAGTGGAATCTGACGAGGCACCCCTAAAAGAAGAATTTATAATTGAAGACTAAAATTGGTAAACGATGTAATTGCCAAAAAAAATCCAACACCGTTTTCCACGTTAAACTGTCAAATGTGCCATGCTTTATAACGTGGTAAACGTGAAAAGTGGCTCGTACCACTCTAAGTAGTTCAAAAGGGCGTGTAAAAAGGTCGCTAGTGAGAACGTCCCTACGGGTTACTTTGGTGAACGATGGAAGTGCCAAGCGAGGTTACTGAAATTCTCTAACAATAAATTGAAAAAAAAAATATATTATTTGAGGTACCAAAATAGGTTTTACGTTGAGGGTGAGTGAAAATCGTAAACATCATAAGTGCCAGATATGTGGAAAACCAGTTTTTTGCGATTTCCCAACACTTTCGCTTTTGGCACTTTCAACGTTTACCACTGTTAGTCCTCAATTATTGTTGAGGCGAATTTAAATGGAGCAAAATTAGCAACTGATCAAGTCCTAGATTTCGCGAAAGCAAACAATATCGATACACTCACGCTGCAGGAATAATTTACCTATCAAGACAAAATGCCTTGCGTATCAATTTGGGCAAAAAGTGCATAAAAACGATAAAACTGCAGTAGCGGTAATGATACTAAATAAACAGATCATTCCGACCAAAATAGTGCAATTTTCGAACAGACATATAAACTGCGTGCAAATCTCATTAGGGACTTATTCATGCATCGTAATTAATACTACTTCCCATACAGTTAAAATATAGAATTCTTCTTAAACAAAATTGGTGACGCGTTCAGCGCTTATAGAAATCAACAGCTTCTTATAACAACGAACTCTTCCTCCCCTTTCGGTGGAGGCACAAGTGGTTCGGATTCCACTTTAAAACTGTAGGTCCAGTCCTGATTAGCCTTACTGTGCATAAAGTGGACTTAAAACTGCAACTCAAACCATCTTCCTCCCCTTCGTGGCACGGAGACAGAAGGGGTTACAACGGTGAATTGCTTGAGGACTTAATCGTCGAGAACAATCTGTTTACTGAAAATCTTCAGGGCTACCCACCGACTAGAGCTGGTTCATCAAGCAACACAAACGTCACCTTATCAAATTATCTGGAAACATATGCGACTAGAAGGTGCACGATATGAAGATCACCAGCGATCATAACAAGGGGGCGGAATTTTGCCTATTTGCCTCTTTTATTGCTTTGTAGTAAGCATAGGCTTTAACGTTTAAAGTTCTTTTCACGGCGTTTCTAGTCCGAAAACGCGTTTTTATAGTGCCTATAAATGCCTATTTTAAGGGATAGCGCCTATTTTGTTTAATCATGCCTATAATGCCAATTCTGCCATTTTTGCTAACTTCAGCTCTTTTACGTCCTTTTGGCTTTCCCTACATTGAAGAAGGCAAGTCCTTGTTTACGTTGAACTGACTGAAATCTGGTATTCTTCTGATTTGAGAGTCGCAAGGGATATAGGATTGCTACGGGTAACATAAAATTAGGAAAAAGCGTCTCCACCCTAAAAAGAGAAGACGGAAAACACACAAAGAATCCACAAGGAACAGATGAACTCTTATTAAAGAGCTCCTTCAGAATGATAACGAATTTCACGAAAATACAGGGTGATTCAAAAACATGTGAACACGAATTGGGAAATAGAAAATGTGCCACTCACCGTCTACGTTTACTTCTTTATTGTAACACCCATGTTTGCATAGACTGTCACACTCTAAACATACTGTATAACACACTAAACACGAATAAATTCGTCTCTTTGCAGCAAAGTTTCCTCCTTTAAGCAAATTCTCTATTTCCCATATAGTGTCAACATTTTTTAATCACCCTGTATTTGGTTGAAAACTGGTGTGGAAACTTAAATTATGCGAACACAAACAAAAGGAAATCGCAACCCCCAATTAGAGCTTGACGGCAAAGCACTAAGAGTAAGAGAAGCGAAATATTTGGGAGTAACCTGGAGGAGAGGATGATCTTCATAAAACATTTGAAAACGTAACAACAATATTGTTATATTGGCTGAATCGCCCCATCCCCCTCTTACCTCCCCAGCTACTTTTTTATAGCGCCAAAGCTGACGTGAAGATGACATAATATCTGGGAATCATTTATTTTTAATTTCATACGACCATCAGTGGATTATTGAGATGGGTGATGCCGCCAGATCTAGACGGTGAAAACCAAGAATAAATTGCCATCACTTTAAATTTAACAGTAAAAGCAATACACCCCGCCCCTTTCACACCTAAAATTACCCTAGGAAGAACTTTATCCAGCCTTTGTAAATATATATTCTTGAAAGTCAACTTTAGCTCCGTTTAAGGTCAAATTTAGCTCTTTTATGCATATCAGGTTTGAAAACACTACCAGGATGACGGTAGGAGGCAAGGCGAAATTCATTGTGCTTATGGAGGCATTATTTTATTTGTTTTTCTGGGGATACCAAACATCCAATGGCGTAGAAAAGTACATGGACGGAAAAAGGACACGTTGAACAATTTCTTGGCGGTAGGGAAAGTCGAAACTCCCATTTGGTTAGACGTAGCTTGAAGTTGATTCCCCATTAGGGATACATCGGATTCTGTAAATACTTAATCATATGTTTGGAACATCGTATCTAGCTTAATAATCAACTTTATAAACCGCTTTCACTTGCAACATGGAGGAAAATTCATACTCTGTTGTCCAGCCGGAGGGTTCCTTAGTAGCAGTGCCCATTCCGAGATATTGAAATAAATGCACAACTGGTGCGAAGCTGTAACGCTTCCCTTTAAGATCGATGAATTAATACATTAAAAATCCTGCAAAATTAAGATCCAGACCCTTTATTAATTTTAAACTCCAAAAGTAGATATTTTTGTCTAACTCCAGAAGAATCAGGAATTTTAATTAAAGGAATACTGCAGTGGCAGTATGTACAGACAGATTAGAATATTGCAAGACACCAGTAGTTCCCCAGGAGACTTAAGTCAGACCAGAAAATAATATATTCACAAATCTAAAATGAACTAAACCAATGAAATACTTCTAATTAAACATAACCAAACCAAGTTAGTAAATAGCACTTCATTTTCATAGTAATATGATTTGATTGTTGTATTCACCAGTTTATCTTATTTTTACTTAATTTATAATAAAAAATATTTTATATTTAATTCAAACATATTTCCTCTTTATTTGATATATATATATATATATATATATATATATATATATATATATATATATATATATATATATATATATATATATATTTCAATATTATTAAATGTATTCTTATTTACATACATGTTGATGTAGCCCATGAACTAGTAACGTAATTCGGGTTGTGATTATTTTTTTATCTCATTAATACATTTATATGTAGCCTAATCGTTAAGCATGTAAGGTTCTCTTACTTTACCTATCGTCGGACTCAAATGCTCATATATTGACCATATTCCTACTCGTGCAGACATTTCCCCTCGCAACGTTTACATTTGAATTGTTTTTTGTTCTAATTAACTGACCACAACCTCAAGAACCTTATACATATGTATAAATCGATACAACTATATCACCATGTGCCATGTATATCAAATTCCAAACCAGTCATAAATTAATAGAAAAGACTTGTTCTGGATACCAGAATGAGTCGTGATATTAAATCACAATTGATTATGAAGACCAGAGGGAAAGAACGTGCTTTGTCCATTTTGTTGATTTCACAGGAGAGCACGTTGTTTCCTTGTTACGAGCATGTTCTTTCCCTGTATACGTAGCGAAAATCTCTTTGCAATGGATGGAATAAGCACGTTCTATTCCTAGTTAGAAAGACCCTTCACAGAGCTATTTGATAGCACCTTTACCTTAATTTTGTCAAAAATGGACAAAGCACATTCTTTCCCTCTGCTCTTCATATATTATATGCGTAACCCTCCTGCTTTCCTTTTCTTTTTTGTAGTATGTAGGTAATTGCATATTATAATCAAAGAAAAGAAAGAAGAGATGAAAGCGATATAATTCGGAGCAAAATAACGTCCTGCTTTAATTAAAGGTACCAGGACATAAGCGCACACCCTCGAATATATGAAGGTGGATGCGGTCCTATTAAGGGAGTTCCCCTTCTTTTTTTAAAAAAAATGTAACGAAGGTAATGTCGGAATACAAATAGGAAGATTAATGATCACTTACGGGTTATCAGCAGATCCAGCGTCGAAATGACCGATTTACCGTCGGCGAGGACTTCACTTGCGTTCCGACGTTGGCAGAAGAGAACGGTGGCGAAACTGTCGACGTCCGAAGCTATTCTTCACTGGGACGAAAAAAAAAAGAGCGAGGTTTCTTCCTCGGACGCACTGGAGTTCGTTCCAGCGTTGATTGGCACAGAAGCAGAACGGCGTGCCCTTGCGAAGTGACCCATTGTAGATGGCGAAGAACTCACGAGAGAGGGTGCTTTCATCGTGATAGTGTGACAATAGTCAGTCTATGCTGTAGAGTCGTGCGGAGAAGAGTTCCAGCGTACTGTCTATAACGGTAGCACAAATAACCTGTGCTTAAACGGAACAAAAATTACACACTTTCCTCACTATATTCGGAGTCTGTCGGTCCGAAATGCTTTACACAGATGCACTTCATGTCTCTAGGCTGTACCTCATCGTAGTCCCTGTGGTAACTCTTGAAGAGCTCCTGTTCGCTCAGCAGCACAGGCTGTAAGGGTTCCTTAGCTTGCAGGCTGCTCAGCAGTTTCTGCTTAACTGTGGCTCCATTCGCTTTAGCTACCTGATACGCTGCTCCGATGGGCACACACACGCCACACATTGCCATAATTATCCAACCCGATCTGATTAGAACACGAGGAGTGTCTTCACGTTGGTAAGTGATTACTTCAAAGGCAGTCAAAGATCCGATGACAGCAAGGAGAATTGCAGGTAGCACGAACTTTAAGCACAAGGCGTCGATCCGTCTGCACCTCATGCTGAGGAAACTAAGGATGTGTTCCATGTATTTCCCATTGAAGCAGGCGAAAGTTACTACCTCAACAAGGCTTAGAAATGCTATGAGTAGCGGTAGGACATGTTCGTCAAGCATTTCCAGAACATGCATACCGTTCATTCGCGACGCATACATCGCCGAGAAGTACAGTGCAAGTACTATTTGCACCCTTACTCCAATTCTTCTCGTGCCTAACTTTGGCGAAAGGTCACCCACAGCACTTACAAGAGTATCCACTTGTAGCGAAACTTTGAGGATCCCAACCACAGCGAGGGAGAGAAATACAATAGTTCCCCACACCGCGGGGAAGGGTAAGCTATTTATAATTGGAGGAAGCGTCTCAAATATCAAACCAGGGCCAATGGTTGTAACTTCTTCCATCTTCAGCCCAGTTCTAGTCGCCAAGTGTCCCAGTGAGCAATATACTAACAAAGTTGAAATCATACTGGTAAGGCTAGTGGAGAAGATGGAGACACAAGCTTCTAACCTAACGCTATGATGCATATTGTTTCGCCTAGCCTTATGAATAATGGAGCCTATCCCAGGTGCCAAGGATAGCAACACTTGACTCGCTGCAGCTATCCAAGTGTCTATGTCTGACAAGTCTTCGGGCTTGCAGCTCAAGAAGGCACGGACGCCGTCATTTGCACCTTGGAGGGTCACTGCTCTGATGATGAGTACGAACAAACAAGACATCCAGATGCTTGAAGCAACCACAACGCTTCTACGGAGATGAGCCCAATTAAGGGAAGAGAACAGAAATACGATGACGTGAATGGCCGCCAGCAGGTAGAAAAGTCCCCATACAATACCTTGTGAGTCACCAAATTCTTCCGGAAGGAGCAAAACTCTTTTATGTAGAAACTGCCTCTCTGGGATTTCAGCTTCTTGTCCAGCCCCTTCAGATGCGGATGCTCGACAACGGACGTCGTTCCACGTCTCCGCGCAGGTACTCCACGTTGGCCAGGTGAGGGAGTGAGTTGCGAAGGCGAGAGCGTATGTTGTGACGGCGGAGTAGCAGGAACACATGATGGCTGCAGCGATGAAAATGAAGACTCTGCAACCTATCAGGAGAGGCGACTGCTTGAGGACATGGAATATCCCTCTTCCGGAGAACTGGGCAAGAGCGGTTTCCAAATGGTAAAGGGGGAGGCCGCAGACAAGTAGCAGAACCAAGAATGCTATGAAGAATGCACCGCCTCCGTGCTGGACTGCAGTGTAGGAGCATCGCCATGTCATCGCGAGACCTACACCGTAGCTGAGGAACGTGACGATTCTCTCGAGGAAAGATTCTTCCGGCTCTTTCGGCTCTTCCGTGGAGTCCCTGAGCTTCCCTACAACGCTACTAGAGCTTTCACTGCTCGGCGTGCCGTCCTCGAAGTCCTCTGGCTCGATGACAATACGAGTGCTCTCGTCGTCTTGGGCATTGGTGGTGGACGTCGTGCGCTCGATCTGCAGGGTGGAGAGTGCTTGTGAAGAAGAAGAGGAGATATCTGTCGGCAACCTGTCGATTGATGCCTCTTCGTGATCGGCGAGGCTCCACGGAGCTACATAGTCACATCCGGGTGAACAGTCGTGATCGGGTGTGCCGGGAGTGGCTTCCTCACCGGCAAGGTCAGTATCGGGTCGACTGTAGCTGCTTGAGCCGCCTCCAGCTGAGTCAAGTCCAGGTGAACGCAGCAGAACATCGACGAAGGAGTGTTCGGATTGATCGTGCTGCGTTGAGGTGTCCGGTCCGGTCGATTGGAACGTTGTTCCATCAGGCTCTTCACGGTCATCATCTGTGCACGTGGGTGCAAAACAAGACGCCTGCGTGAGAGAAGCGCCGTTGTCTGGAGGACGGGCCTCTCCTCCTCTCGCGGGGTAATATACTGGGCCGCAGTTGGTCGGCGACGCAGTTCGTGAGTCTATTCTGCTTCTCGAGAGGGATGAGAACAGTATACTGCAGCAACCTACATCTGGAGATGTGGCTGCTGGGGTCGGTTGGACGACGCCAGTAAAAGCTAATTCTTCAGCCATGATGCACGGGGGGAGTTTTGCAAATTTTCCAGAGCGCAGCAAAACACGTCTCACCATTAAAGCTTTTACCATCACGATTACCCGCAATTGTTGTAGGGCCGTTTCCTGGCACTTCGATTATTTGTTGGCGCTTTTGGTTGCAGAACACATTATTATTCACCACAATTGCTTAGCAATTATTACGACGTTGCTCTCAGAGGCATTCACCACCTTTACAAGAACAACTCCTTATCACCAATTTCTTTAGTGACCATATTGAACCACTGATCCATTTCAGTGCAAACTTCATCAACATACTGAAAACATTTTTTACAGGACTTATATCAAGCACAACTAACACTAATTTGTCTACTAACTTCTTCCCCAGTGACTAACATTCTCACAAAATATTTCACCCAAGGGGTCCCGGGTTCGATACCCGGTTGAGGCACATAGGGGTCGGATGCTGCACATAACGTGGACTTATAACACGAACTTAATCAATCAATATACTATTATACAAGTCAAAAATATTGTTTTCAATGTCGTTATAAATTGGCTTAGTTATTGACTAGGGAAGCAATGTACGTATATATACACATTCCATGTATGTAACTTCATAAATTCGTAAAACTATTTCATGGATGCCTAAAACCAAAAAGAAAATGAAAGAGACATTCACCCTGATATTATATACCCACCTCCAGGGCATGGAATTGAGTGGCGGGCAGTGGTGTTGGCCAAGGACGCCCGCCCCCTCTGAAATTTCTGGAAAGAGTTAATGTAATTTGAATGGTGAAATTGTAGAGATATTTTACAACGAAAGTATTGCTTTTTGTGACTTACAGGCCGTAAGTTACAGCAATAATAATAATTATTATTATCATCATTATTGAAGCAGGGATACATTTAAGCTTTCAGTCTAATATCTATCAAAAGAAGCGTTTTGCTCTACATTAATTAAAATGTTAAGTATACAGTTATGCAAATATGTATAGATGTACAGAATATGAAAATTATAAATGTATGTTTACAAAATATAATAAGTAGTAGGCCTAGTAATAATAATAATAATAATAATAATAATAATAATAAGCAATATTAATAGCTGTAATACCAAAAATCATAAAACATAATAATAATAAAGAAAAATATATAATAATAAAAGTTTCTATATGGCTGCACCCCCTTTGAAAAAATCTTGCGGACGCACTTGGTGTTGGAACTTCAGCACTAGCGCCTGTTAACAATTCAACATGAATATTCTCATTACCGCTAACTACAACCCGGATTTTTACACTCTAAAACTGCCAAATAGGCAGACAAATGGGCACTGAAATTTAGAGAAAAGACACAATAATAGCCATTGGATTTTCTAAAAGCGAATAATCGACAATAACTTGTAATATTGCGAGTAATATAAAGCCTAAAATTTAGAATATCTCCTCCACATCAATTCTCTACTAACATTAGCCAACCGTAATTTGCTTTATGTAGGTAGAAGATCCTACAATTTTTGCATTAAAATGCCCACAAAAAATATTATTTATTCGTTATTAAAACAGAAAAATTATTAGAATGCTCTGTTCTATAACCTTCTGAAATGATAGAAAGCTTGCATAATGTACATGAACAATTCCTGCATACTACTCAAAGGTTATAAAACTTTTTTTTTTATCGGAAACGTACTTTTACTTCACGAAAAAAAATATCTCGTCTTGGAAAGGAGCTTTTAGGACAATATTCCAATTTAGAACTGTTACTTGGTGTTCAAAATTTAATCTAATCTAAAAATTATACCTGAGCAAGAAGGCATCGCAGCACACTTTTACCCAATCTTGAGCATTGCCGTAAAATCATAAACAAAGAGTTTTAGACACAGTAGATTTTACATTGCATGTGTCCCATATAATCACAATATTATAATTATTTTATATATTTCGTATTGTTGTTTAAGGTTAATAAAAGTTTCTGAATTATTGCTTCTTTTCATTCGGTGTGCCCAATAACAAATTATTATTTTACCCATCAAATCATACCCAGTAACATTGTGATCATAATACTATTTTGTAAAGTTTGCCTTGAATTTTGATGGTGTAAATGTACGTACATACGTACATTGTTTCATATAAAATATTATTTCCATATCATGATTGCATTTTATAATTTGATGAAATTTTTAATTGAAATATTTGAACACAAGTTTTTTGTAGCTCTTCCTTTGCTAGGAATGTAGTTTCAGTACTTTTTAAGCAATGTGCGGATTAACGGGGGGATGCCGGTAATTTCTCCCCCACAAAGAATTTTATCCGTGGCCAAAAACAATTATTTTAATCCCTGCCAGGAAAGGTTTTATCTCCCTCATTCCTAAAAGAAAATGGAATTGAAAGCACATAGAATGCAATTTTTTATCTACAGTAAAACCTCGTTAATCCGAATTCAAGGGGGGTGACCAATTTAATGAAAGTCCGGATTAACTGAAATATCCTAAAAGAACAGTAGAATGTGCATTAAAACTCCGTTTATAACAACAAAACACGTTTATTATGGTGTATTTAAAAGGAATAGACCTAAATACACTATACAGTACAGTAAAATGTAAAGCAATACGACAATGCAGTACATACATACGCGATATCCATATTATGATGATGTGCCCGACGGACCTGGCTCTGCATCACTCGAAACTCTTGCTGTGGAAGTTGACTGTTGACTTCTAGCCACATTTAAAATCTTCCATTCTGTTTTTTTTCCCCTTTATCGGTGTCCTTATTAACTAGGTTTCACTGTATGTAGCAAACATGAATGAAAAATCATTTGTGTCCATTAATGATCCAGTTATGAAAGATTTCATTGTGGAAGACTATGTAGCCTTGTGAATTAAAAAAAAATAACAGCATTTTGCAACTAAACAATTAACCGAGCCAACAGCAAGATATTTTCCACTAAACTTTGGCACCGTGGCATAGTTCTGATACTTTTCATGTATTAAACTTCACCAGCAACTTGTAGGTAGATTGGCAATAGAAATTTGGTCATGTTTTAAATGTTACTAGATCAATATCTGTTGTGTATGAATTTTGTTAGAACCAACGGCCAGGCAATAACTGACTGGTAACAAAAACAAATGTGCATACCCCCCAAAAAATACCTCCGGAAATGAAATCACAAATACGCCACTGACTGGATTCTACCCCCTTCCCCATCCAAAGCAAAAAGCTTAATTCGCACAGTGTTTTTATGTATGTCGGGCGAGTACCCTACTATACTGAACGCAACTACAACTGGCGGCTGTGTAACAGCGAATCAACGATCAGTTGAATTTTCTTCGACTGAGATCGGGCATTTTCGAGTCACAAGGTACCTAACGTTGTTCGCGGGAGGAAACAAATGAGCGTTGGGTCCACCACATGTTGCCAAACGTACCGTAAGGCGAGAAAGTATTCTCGGGCAACAGTATTGTCAGCACCAGAAATCAGCGGGGGTTGATGGTACAGCTACACACGCGGTCCCGAACGATGAAGTTTTCGGAAGGACCACCCACAGGTCGCAATGCAGGAGGACACAGAGTCATATAAAGACAACTTGCAGAAACAGAAGTATGCTTGGCAACGTTGCTTCGGGAGGCCGACGTGATGCCTTCAACTTTTAGTTCGCAACTGAGTTTGTTGACACCCATCGGACCACACGCCCCCGAAAATGATTGGGGGCCAGAAAGGGCCAGAAATAGCCTTTAAGGTCAGCCGCCAGTTGGAGTTGCGTTCAGTATAGCCCCTCCCTAGGGCCGGCTCTGGCATAGAACGTACTGCATATGACTTTTAGTGTACTTATTTGACGTAACACGTAACATCAACTTTCCTCTGAACACATTTTTTGATTTTGACCTTTGACCGTGGAGCAAGCGAACGAAAAAAGTCTTCGGAGCAAGTAGAGACTCGAGAGGGCTCGACTAATGAGCGCGTAAGATGGAGAGGGGCAGGCACGTAGCCAGAGGGAGGGCTTAGGGGGCTGAACCCCATCCCCAATCTTACAAAAATCTAATTTAAATAGTGTTTAGTGGTACTTTAGTTCGTTAGCAAGATCAAACATTTTGTATAATAAGTTGCAATAAAAAAGATCCAACAAAATAATTTTCAGAGTTTCTAACTCCATGTCATCACCCTAAGATGGCAGCTGCGGATAATCATAGGAGTCGTGGAGGGGGTCGAACGGGTCCGTCGATCCCCCTAGATGTTGACATCTTTCAAGTTTTACTAAGGCAAAAGTATGTTATTTTTGTTGTTCATAACATCGAAAAAAGAGGAACCAGGGTATGTTTTATATTCTACCATTTAATCCAGAGAGTAAATGGATCCACAGCTCTCAAAATGTATAGTTTTCTTTGTGAGAAGTCACACAATATAAACTTTTAAAACCTTTTTTGTTAATAACAAAATACAATAACTATGAATTTCAGTACACTAACTGTACAAAATGGACAACACTTGTGTTTAATATTCACTCATGCGGTGGATCGAGTAGCACAGTATCTCCATTTATATAATAATAACAATAAATTTGGATTATAATTGGTTTACTTTTAACAACTTATAATAGTTAATATTTTTAAATGGCAATGTTAACCATGGTAATCATTATTATTGTCATTATTATTTGTATTAATCAAGTTCTATCAATGGCCTGACCCCCTCCTGCAAATATGACTGGGGACGGTCGTGCTGATAAGGAATGAGCCCCCCCTGAAATAAAATTCTGGCTACAGGCCTGGAGAGGGGTTACATGTGCCACGCATGAATTGTAACAACTATTCATGTATTAGACATTAAACCACTCACTATTGCAGAAGTTCCTAAGATCAACCAAAAAAATTAGCACGCATGAACACTGTGGTTTATCATGCTTTATTTAATTACACGTTATGTCATGTGGTAAATCTATAAATAGCCGTTCTTTCTTACCAATATTATATGCAATTCGAAACATGTTACAGGTTGATTCTATGTCTGTTTGATTGAGTATGTTGATTGAATCCTTTATTTGGTTCAATTTAGAACTTTTTAGTTGATTCTCGGCGCTATCGTTGCGTTTATTATCACGTTCATGACAAGGAGCGGTGGGGGGAACAGTGCACAGGCTGTATCCAGAAGGTACAAAGTGCAAACTTGAAGTACGGTCTTCACGGAAGTGACATCACCTAGTGCAGTTGGAAAGCGTCAAGTACACGAGAAATCGAGACCACAGCTCGGACACTGATCGTTGCAACCTTGATCACGTGATTTCTGTACTCGTTGATAATTTGCTTGAAATCGCGAAGGTAGAAAGTCAGCAACACAGGTTCAATACACGTTATATGCCAGCAAGTTGTTGGTTGAAGTTCTTCTAATGTGTGGAAATGTATGTGTTAGAACATTTGAAATGCTATATGATTTCTATGGTGAAAAACAAGTGTTTAAAACGCGGGGAAAGCAACATGTCCTCAGTTTTATATCCTGATCGTATTTGGCGCTGCAGTCGAAGTGCAATTCGAAAAATTTTCACTTGCAGTCCACAACTTCAAGACCGCACTGGAAGAACGTTCTCGGAGGATGCTCACTTCAAGTACGGTCTTGCACCTTTTGGACACGGCCAGAGTGCTGTACGGTCAACTCAAACGTGCAAGAAAGAGAGAGAGAGAGAGAGAGAGAGAGAGAGAGAGAGAGAGAGGGAGAGAGAGAGAGAGAGAGAGAGAGAGAGAAGTACATTGTTGGACATTGCGTGGCTACTTGTGCGATTTGAAAAGTTTACTGCCGGTATGATTTTAGGCACCTTAATTTACTACCTGTTCATACCTGCCCAACTCGATCACTGTCCTCCTCGCTTTCTCCCCTTCTCTACCGTTATGCGTGGCGTTGCCCTCTACATACTCCTTGGACAGTGTAGCAACCTAAGAGACGGCATAATTGTGACGACCAGTGAGGCAGGCAAGTTTTCATGGGAGAAGTGACAAATACACACCTACATACCATACACAATTGGGCTTAAAAAAGCATTCATTTCTCAAGTTATTCTTGTTTGCTGTGCATGTGTGTTTGTGGGGGTTGGGGGGGTAGGTGCTTGCGCACCCCTTTGTTTTCAGGCGCAATTTTAATTTCAATAACAGCAACAAGGACGTATTTAGGGGGTCCAGGGGATCCAGGCGGGTCCGGACCTCCCGTAAAACTTTCCAAGTACAAAAATTAAATAATGAAAATATAATTGTTTTGCATATTTGTTACAATCGATGGTTATTTATTTCTGCTGAACCTATTGGAAGGCAAGGAATTTGGCTCATACGGCATTGAAGGACAGTTCCAAAAATGTATACACACCAGTATTATGACTATAAGGTGCATGAAATATTAATCTACAACTTTACTTTTTGTCAATTTTAGAAGGCATTAAAAATTACCATCACTGTATAATTATTTTTGTCTATTACAATTGGGTCTAACTCATATTTTTTTACTCAATAAATAATCAATTCTTTATCTATTTGATATTAATTTCCTTGCCATGGCAGTTGTTTTTATACAAATTTTGGCGATCTTAACTATACGTAAGAATGAATACATGCTGTTACATATCTATTATCTTAAAATCTTGTTTTCCTATTCATGTTAACAATAAAAGGTAAAGCTCTCCCCTGTGCTTAGCACCACGCCATGAAGGCGTATAGGGGGTGTGGGGGTAACGCCCCACACTTTCTTGATCCGGTCGTGAGTGGGGGTGGTGTGATCAGCATCACGCCCCTGACCGCCTTTACCCCCCAGGGTTTCCCCCAGGTACCCATGTTATTCGACACTGGGTGGGCGCCGGAGCCGCTTCCAACGTTAGAAAAGCTCCCGGATTTGAACCGGCCGGGGATCGAACCCGGGACCTTTAGCATGGTAGTCAGACGCGTTACCGACTGAGCCACCGCGGCCACTATGTTAACAATAACAACACATTATTATTTAATTTACATATTTAATTAATATTATTATTACTATTAGTATTTTATTACTATTACTATTATTATTATTAACATAACCCTACAGCTCTACAGCACCATGGCGGGCCTTGGCTTACCTACCGACTGCTGGTCTCCCTCCCACGCTGTTCCTATTATTATTATTATTATTATTATTATTATTAAGACTTGGTCGGCCCCTCCCGAAATGTACAATGGCGAAATGTACTTGTATGTCTAGATTGGCTAAGTGCCTGAACATCAAGCATAATAAATGAAATGTAATATAAAGTGTAATACATTGCATAATACAATAATAGTGTCTGCTCCTTCATTCGAAGGGGCGGGAGATATGTTCAAAATGAAAGTCCAATCCAGATTAGCTTGTTTTATAAAACGTTCGTTCGTTGCTTTGTTTTATTCTTACATGATACTTTTTCTGATCTGCTACTGCTTCGTTTCATGATCTATATTGTTGATGAACACTATTATTATATAGGGTGGTCCATAGGCATGGATATACAGGGTGTATTTCAATGTCTGAAGTGATAGTGATTCTAACGTTACATTCTACATGAAGTAAGATAGAGCCAGGGTCCTTGTGAGTGATAATATCTTCTATTATTTTTGATGCATTTGGATATTGATATATTGGTGGAAGGTTTGCAACGGCATAAAGCGTTTCCCTTTTTTTAATGGCGTCAGTGTGATGAGAGTCATGACATTTGTAAGTGCAAGAGTATAATGTTTCTTCAACTGTTTTAGCCTGAAGTAACTTAGAGATGCAATATGAATAATCTTCATGGTGACTAACATGGTTTGGAATTCTACATAATTTTCCGTTTCGAATTTGACAGTCATGTAAATCGATTCCTGCGATCGTGGAAATTTTATTATTGTCTTTTACTGCTAGTGCTGACAAAATCATGCAAGTTAAATTGTTATGAGCAAATTAAATTGGTATTATTTCATATATTTCAGGTTTTGAATTGATTTGTTTAATAGGCACTTTCAGTTGAATATACAGGGTGTCATTTTAATGCCGCCCACGGACCACGGAAACGTATAGAGGACATCAAAACAAACAACTTTTTTCAGTAAGATTTTTCTCGTTGGAGCGTCGTTTCAGCGCTACAGTCGTTCAAAAAAAGCCCGTTTTGCGGCCTGAATGCTGGCAACCCAACACAACATTTGATAGCATTTGTGACGTCATATCCCGTCGTGAAGCGATGCGTTACAGGGTTGCCAGGAACACTCATATTCTGTGAAAAATGACATAGCTACAATCAGCCACATTATGTACCGTAAAACAAAACGAGAAAACACGTTCTGTAACCTAACAGGAAGTAAACAAACGATACAAAAAATGGTAGAAAGAAAATAGAATTCAAGTGGAAGTGGTCATATCGAATTTTGTATCAGCTTGCATGTCAAATATTTGCAAATCTAGGTACCAAGTTGGCATCTAGAATTTAGTCTATCCAGTTCGTCCTTCTGATTCTAGTTGTCTGTGACACACTGAACAGATGACAAAATAGAAATGAAAGAACTCAAAATTCCAAAGGTAAGCATCACATATTCATATTCATATTCATATTCATACTTTATTGGTTTTAGCTGTTATACCAGCTCTACACCAAGTGTCCTAAAAATATGTCATGCATGACACTGTTACACAAATTACAAATTTTGAATATATACAGTTTTCTTATACATAATTTATCTACATCATTATCATACAAATTTAAAATTGATAATAAATACAATTGTTATATCTGGTGACTATATCAAGTTACACATTTTGAATATTTACAATTTTCATATGTCTATATTAATATCATGAAAAAATCTACAAATGATAAATACAATTGTTACATCTGGTGACGATATTAAACAGGATAAAGAAGTTGGAAGAGGTATTCCTTTCTTTATTAGATTCTTGAATAACATCTCCCTTTGAGTGGTATAAAGTGGACATTGAAATATAACATGATGAGCATCTTCCTGATCTAGATTGCACTTGCACATAGGTGAATTTACTAAATTAATTTTATATAAATGGTGATTTAAACGTATGTGACCTGATCTCAATCTTAGTATTAAAACTAAAAACTTTCTGGGTATATTAAATGTATAAAACCACGGAGTCTTATTGTTTAAATTTAGTACATTTTTATATGAATGACCCATATATGTAAATTTTTGTTTGACCCATATCTCCCAATCTTGTTGAATTTTGTTTTTAACTCTTGGTAACATATCTGTATATGATAATAATATATTCGTTCTGTGATCCATAAGTCTTGCTTCTTTAGCATTTTTATCTGCCAGTTCATTATAATGAAACCCTGAATGTGCTGGTATATATGCAAAATGAATTGTCCTTCCCTCTGTAGTTAACTTAACATACAATCTTATTATGTAAAGTACCAATGCTGATGCCTTATATAACTTTTTATATGAAGATTGCACACTGTACAAAACACTTTTAGCATCTGTTAATATTAATATCCTTTTATCTGGAATATTATTAATGTACATCAATGCACGATATATTCCATATGCTTCTGCCGAGAAAATAGAACACTCTCCAGGTAGTCTAAACTTTTTAATATTTCCATTTGAAGAGTCAATAAAAGCACATCCTACTTCTTCTTTATTTTTTGATGCATCTGTGTATATGAATCTATAATTCTCCCAATTTTGTAAATATAATTGAATATTTTCATAACTTGTTAATGAAATATTCCTTACCGGTATTTGATCATATGAAATTTCATAAATTGGATGTTTGCTATGCGTTAGTATTGTTGAAAATAAATCTTGGAAATTCTATTTTACATTGTAGGAAAGTTGAATATTGTCCCTTTATTTTGTTCTCTTGATATAAAATCCATTGGTCTTGCATAAGTTTATTTACTGGATGTTCTTGTGTTTCCCAGCACTTGAAAACGAATTTATTTGTAATCCATTTGCATCTATACTTAAAAGGTTTTTCTATGGATTCTAAATAAACTCCTATATTGGGAGCTGAATTCATGAGACCCAATGATCTCCTCAAGACTTTTCTTTCTAAACTATCTATCTTAGATAGAATTCTTTCTGTAGCATTTCCATATATACTGCATCCGTATTCGAGCTTAGGCCTAAAAAAGTTTTTGTAAAATAAAAGCATTATTCTTGGGTGAGCACCCCAATTAGTATTTCCTAAAATTTTAAGCATGTTGAAATTTTTTTCACCTTTAGCTTGTAAATACCTTATATGATCCATCCACATTAATTTTCTATCAAAATTAATTCCTAAATATTTTATTTTATTTTGAAATGGAATACCAGCAATTTGTGTCAACGTATTTGGATATTTATGTTCACTTTTGTTATTAAAACATACAGCTGCTGACTTGTTCTGTGATATGATAAAGTTCATTCTCTCCAGCCAACATTTCACTTTATAAAAATTATTTTCTATTTTCTGAATACCTTCATATGGATTACAAAATGATCCTAATATACACAAGTCGTCTGCATACTGAATTATTTTTATTGTAGAATTATGAAATTGAAATATTCCTCTCATATATATATTAAATAATAATGGACTCAGTGGACTTCCCTGAGGTAATCCTTGTGAAGTGGTACGGGGCCCACTAAGTGTGTCCTGAAACCAAAATAATATTTTCCTATTTATCATCAAGTTCCATATTATCTTCATAATTATTTTCGGAGTATTTGTCTGATTTAACATATCAATTAATATATGAGGATCAACGCTATCATATGCACCTTGTATATCTATAAAGTGAGCAAATGTATATTGTTTCTTATACATTGCATTTTGAACATGCAATGTTAATGTTGATAATGCATCAATACAACCCTTGTTTAGCCTAAAACCGAACTGATAGGGATAAAAATATTGTTCTTTCTCAAAATACCACTCTAATCTTTTTAATAATAATCTTTCAAATATCTTCTCAATTGTAGGAGCCAACGTAATAGGTCGATATGATTCAGCTTCTTTCGGATCTTTAGTTGATTTAAGTATAGGTAGTATCAGATGTGTTTTCCAGTTTTGTGGCACATTTCCACTTCTCAGAATATTATTATAAATATTTACAAGTACTTTTAATGCATTGTCCGATTGATGTCCTATCATTTCATACGTTATTCCGTCGTATCCTGGAGCAGTTGATTTTATATTACTTAGAGTTTCTCTTAATTCTTGCAATGTTATTTTTGAATAAATTTCATCACTGATACTTATATTATTTATAATCTCGGGTATTTTATTTCTTACATAACTAGGTGTAAACTTTTTTTCAAAATGTTCTTGCCAAATTGTTGTTATAGGTGAAACTCTAATTTTATGTCCTTTTTTAAGAAAATTTATTTTTTTCCAAATTGTGTTTGTTTTAACAGATGGTGATAATGATTCACAGAATTCTTCCCATGCTTGCCTTTTTGCTTTATTAAAGATACGTTTTGCTTTAGCAATTACTTGTTTTAAATTTATCCAATTATTTGGCAAAGGTTGTTCAGCAAATATTTCAGACAATCTTATTCTTTCTTCTTTTGCATCTTGACACTCATCATTCCACCAACTTATAGTAGGAAAGTTGTTTTTATTATTAATTTTCTTCCGTTTAGCTACAATATCCATTGCATATGTTATTAATTGTAAATAACGTTGACACGTTATGTTTTGTTCCTGTTTAATATCTTCCATTGAGATATAAGAGTCCAAAATTATAGAATATAATTCCCAATCGATGTTTTTAACCTGCCACCTTCTAATTGGTAATGAATATATTTTAGGTACTGAGTGTGCATCATTTAACAGTGTAATGAAAATTGGCAAATGATCACTACCCCTGTTCACAAAATCTACTTCCCAAAACAATTTATTTATTATATTATTTGACACAATAGTTAAATCTATGGCTGTTGGTGATTTACCATTCCATGGATAATGAGTAGCTGACCCATCGTTCATGAAATGTAATGATCGATCACTAATCCAGTCCAAAATACTACATCCTAATGCATCTCTATAATTACAACCCCATGCTTCATGATGAGCATTCATATCACCTGTGATAATGACATTGTCATGGACATAATATAATAATTCATTAAAGTGTGTGACTTTAATATGTTGAGATTTATAACTCGATGGAATATAAATTGAAACTATTGTACACTCTAATGTGTTCATCTTAATTTTCACTGCTATTAATTCTACATTAAATAATTTTATCAACCCTAATGATTCTGGTAATGTTACTCTTTTAAATTTTATACTTTCATGTATATATAAACCTACACCTCTTGTATCTTTAGTATGTAAATTAGATATTAACTCGTAATGAGGTATTTGATAATATTGATGCTGTCTACCACGAAATTCGGACAAACTCAATATACCTGGATGATGCTCATCTATAATTTGTAATACTTCTAATCTTCTAGCTGTAAATGAATTTATATTCCATTGCACTATAAAAGACATACCTATTGATCCTCTTCTACAAGTTTAACTTTCTGATAATATTGCAATTATCTTTCCTATAATTTGTTGCATTGAAATTAAAATCTTCTGTTTCTTCCTGGAATCATTTAAATCACGAACTGATTCAATCATGTCTGGTAAAAGGTCCAACAATGACTGATATATTTCCTTTTGTCTACAAGAAACTGATTTACGATCCGAATATCTTCTGCAATTTATATTGTCCATATCTTGTTCTTGCTTACTATAAGGGGATTCTCTCAAATATACTGGATATTTGTATTTTATTTGTTCTTTTTCTGTGTCTGATGAGGATGAAGAATCCACGTTCACATCCTTTTTGTTTTCCCGTGGGAGTTGTACAATACGTCTTGTAGCCGTTTTCATAATCTTCTTTGGAGGTGATGTAACAACTTTGCTGTATTGTACTCTCATTTTTTGACCACTATTCTCTTTTGCTATTTTCTTTTGTTCCGCCATTTGAGTTACAAAACTCGCACAATAACTCTCTCTGCCCTCCTTGCAACTATCACTTGTTGGTGCATTCTTCTCATTCACATAACTCTTTTTGATGGGAGGGAATTCCAATCCGCTTCTTCGAACAGTTTCATGCTGAAATTGATCCCTAAATAATTTAATTTTTTGTTCACATGATATATTTTTTGAATTATTTCCCGTCACAATACCTTTTGCTTCATAGTATGAGATGTTTTTCTCGGCCATAATAATTTGAATTTGCTTTTCATCCTGATATTTTGAGCACATTTTGTTGCAAGCATTATGATCTCCTTTGCAATTTATACATGTTTCAATCATTTCGCAGTTTCCTTCGTGATAATCTTGGCCACATTTATAACACAATTTTTTACCCTTGCACTGTTGACCTGTGTGAGCAAATCTGAAACATCTATTACATTGCAACACTGGTTTCACACGTGGCACTACCTCAACTATTTGTTTTCCAACTGCTATGTATTGTGGTAAAACTGTCCCCTTAAAAGTTACACATAAGACTTGAGTAGGTTCAAGCTTAAATGACCCATCATTCCGCCATATTTTCTTCTTCATCCTTTCCATCTTAGTCACTAGCACTGGGCTTTCTATACTGCTTTCCAAATACTGCATTTCAAATTCTGTGGGTATTCCAAACACAAGGCCTTCCTTCTCCACTAAAGATTTAGGAATTCTGGCATTTACTCCTAACTTGTCTAATAACACTTTATTTTTCACAAAGTTATTAGCTTCTTGTGACGTGTTGAATAATGCTCGAACTCTATTTCGTCCACTTTGATCTACATACTTTACTTTCACATTATTATCCATCAACATATATCCAACTTTAACTGGATGCAAATTTCCTAACTGTTGGTTTCTACTTTCTATTATCACTAAATAGGGTTCGTTGGCACCTATGTCATACTGGTATATTTTTTCTTCATGATTGGTAGTGTGTTCCATCCTAGAACTTTTGTTACCCATTTCATTTTGTATTGTATTGTTCTTTCTTTTATTCGGCCCATTTACTTTGTGTGAAATGTCCATGACATCATTTACATAATTTTCTTCATGTTTTGAATCAGATGATATTATATCAATATTATCATTGGTTATAGTATTATTGCATATAGCACTATGTCCGTCCTCAACAATATTGCTTCCCTTTTGATCCATTATGATAAATAAACGAGACAGTTAAAGCACATCTCTAATACAATCCAAAGGGATATTGAACGTCTTAAATTGTAATAGATTTGATTATTATCAATCAACTTTTGTCCTTTTCTATCACAATAGATAATAATCTAAACACTACTTAATCTTACTACACAAGTCCTTCAATTAAATCCACATAACATTCGATTCAATCTAGCGAATAATCTTGCTTATTGAACCAATACGCCATTTTTTTCACTCAATCTCTTCACTACACAAATTAATTCACATTCGCATCACATAATATAATGTATATTCAGGGCATTATGAGGCAAGTGACAAAAATGGTTGAAAATACAGGGATATAAATAGTAGTAAAACAAACTCTCCGACGATTGTGTTTATCTACGCACCGGATACACATGTAATAGTTTGCAACTGTGAACAGGGCAGTATATACATGCTACTGATTCATCATTAGATTGTTACTGTGACTGTACGTGTTTTAGCCGTATGTTACTGTGGTTGTACGTGTTTTAGCCGTAATGTAACAACGTGAACCTCAGATACTTCCGTTATCAGCACAAAGTACCACAAGGCATCTGGATACAAACCTGTAGATATCAACCTAGCAACGAGATTTGCAAATATAATTGACATGTAGCTGGGCGTAAACAGCCACATGTAAGTTGTAAGTACAATAAAAGTTATTGTTCTTGGTATTTGACATGTTGGCTGAGACACAATCCGATATTGACTCTTCATTTTGATACCATTTCTCATATATTGGTTCACTTCCCCCTTCCCCCTGAGATGACTGCTGATCTTCTGTCTGGTAGGCTATGATGTTCGGTTTACTGGACGCGTTTCTCGCTTCGTTTTACAGCTAATAATGTGGTTGGTAGTTTGTAATTTTTTCACAAAATTTGTGTGTTCCTTGCAACCCTACCGTGCGTTGTTTCGCCGCAGGAAATGACGTCACAGATACGATCAAATGTTGTGTTGGGTTGCCAGCATCCAGGCGGCAAAATGGTCTTTTTTGAACGGCTGTAGCGTCGAATTGACGCACCAACGTGAAAAATATTACTGAGAAAAGTTATTTGTTTCGATGTCCTCTACACGAATCTGTGGTCCGTGGGCGCCATTAAAATGACACCCTGTATATCCTTTCCTGAGATATCTTACATTGCACTAAAGGGGTTTGATAATATAAAGGTAAAGGTAAAGTGTTCCCCTGTGCATAGCACCACGCCATGAAGGCGTATAGGGGGTGTGGGGGTAACGCACATACAATATACATATATCAATTAAATGGTCGGGAATTGCTACTTCGTAACCGTCTGAATTAATGTGGTTCTAAAATTTTGTGAGGTCCTTGCGTAGGACGTTTGTCGGTGCAACTTGATCCATCAAGAAATGATGTCTGCAGTTTAAAACTATATGTTCATAATGATAAATTTGTAATAGTTGCGCCAATTGTAATTGCGTTATCATTAGTTCTGACAAAAATCCATGAGTTAGAAGATGTAGACTTGCTTTGAAATTCCCCATATGTCTAGAATTTTTTCTTGTTGGCTTGTTAAAATGTCCATTTGTGTATCGAAGTGTTGGAATACAGAATTTATTTTTTTCTCGTACGTTTCTATTTCGAATGAAATATTTGCGTAAGGAAAATGGTTAGATTCTAACTGATTACGCATAGCCGTAATTGTATTGTCAATGGTTATAACATGATCGAATAAAGGTGTTATCAGATCTTGATCAACGAATCCGCAACAATAGCTGCTAAATTTCCATATAAATGATAACAGTGCTCTTTTTGCCCGCCTTGTGGCAGTAGAGTTTTGACTATACGTGTGATTCCTTTGAAATATCGAAAAATGACCAAACAAATGTTTGAAGTATCTCTATTCCTTTAGCTAATTCGCAATTTGTTTCATATTTCAATGTTCCATCGCACGTAGCGTTTACTATACTTGTTTTGAATGTTTTGATGTAAGGCATGGTAATGGATATATTGTAAAATAGTGGAATGGAAAAAGCATGAGGGAGAATGTGGGGCAATTCTTTTAGGTAAATGCCAGTTGAGATTTCCATCATCGGTGGTTGTGGATGTAGAAGTGCTTGGGAAATAATGTATGTGAATAGGAAGAAACAGAGCATCATGATTGTAGGTCCTGAAATTATGAACGAAGAATATATAAGTGTATTGCTGACGTGATATCTGATAAAGCATTTGAATGGCTTATTGCAGAAAGGGACCTGAGTCACTTTTGTACAATTCTGAGAAAAACAAGAAAAATCGTATAATATTGATAGTGTAAGAAAGAAATGTACCGCTGTTGGCTCAAATATTCAGTATAAAGAATAGTTAATTTTGCAACCCTCAATGCGGGCCCCCGCAGTATGCTGCTAGAGACAGTGGAGATGAAAAGGTTGTGACTCCGGTACCTTTCTGCAATAAAAGTGGAAACTTTGAGAAATAAGACGAGAAATATCCAACTATCCTACAAACGCCCGTTTGTCATTGCCAAATAAGCTAGGTTAGGTTAGGTTATGTTATATTATGCCACAGAAAATTATAGATTCAGCAATAAATGACAGTGTATTGCACTTTCTGGACTTCATTGTCGGTGTTTGAAGTACAATAATGTACGAGCTCATACATACATGTCTTATTCTACACCTGATTCTGTTTCATTGCCGTGTGTAGCGGGCCACTGAAGAATATCTTCATAAAATCCTTTGACGTCGTCTGGTACATACGACAAGGCAGTTCATATGTCCTTCAATTTAGTAAGCTTGATCGACATACGTGCAACTGGGAACGTACGTGGCGTAGGAATTACAATTCTTGCACCTTTGGTTAGATAGAAGGTGTAAGACGTCAAAGCTTTGATGAATTCGGAAACCTTGACAGTATCCTTATGTTCAACACAGTATTCAAAGTAATGTAGCGTACACAGTTCGTACAACGTATAAATACGGCTAAGTTTATTGCAGAAAAGGACCCGAGTCAGTGACTCAGGTACCTTTCTGCATTAAAGTACACTTTTCACTGTGCATTTTCTTGGGTATAGCCTCGTGTGACTGACTTCCTTTCTGCACTAAAGGATGTGTCTGTAACTAGGAAAATCAAAAATACCATTAACTCCGATACCTCAATAAACCATTCATTTATTATTATTTTTTTTTGCAATGAAACACAAGAAAATAAATATTTATGTAAATTAATTCATTTACTGTTCTCACTCACATTTATTATGAGGAATTCATTATATATGGAATTACCAGAATTCCAAACATTGTGTACTAAGGGATATCAGATTACGCTCAAGTGCGCACTATACTTAAATGGCTATCTATGAAGATAAGACCTGTCCCTAGCATCATTAAACTTCACATTACTGAATCATTATTATTGCGAGCGTAAATTCATACATATATAAATATAAGTTGTGCACTATTTTATGTAAATTATAACAGGAGTGTATACTCTGCAATATACGTATGTATATTGTTGCAGAGAATTTACACTAAATATCTTAATGCTCGTTATTTACTTAATGTTCTAATTTCTCTATTATATAAGTTTCTTGCATAATCGTATTTCACTGTAATCTTCGATTGCAGATGATGTGATTAGGAGAATTTGCTTACATGCGGAACTTCTGTCGCTTGTGTTAGTTGCTTGTTGTTCGTTCGATGTCACGTTCACGATGACGTCACGTTACTTCGTTCCTTGGCGCTGTAATAGGAGATGTATTTGTTGTGTTGATATCGCTCTCTTCCAAGTTCCAAGTCGACGAGGCGAGTGTTGCAATCTTCATGAAAAGAAACCAGTTTATTCAACGAAAGACAGTTTGGCGTGGTTATCACTAAGTTATTTGCTTTTTTTTTTTTTTTTTTAAGGAAGATGACAGTTCCTGTATATTTTGATAAGATTTAACAAAATACTTGCATTTAGGTTTTAATTAGACATTGATGCTTCGATTGGACTGCTTGTTTCGTAGCATCGCTTTTCTTCAACTTTGACTAATCGCGACGATGAAGCTGAAATGATCAAATGACAATGCTCTTTCCCATTTTGACTCTCTGTGAAATTATGTCCCATTGACTTCTGTCTCTTCGGTTTCTGTTCTGCAGACATTTCGTCGATTTTATCATTTCCTTCTTGTATTTTCTCCTCTTCATATAAAAAGGGGTTGACTCTTGTTATAGAAAATGTATCGATTTTATCCTTTCCTCGGCCGTCCTTGTAGCTGATGCGTACGCTTTTGGCATTTTCAATTTCAGTAACTGTACCATCTATTTTGAAGTAAATTGCGAAGTGCTTAGGTACATTTCGTTTCGGAACTGTGTCTAAACTTAACACTTTTTGTCCAGGTTGAAATTCAACATGCCGTGTGTGTTGGTCTGAGTACTTTTTCTGTGTTTTAAATTTCTTCTGGAGATTTTCCTGTGCTTGTTCACTCATCTCTTGCAATATGTCTAGGCGTTCCTGGTTAGAGTGCTGCAACGAATTTGGATCTATTCCTAGCAATGAATCCATCGCATTCTTTGGTTCGTAACCGTGCATAAGGTAATGTGGAGAATATCTTGTTCCTGTGTGTACTTCTGAATTCATCGCAAACGTTATGGCCGACAGATACAGATACCACTGTGCTTTTTTTTTTCATTACATACGGTCTCAGCCTTTGCTTTAATTTCTGAATGTGTCTTTCGGCGAGTCCAACTGTTTCGTGGAAATCTGTGTTTGCGAATCTGAGTCTGACGTTCAATATTTGACTCAATTGTTCCATGATTTTTGAAGTGTGCGCTGATGCACGATCAAGTGTGATGTTGTCTGGCAAATGATCTGTTCCATTAATGCATTGGAAATCGTTTCTGCGTCAACTGAAGGTATAGATGTCGTTACCAGGTACCTGGTTGCTTGATCAACGCAGATGAGAACGTAGCTTTGTCCGTGGTTGGCTGTGGCCTGCAGTGGACCGCACGTGTCGATGACCCACTTCCTGGCTGGGGTGGCGATCGGTTCGAACGTCTGAAGGGTGAGCTTCTTTGGTCCGAAATCTCTCTTCGACATCTGGCATTCGAGGCAACTTTTTGATTTCATGTACACCCATCGTTTTAATCCTGGGAAGTAAAATCTTTTCCTGAAATTTTCATACGTGGAAGATGGTGATGCATGAGCTGCATTGTATTCACTGCAATGAATCTTCTCGAAAATTTCATCTTTTAATTTGTGTGGAATGCACAAGAGAAGTTCCTCTGTCTTGTTGTATCGATGTTGTCTTTGATGACGTAATATTGTGCTGCTCGTACTACTCCTGGATCTTGCATCGGATCGTTGTTGATGACTTTAATGATAGGGCTGAATAATGGATCGTCATCTTGATGTTGTCGAATGCTGAAGTTTTTGTCCTCTAGGTGGAAAATTAGTTCAGGGTTGTCTTCACTGTCGGCAGGAGCTTCCTCTGCTGGATAGCGGCTTAAAGTGTCTACAAGGGCATTTTCTGATGACTTGACATGTTTCACATCGAAGGAAAACCGCTGTAGTTCCAGAGCTCTTCGTGCCAATGGACCTGTCAAATTTGATGCTTGTCGTAAATAGGATATGGAGTGATTATCAGTTATTAAAGTAAAATGGCTGTTTAGCAAATATTATTTAAACGGCTTTACTCCATAGACCACTGCGAGAAATTATAGTTCAAATATTGATTTCTTCTTCTCTGTGTCGGTTAATCTGCGGCTCGCGAAGGCAACAGGTTGGCGTGAGCTTCCGTCTTCCGAATCTTGCCAAATGCTGGCTGCGAGGCCAACTGTAGACGCATCGGTGATGAGGTAGGTCTTCTTGTTTTGCGAATACTGTTTGAGAACGGGAGAACTGAGAATTTTATCCTTTAGTTCATCGAACACTTTCTGGTGCTGCTCTGTCCACGTGAACGGAACGTTCTTTTTCAAAAGTTTATATATGTTATCCGCTAAAAATGAGAATTCAGACACATATTTCCTAATGTAAGAACAAAGCGCTAAGAAGCTCTTCACGTGTTTCGTATTGCTATTCTTGATTGAATTATGATTTTGTTGGAAATTTTCATCCCTTTCGCTGAAAGAAGATGTCCCAAAACGATGGTTTCTGAAAATTCGAACTTACATTTCTTTATTCCAACTTTCATGTTTGCTTTCCTAATCCTATCAAATATTTGTTGAATTAGGGAGAAATTCTCTTCAAAAGTGAAAGTTGCTATGTACAAATCATCTAATTAGGTGGCTAGTTGATTGTCGGGAAGACCACTAAATACAATGACCATTAGTCTATTCATAAAACTACTGGATGTCCTCATGCCCATTGGTAAACATCGGTAACGGAAAGAACCATAACCTGGGATTGCGAAGCTGGTAACTGGACGTGATTCTTTTGATATTGGAATTTGAAAAGAAGCTTGAGCCATGTCCAGTGTAGTGTAAAAAAAATACCCGCAAGACGTGTTAAAATGTCATTGCAATCTGGAGTGGGATATGAAACATTGTATATTACTTTATTAATTTCTGAAAAGTCTGAAACTAGTCTGTAGGTTCCATTTGGTTTCTTAACTAAGAATATGCTATGACGAAATGGTGAGTTTTCACAAGGTTCAATGATCTGCTGTTCTTGAAGTCTTGTTATTTCATTTTTCATTTTTTTACTTTAAATTTATGGGTATGGGAATTTGTCTAGCAAATAGAGAAACACATTCAGCAACATCTATGTGTGCTTCCATTGAAAGCACTCAGGATTCCAATACATGATATCTGCATAAGTCATAAGAGTAAATTAAATTTTGAATTTTTTGCTTCAGGTCCTCTGTTAGTTCTGGATTTATATTAATTTGTTTAACGTCATAAAATTTCCTGTGTTTAGTGAGTGGTTTTAAGGTTTCCTGGTCTAAATTTTCGTCACCTTGCTCGAATGAATGATGTACTTTATGACCACTATTTACATTCGCATTGACGTTAGTGTCATAAATTTCAGAAATTATTTGGTTACTTCCTGCTGAACCGATTGGAGTGTTTTTCTGTATTACTAACAGATGATATTTTGTGTTTGTTAGCAAAATGTGGGGCTCTTCTTCATTAACTAATGCATAAGGTGCTAAAACATCAAATGAGTTCAACAATTCTTTATTAGATTCAAATGTGTTATATTGATTTCCAATTTGGATGTTTTCTAGCTTTAGTTTTACATAAGTTGAGGATTTCGGTTTTAATGTTATTTTATGTTTTGTTACAAATGTCGAACTTTGATTTAAATTTAATATTTGAAATATTTGATCAGGAATGTTGTGTACTTTGCTTTCGTCACTAGAGAATTATCATTTTGGTGAATATCCTAATCTCTGCAATGAGATCGTATTATATCCTAACGGTATGTTTGATTTATGTAGATTTAAAAAAATCTGTGGCCAAAATTGCATACTGAAATTTTGTATTGGCTATTCTGAACGGTGACAGTAAAATTTCCCACCGATTCGGAATCCTATGAAGGTAATATGTCTGACAGTTATGGAATTTCCACTTATTCCTGCTATGGCTGAATTTATGTTTATTCCTTTTGTTGCAACCGAGTTTTATACTACAATTTGCACCTATGTCTACAAGTACGTTACAAGGTTTCCTATTTACTGTTGTTTCTAGAAAACTAAGATTATTCTGTTTAATTATGGGAACTGTATGCGAACTTTTCCCCTGACGACCGTTCCCACGTTCATAGAGTTTCAATAGGTTAAAGAGGCATTAGGTGGTTGTTGTTCCGATGAACCAGTCTGATTGTAATATACATCTTGATTATATTGCTGGGCAGTATTTGGTTCACGTTGAGGGCAACAGTTTTGACAGGGTTGCCATCTCGGAGTTTGTTGAGGGGCTTGTCTCTGGAATGCTATAAGCTCCTCTATGGTAATTTGAACATCCCCTGTTCTCACTTTGGTAACCATTGTTTGAATTATTTGATCTATAAAAATTGTTACTTCTTTGTGAATGTGAACTATTCCTACCGTTAAATCTTTGGCGTGCAGGAAATCTATTATTAGTTCCAGTAGGCTGTGATCTATTTCTGAACGTTTGTGCACTATTTTGAAAATGATTAATTTGGAGTTCATTCATTTTATTTTCCAAATCTTTTAATTGATCTTGTGTTACATTTTTTTTTCTTTTTGCGGTTGACTGTTTATTTCCTTTTGATTATTTGAGCTAGTTTGAGGTTCTTTTATGGGAGCTTGGGTTACTATGTTTTGCAATCCTATCTGATTTGTTGATGCAATTAAATTGATTGATTGATTTAGTTTATTTTATTTCGCGTTTTGTGCCTCTTGGCTAATTTGCGAAGATGGGGATGAGTAATGAAATGATGAAATTGATGAATGGACATTCAGAAACAACCAATCCCGAGCGGGATTCGAACCCGGGACTCTTGACGTCGCAGCGCGATGTGCTAACCACTCGACCACAGGGTCCGGCTTGATGCAATTAGACGTTGGGTATATTTTAGCTCCGCTAATTCCCTAGCTTCTCTGTACTCTTGCTATTCCAAAAGGGTTTGCTTTCTTTGCAAGTTGTTGATGAACCGTAGTAGTTCATCCATCGAATTAAAATTCTTGTCGGAAGCTACTTGAAGGTACTGCGTACGTAGTCCACTCACAATGTTAAAATTACATGCTCCATTGATGCTTGGGGGAGATATTTCTTGATCAAGGCATGCTTACGTAAGATGTAAGCTTGCGGGGTTTCCTGAATTTGTTGGACTTGTTCATTTAAGAAATCCTTAACCAGGAGAGGTTGACCAATGTCTCTAAAAGTGTTGATAATTTCTGTTTTTAGCGTTTGATACTCTTTGTTTGCATAATCTTGTTGAGATTTTATTCCCGTTATTAAATATATAGCGATTCGTGTGAGGAATAAAGGCAAACAATATTTTCTTTTTGCAGGGGTACAAGTTAATTCATCCGCCATATTTTTAAAAGTTGTGAAAAATTGATCAACTTCTAAGTGTTTTGCCCCTGAAAACTTTTCCGGTTGAATAAAATTTGGTATGTTCAATGCCATGATTTCAATATTGTTGACAACTGTGGAAGGAATATTGGCAACACAGTGCGCGGAATGTGCAGTGTTGGTGGAAAACTGCTGGATGTATCGCGACCTTGCCCTGGTGACTGGACGAGAGGGCGAAATCGGAACCGTTCAATCCTCGTTAAAGATACGTCTAATTCGTGTTCATTATTCCTTTTCATTCCTAACTCGCGTTCTGAAGCACATATTTCCTATAAGGAACTCGCAGCTACAACTAAAAGTTACAAAAAAGACCGGTGCCTCCAAAAATGTTTCCTCCTTCCCTTATTTGTTAATTTTAACTACTGGGATCTAAGTATAGGGTGAAGAACAGGAGCTAGCGAGAGGTTGTGTAAAGGCTCAGACCTTTATAAGTTCGGAGTGACGCCTCCGTCCTCCAGGTACATACCTGCGTTCTTTCTTCCACGGTGTTGACTCACTTAAACCAAATCCAAAACTGATCTCGAAGTGTCCTTCCGATCTTCTCAGATCGGTTCGGTTGCTTTGATATACAAATTCCAATACCTGTCGATTCAGATCCGGCTGTCAGGCTGGTACCTTTCCACGGACGAGGCAAGTAATGGAATTTGTAAGGTCTGCATTCCAAACCGACGAGAACATCCTGTCTCCGTAATGTTTCGTTTTCAAGTAGACCTTCTAATTTTTACCTACAAGTCAACAATATCAAGTTACACATTATGAATATTTACAATTTTCATATGTCTATATTAATATCATGAAAAAATCTAATAATGATAAATACAATTGTTACATCTGGTGACGATATTAAAGAGGCTAAAGAAGTTGGGAGAGGTATTCCTTTTTTTTATTAAATTCTTGGATAAGATCTCCCTTTGAGTGGTATAAAGTGGACATTGAAATATAACACGATTAGTATCTTCCTGGTCTAGATTGCACTTGCACATAAGTGAATTAATTAAATTAATTTTATATAAATGGTGATTTAAACGTATGTGACCTGATCTCAATCTTAGTATTAAAACTAAACACTTTCTGGGTATATTAATTGTATAAAACCACGGAGTCTTATTGTTTAAATTTAGTACATTTTTATATGAATGACCCATATATGTAAATTTTTGTTTGACCCATATCTCTCAATCTTGTTGAATTTTGTTTTTAACTCTTGGTAACATATCTGTATATGATAATAATATATTCGTTCTGCGATCCATAATTCTTGCTTCTTTAGCATTTTTATCTGCCATTTCATTATAATGGAACCCTAAATGTACTGGTATATATGCAAAATGAATTTTCCTTCCCTCTGTAGTTAACTTTCCATATAATCTTATTATGTAAAGTACCAATGCTGATGCCTAATATAACTTTCTATATGAAGATTGCACACTGTACAAAACACTTTTAGCATCTGTTAATATTAGTATCATTTTTTTTGGAATGTTATTAATGTACTACATCAATGCACGATATATTCCATATGCTTCTGCCGAGAAAATAGAACACTCTCCAGGCACTCTAAACTTTTTAATATTTCCAATAGAAGAGTCAATAAAAGCACATCCTTCTACTTTTTTATTTTTTGATGCATCTGTGTATATGAATCTACAATTCTCCAAATTTTGTAAATATGAATGAATATTTGTATAACTTGTTAATGAAACATTCCTTACTGGTATTTGGTCATATGAAATTTCATATAGCTATTGGATGTTTGCTATGCGTTAGTATTGTTGAAAATAAATCTTGGAAATTCTATTTTACATTGTAGGAAAGTTGAATATTGTCCCTTTATTTTATTCTCTTGGTATAAAATCCATTGGTCTTGCATAAGTTTATTTACTGAGTGTTCTTGTATTTCCCAGGACTTGAAAACAAATTTACGCGTATTTGTGATCCATTTGCATCTATACTTAAAAGGCTTCTCTATGGATTCTAAATAAACTGCTACATTGGGAGCTGAATTCATGAGTCCCAATGATCTCCCCAAGACTTTCCTTTCTAAACTGTCTATCTTGCATATAATTCTTTCTGTAGCATCCATATCCATATTCTAATTAGTTAACAATAAGCTTCACCACAATGACTATGGATAAAGCTGGGATAATGGAATCCGTGACACTAGGTGAGGAATATATTTTATTAGAAGTTCCAATAAAAAGAAGACTAAGGCTCTGTCCGAAACTTAGAGTATAGACGGAATAGAGAGAGCCCAGGCGTGTTTTCTGGGCGAGGGGAATGTAGCCGTGAGGGGAAGGGGGATGTGCCAGAATTACAGCTGATACAATGGTGGAAGTAGGGATTTGAGCTTGGAATGTTCGTTTATAGTGCATACTATCTGTACATTTCAGTAACACTGCGAGTAGATAATAAATAAGAAGCTACTATACCTCTGTGCGCAGCTTTAGGATTCAACAATAGAAGTGGCAAGAAATGTTTTAATGAAAGAAGGAATTGAGAGGTGCCCAGATAATCTGTTGTGATTTTATTAGTGGTATTATTATTAACGGTATGTATAAAATTTTAAATTCAAAATTGTGACATTTCGGAATAGCGATAATCGTTCGCACGTTTCATAAAGGTAACTATTGCAAGTGTTTCTATTTATACGTGTGAGGGAACTTTGTGGAATGTAAATTCAATGAACGAACAAAGAGACACTTCAGACATGGAAAACGACGTGTCGCTTGGAAATCAACCATCAGAAATAAATGAGACCTTCCGAACCAAAGCGACATGCCAAGCTGCACGTGTCGCTCGGACTGGGCCGTTTTCTTAATACTGCCCAAGGAATACAGAGTATTATACTGCCCATCGTGTCGCCTTGGTCTGTTGGTGGCGCATGCACGGCTAATTTTTTGCTTCAGACCGAAGGAGCCCGTGTCGCTTGTGGCCTCTAATAATGGAGTTTTCAGAAGTAATGTATACACGCGACTCATGTTGCGTTGGAACGAGCAAGTCAACGTTTACACCTGTCTTAGCGGCATTGGTGAAATCTCAAAGCGGCATGTATCGCTTGTTGTTTCGGTATGAAACAACATTTACGCGTTAAATGCTTGCTTTTAGGGAGATTTTACACCGAAATGTGACCTGTCACGCCTCTATGGTGTGAAACGTTGCTGTTGATTGGCTCGTTTCCAAGCGACACGTGTCGCCTGTCGCTTCGGTGTGAATTCTCACCAAAACAAAATATTCACCGCAGATGCGCGAACAACACACCGAAGCGACACTATGTATGGTATTGGGAAAATAACCCAGTCCAGTGACACGCGAGCGCCAAGCGACACGTGCAGTTTGTCGTGTCGCTTCGGTTTAAAAATTGCATTCATTTCTGAGACTCGGTTACCAAGAGACACTTATCGCTTGTTCCCTGTCGCTTCGGTCTGAATGCTTCCATTGAATGAACGGGCTCGTGTCTTTTGTCGCCTATCGAGTGTCGCGTATCGCCTGATGTTTAGGTCCGAAATCTACCTATAATCTCGAATTAGCCTTACTTATTGAGGTGGCGAAAATTGTGTTATTTCGTGTTAGCCTATACCTTTGTACATAGCTCATATTTTTATATAACAATATTTTGTGATGTATTTACGAGTGTAGGAGTTATAATGCAACTCCTATTTTGATTCTATTGTTATTTCATTAAACTCTTTCTGGTATACTAACGTAGCATTACATATGGTAAATGAACACGCCCCAGTACATAAAATGGTCTAGATCTCTTTGTGTTTTCGTCAAAACTAGTTACTAAGAACTTCGTGTTATTGTTTCTGACGATTTAAACATAAAGAAACATAACAAGCAGCCTTAATTTTTCCGACGAAATTCCCTCTCGCTGAATGTTAACAAATAGACGCAACAGCCGGGTGACACATCGCAACATGGCGGCCGCCGCAAGCTATTTTGGCTTCAGCTGACGTCACACACGCTCTCTCTATTCCTTCTATACTGTAAGGTTTTCGTGGAGGAAGTTCGCGTACTTCGGCGAATAAACTGTGCGTGCGCAACTTGGTTTTCAATTTGATGTCCATTTATTGGGAGACCAACATGCACGGTGTCCCGACAGAACGTACCAGCGACAAAACGTACCACTCAGGTAAACACCTACCTTCAAGATATTTACTCCGCGACAAAACGTACCACTTCAAGGAGAACGCTTGACCTTAAAATCAAAAGAGTAAAGTGGTTAGTGGCCCGTCGAGTGATCACGTTTGTGGAGTCCCGAATGATGCTCAGTTAGATGTGAAAAAGCGTATGCAAGAGGCGAAGAAAAGGGTTTGAGAGGAAGACACGCCAATTACCAAGATTTAGAACGATACTCTAGGCAACCTACACGACAAAGGTTAGGTTATGTTAGGGTAGGTTAGGCTAGGCTAGATTAGGTTAGGTTAGGCTAGGCTAGGTCAGGTTAGAACTGACATAACTAAAACGGAAATCGAAAAAAAGACGAAAAGATAAAACAAAAGAAAAAATATGGACGACAGCTTAACCACAGCTGATATTAGACACGCGAAAATGGCTATATATGCATTATATAGTAATTTTGCCAGTCCAAAGCGTGGACAAAGTGGGATGGAAATCAGCAAAACCATCAAGTGGTACGTTTTGTCGCATAGAAAAATATTTTAAGACTCATTAGAAGGCTCTTCGCAGGTAGCCGGTCAGGTGGTACGTACGTTTTGTCGGTACAAATAATCACGCGTAGTAGACTGGAGGTGATTTATAACACACCTGAGGAATAAAAAAAATATTTCGTGGTGTTCTTTTTTGTGACGGGAAAGACGTTGATAGGTACTGAGAAGATTTGGTCTCACAAAGATGTTCTCCGATAAGAAGTCTTCAACGAATTAGAGATTTGTGGTGACAAACTGTGTGTGTATTTACAAATGTCTCACGTCAGTCCACTGCCACTGTACACACACACGCACACACTAACCACACAAAGCACACAAATGTATACGCTGCACGAATTCAGTTTCTTGCTTTGGAGGGAATGCCCACTCTGTGGCATGTTTGTGATTTCATTTTGGGAGGTGGGTTCATTTGGTATGCAAGTTTCTGTACGTATGTTACCAGTGTAAACTATAATATTGCCTGCGGATGTAAATAACTTGGAATATTCGTTCTAGCCTAAATCATTGAATCTTATGATATCATCTACACGCATTTTAGAAGCACTTACTACATTTACATTCTAAGAAACCCAAACTCGTACACAAAAAATAACTATCGAACTAGTAACAGCCAAAACTTGACCAAATTATTTTGCCAAGTTCAAACTCATCGTCTTAGGTAAAATGTAAAAGGCCAGCCATTAAAACTTAAGTGAAAATCGCCTGTTGTTGTCTTGAGTTAAAAAAGGGTGTCCTTCCTTGATAGACAAGGCTGCATACTTTTCGGCAGGGAAATCTTGGATGACTAAGCCATAAATAGACACGAATGACTTTTCAATTGTGTTCGTTATATGGTTAAAAAATGGTATACTACCTGCAATGCCTTCAATTCCGTTTTCATAGAGAGGGATAAAAACACTCCTGGCAGGGATGAAAATAATTCCCTTTTGCAGGGGATACAATATTTGTAAGGGGAAATCTCCGGCATCCCCCAACCCCCTCACACTGGACATACGTAAATTACATACATGGGTGTAACGTTGGGCCTAACTTTGGAGGGGCAGAATCGAGCTTGGGGCTCAACTCTTTGGAGGGCAGAATAAAAAATATTTCTATACAACAAAAATAGCAAACTATTTTCCTAAATAACTGTTAGGGAGAATTCACACCGAAGAAACACGCAACACGCAACACGCAACACGCGACATGCAACATGAAACAAGTGTAGCTTGGAATCCAACACTCAGTAATCAATGCAACCTTACGAACCGAAGAGACACGACAAGATGCAAATGTTGCGTGTCGCTTACGTGTCTCTCGGACTGTGCCGTTTTCTCAATACTGTGCACCGTGTTGCTTCAGTTTGTTGTTCGCGCATGCGCAGCGAATGCTTCATTCCAACGAGCTGTATTCAGACTCAAGAAGAGAGTCCAACCTGCATTATGTTTGATCCTCTAATTTGTTGATATAATAAAGTATCGATATGATCGATATGTACAATGTTTTAGCAATGTTTTAGGATTTAAACACAACGTTCATTTCGCTTTATCAAGTTCTTTGATGCAGTTATCTATTGGCTGTAATTTGCCTACAACATCTTGAAAAGAGGCCGTGTTTTGGCCATTTACCTGACTGCTTTCATTTGAAAAAGTCAGGTTATGGAGGCACTTTAGTCCAAACTATATTAATTAACATGGTAAAGTACTCTAGTGCATTGTTTTTGAACCACCGGGCCGCGACCCGATACCGTGCCCTCGTATCAACTATACTGAGCTGTGAAATGTTCTGCTGAAACTGGTTGACAACTATCATAATCCCAATATCATATTTGAGTTGTGAGTTTTCGTTTTTTAAGTCCATTTTAGGCACAAATAGACTAATCAGAACTGGATCTGCCCGGTGCCTCCCCGATTATCGAACCCTGGATCACTTAATTACAAGGAGACGACGTCATCACTTTGTCTTCCATATTATTATATTTGCAAACAATCCTATACACGTAATAAAACTATTATTACTCTTATGATTATGCTAGAATTTATTTATCAATATTTAATTTCATAGGTACATGTTAATTCATGCATAAAATCTTAAATACTGTAAAGATTTACGAGAAAAAATCTTCAACTAAGTTCATTGACTTAAAAAATAATACCGTGACATGGTTTCAAGAAGGTTGAGAACCATTTCTCTAGTGTTTACGTATTCGCTTTATTCGGGCTGAAAAGTCTAGCGTATACAGTTTGATTTCAGTGCATATTATTTCTCTGTTTTCTCGTGCACAACATGCCTCTCCCAAGTTTCCATAACTTGCAAAAATTTTACAACGCAGTTTCCATGTAACAATGTCTCTTGTTACGTTATTTTCGGGTGACTAATAAACTGATTAATGCAATTATATCGGTACCTTCATGCAAACTGAGCAAAGAAACAAGTGTCGCTTGCCGCGTGCATCTTCTCTCTTCGGTGTGAAACACTCATGTCGCGTGTTGCATGTCGCATGTTGCATGTTGCGTGTCGCGTGTTGCGTGTTTCTTCGGTGTGAATTCTCTATTACATTTATGAAGTCGCCAAAAATACTCATTACTTTACTTATCAGGTCTCAGGAGATTAAAAAAAAAGTCAGAGAGTAGTCTATAAATTTTGAAGCTGGGTTTCGCAGGAGTGTATCTTTTAAAATCGAAATAACACTTAATCCGTTAAAAGTGAACCTACAACGATGCACAACAATCGATATATCAGCGGCAACAACGAAGAAGTAGAATAAAATAAAACAGATTTGTTCATAGTTTATTCATAATCTGTATGATGGCGATTGTGACGAAATTTGGAATTGACTCTTAAATACTCTGTAGGATGTCATGGATCAGCACAACAGATAGACAGTGTGTTCGATTAGAATACCTTCCATTGAACAAGTGTTTAATTGATAAAAGGAAAACTATTCTTGCATTTCTACGACAGACTTGCTGAAGGAACCTGTGTTCCGCACACGATTATTCTCACCAGATTGCTCGAATTATTATTATTGTTACAGTAGATCTGAATTTGCTATACAAAAGCAACTGCTCCTAAGATCTACTCCTTATCTTGTCTCGTAGTGAAGCTCAGTCGACAGACCATCGATTCCATATTTCAGTAGTCCACTTGTACGATCAATCGTGCTCTTGAGTCACGCATGCGCAAAGTGCCTGGCTCCGATATCCCCAGATTTGATACTATTAGACATTTTCTTTGGAATAGGGCTGTATTAAAGATGTTGTGTACAAGAGGAAGTTCACGCTTTGGGTGATTTGAGACAGCGGCGCCTCACATGCTGGTCATCAATTGACACTAGTTTAAGTTTAGTGCAACACATTTAGGTGTACAAGCGTACATTACTTTCTGAGTTACTTTGTACAAAACGGGGACAAGAAAGTAAATAAAGTTTACAGATGCTAAAATACATATGTGCATTGTTATATACTTTTAGCCCTGTACCGTATTATGATTAAATTATCAAACAACAATGGCTTCATATAAAGCCTAATTATCATAATGACGCACTACAGGGTGCGCACAAGGTTCCTACACCACCTACGCGTATTATGATCACAATCTGAAGAATCCAAAATATTCGCATGTGTCCCTCTGTGATCTCTGTATAGCTGCATGCACCGTTCATGTCCAACATTTTTGTGGCCACTTTCTGGAAGGCTGCACACACCGCATTTTTTGGTTCATTGTTTGCTAGATGAAGATGCTTCCCCACCTCTTCCTTGATGAAACCAGCTGTTTGTTTGAGCTGTTGTTTTAGTCCACAGAAAGGCTAATCGGGCCTGGACCTACAGTAAAGTGGGAACCGAACCATTGCGCAATGTGTCTCCTCCGGATGTTGAACCCTGAACCCCTTGATTACAATTATAACACCATTAAGCCTTGTTTCCATGATTATGAAAAACTAAATATCCTGACCAAGGCAGTAATTTATTTTATTAAAAACATAAACTAACGTAACGTTTCAACCTTCTAGCAAGGTCTTCTTCAGACTCTGTATCAAGTACAAAAGTAACCAGATACAACAAAAGGGCATTATATATACACAAACATTACTCCCTCCAGACTATTTAGAAAGTTGTTTGGAACTTTCTAGCAGATGACTTTCACTTGCCAACTTTACTTTCACCTAAAAGGCTAAACACAATTACTTCCAAATAGAATGTGGTTGGACTTTTAATCTCACGCTCTTTTCCCTTCATTTTTCTTCCTTCTCCTCTCCTCTTTCTCTCTTGTCCTTTCCACTCTTTCCAACATCTTCTTCCATTCTTTGTTTAACTTCAGTCCCCCATTCCAGTTCATTGTGTCTTCTTCACCTTTCTTCTCTATTTCCTTGGCTTCCTTCCATTTTCTCACTAGCATTCTCTTCTCCCTTCCTATCTGCTTAGCCTCATCCCACTCTATGTCATGTCCTGTTTCTCTCGCGGGTTTTTAAAAATTGCATTTCTATCTCTCTTAAGTCGTACATCATCCCTATGTTGTTTCAACCTGTCTTTCAGCCTTTTTTTCGTTTCTCCTATGTACACACTCTGACATTCTTTACATTTCACTTCGTAGATAATCCCTTCCTCTTCCTCTTCCTCTTCTCTGTTTTCCTTTTTCTTGTTTGCATTCCTCGCTATTCCTAAGATGCTTCTCCCTCCCTTCCTGTAAGTTTTAATTCCCGCTTTCCTAAGCACTTTGCATATCTTTTCTGTGGTCTTCCCCATACTCCTTATTCCAAACCTTCTCTCCTCTTTTTCTTTCTCTTCCAATTCTCCCCTGCCCGTTTTCTTACTACTTCTGTTTATGTCCAGTCTATCCTGCTTCTCATAGCCATTCTTTTCCAGCTGTTTCCATAGGCTATTTATTTTGCCTTCTTTTTCACATTCTTTCATGCATATTTTCTTGATTCTGTCCTCCATATTCTTTATAAAATTTATTTTTGTCACCTCGCTTACATCACTTCTTTTGTGGCAGAATACCCCTGCTGCACACTTCTTCTGATGCCAAGCGGTTTCAATTTCTTGTCCTCTTTTCCAGTAATGAACTGCAGGAACAATATTTTGGAACCCTTAGAAAAGAAATTAAAGAAAGTTATTGACGTGTTAGTAACACAGCAAGAAAGCAGAGCAGAAACGAAAAAAAGGCTGAAAGACAGGTTGAAACAACATAGGGATGGTGTACGACTTAAGAGAGATAGAAATGCAATATTTAAAAACCCGCGAGAGAAACAGGACATGACATAGAGTGGGATGAGGCTAAGCAGATAGGAAGGGAGAAGAGAATGCTAGTGAGAAAATGGAAGGAAGCCAAGGAAATAGGGAAGAAAGGTGAAGAAGACACAATGAACTGGAATGGGGGACTGAAGTTAAACAAAAAATGGAAGAAGATGTTGGAAAGAGTGGAAAGGACAAGAGAGAAAGAGGAGAGGAGATGGAAGAAAAATGAAGGGAAAAGAGCGTGAGATTAAAAGTCCAACCACATTCTATTTGGAAGTAATTGTGTTTAGCCTTTTAGGTGAAAGTAAAGTTGGCTAGAAAGTTCCAAACAACTTTCTAAATAGTCTGGAGGGAGTAATGTTTGTGTGTATATATAATGCCCTTTTGTTGTATCTGGTTACTTTTGTACTTGATACAGAGTCTGAAGAAGACCTTGCTAGAAGGTTGAAACGTTACGTTAGTTTATGTTTTTAATGAAATAAATTACTTCCTTGGTCAGCATATTGAGTTTTTCTTGATTACAAGTGCGTTAGGCGGTGTCGTTAATTCAGGACTTCTTGGATCCCACGGGAGAGCTGGGCAAGCGTCCCAATCCTCGTCCTATCCAGCGATTCTTAAGTATTTTCTCCAGGCATCGAACAGCCAATGCGAAGTGGGCCGGTTCCCCATCGTGCTGAAACCAAACACTGTGTAAAATTTCCGTGTCTCGCATCTGTGGGATGAGCCACAAGTTCTCACATCATTTGATGCGTTGCTGTCATTCCGGTACAGATCATAACATGAGGTGGACGGTGCTTTTTCTTCGAAGAAATGGGGATTTTCTTTTACCCAAACCACGGAACGAAGTCGTTAATGCCATACTTTTTATCGATTTGCTGTTAATTTGCATGGACCAATACAGCTGCCACCAAAAGCTTCTCAATTGTGCAATACTTGTGTCAGCCATCGCTTCGTCTTCCATCTGCAGCAATTCTCAGAAAACAATAAACTCAAGAAGGCAGTGCTATAGAGAACAGCACATTGAGACCTTTTGACAGCGAGAGATCACGTACCAAAGTCGCGTGAAAGTCACCAGCACTAATGAGCCTGCCACAGTTATATATTACTCACGTAAAAATAGAGGTATACGGACTTTGTGCACACCCAAACTAACTAACTAACGACTTCTTAAACCAGAAGGTTCATGGCTGCAACAACACAAGCCTTCCATTTGTCCCTATCTTGAGCAAGATCTACATACTCTTTTCCATCCCTACCGATTTCCTTTAGGCCCATCTCAACGTTGTCCCTCCATCTTCGTCTTGGCCTTCCTACGGGTCTCTTACCATCAGGTTTCCCAACAAGAAGCCTTTACACTCCTCTTTCCTCTCCCATTCGTGCCACATGGCATGCCCACCTAAGTCTTATTGATTTAATCATTCTAATAATATCTTTATATGAATACAAATTATGTAGTTCTAAATTATGTAACCTTCTCCACTCACCTGTCTCGTCATCCCTTTTAGGCCCAAATATTTTCCATAGGATCTTATTTTCAAATAGTCTCAATTTAAGTTTCTCTTTCAATGTAAGGGACCAAGTTTCACACCCATATAATACTACAGGCAAAATTACTGTTTTGTATATTTTAACTTTTAGTTTCTTAGATATTAAACGAGAAGACAAAAGTTTATGAAGAGAGAAGTGACATGCATTTCCTGAATTAAGCCTACTTTTTATTTCCTCTTTAATACGTATAATTTTCACTTGTTAATATTACTCCTAAGTATTTGAATTTGGAAACTGGTTCAAACGAGTTGTTATCAATAATTAGATTTTGATTATTACCTAACACTTGGTTTCGGCCTGTAAGCATATATTTAGTTTTCTCTTTGTTAACTTTCAAACCTATCTCTTTAGCAGTTTTGAAAAATATTTTAGCATTATTCTTAATTGTATTTATTTATATCATCCCCTAATATGTCTACATAATCTGCATATTCTTGAAACTGAGTCACACCATTTAATTTTAGTTCATCGTTAGTTTCTTTTACCTTCCTAACAGCATATTCTAAGGCAAAATTAAATAGCATGGAGATAATGCATACCCTTGTTTTAACCTATCATGAATTGTAAATTTGTCAGACACATTAATACCCACACGAATTTTACTTTCTGTTTCACTGGTGCATTCTTTTGTCATACTAACAAGATTCTTAGGTATTCCAAACTCTACTAATATATTATATAATTTATCTCTTTTGACCGAATCATATGCTTTTTTGAAATCAAAGAATAGCTGATGGACATTTTGATTATATTCCCACTTTTTTCAATTGTCTGTCTGATTTAAAAAAATTGATCTGTAGTTGATCTGTTACGTTTAAATCCACATTGATAATCACCTATAATTTCATTAGCATATGGCTAAAAGAATGTTAGATAATATTTTATATGTTGTTGAGAGTAGAGAAATTTCACGGTAATTATTGCAGTTCATTTTATCATCTTTTTAAACACATGAACAATTATGGATTCTTTCCACTGTTGAGGGATTTCTTCTTTATTCCATATTAAACAAATTAATTTATGAATTTGACATATTAATGAATTTCCACCATATTTAATTAACTCAGCTGGTATTAAATCAATGCCAGGTGCTTTGTTATTCTTTAGCCCTTTAATAGCATCTTTAACTTCAGTCAAGCTAGGTTCTGGAACTAAAGGTTCTGCTGTGTGTACTTAATTTACTTCTGATTTATCTCCTACATGGACATTTAAAATGTTATTAAAGTAGTTCTTCCATCTATTTAGAATCTCGCTTGGGTCAGCTAGTACATTATCATCTTCATCTTTTATCAAGTTTACTTTAGGTTGCCACAACTTTCTAAATTCATTTACACCTTTATATAAATCTCTGATACTTTTGTTTTTGCTGTTTGTTTCAATTTTGTTAACTTTGCTTTTCAAGTAATCTCTTCTTTTACTTGTAAACATGGGGTTAACTTCTCGCTTTATTCTATTATAATTGCTTAGATTTGTATCATCAGAGTTATTTAACCACCTAAGTCTAGCCTGATTTTTTATTTCTATTAGATTATGACATTCATTATCAAACCATGGCTTACTTTTTCTATTGAATTACGTATGTGCTCCCAATTCTTATTTACGTCTGTTCCATTTATATTTTCATCATCATTTAAATCCTGCAAAACATCAAATCTATTTGACAGTTAATTTGGTAATCTTTCTTAATTCTTTCTTCAGCAAATTTTCCTGTATTAAATTTTGGAACTTTTAGATTTTGTTGCTTATGATTTATTACTGTGAGTCTTTCTCTTAATTTAGCAATTACTAAATAATGGTCACTGGCACAGTCAGCACCTCTATGTGTACGAACGTCAATTATACTAGTATGCCTTCTCTTATCAATGAGAATATGATCTATCTGGTTATGAGTTTCACCATCTGGAGAAGACCAGGTATATTTACGGATATCTTTATGTTTAAAAGTGGTACTTTTCACAATTAAATTCTTTGAGGTTGCAAAAGTAATCAATCTTATACCATTATCATTACTTAATTCATGAAGACTTTCTTTACCAATCGTGGGTTTAAATGTCTCTTCTTTGCCAATCTGTGCATTACAATCACCTAACAGAATTTTCATATCATACTGAGAAAATTTATCAAAGACCTGTTCTAACTGTGCATAAAAATCATCTTTAGTATTATCATCTTTATCTTCCGTTGGTGCATGTTTGTTTATTAAAATAATTTTACACCACCTACCCTGTAAAACTGCATATGATATCCTATCATTAATAAATTCTACTGTTTTAAGAGCGGAGATAATTCTATTATTTATGAAAAAGCCTGTTCCAAAATTATGATTTTCAGTACCCCCATAGAAAAAAGAATAATTTTTAGTTTTACAATTCCCTCTCCTGGCCATCTAACTTCCTGGACAGCTACTACATTTAATTTATACTTAACTATCTCATTAACTGTACACTGAAATGCCCCAGGCCGGTAAAGGCTCAGAACATTCCAGGTGCCTAATTTAATATCCTTATTCCTAATGTAGATCTTGCCCGACCCTGTGGCCGAGTGGTTAGCACATCGCGCTGCGACGCCAAGGGTCCCGGGTTCGAGTCCCGGTCGGGCTTGGTTGTTTGTGAATGTCCATTCATCAATTTCATCATTTCATCACTCATCCCCATCTTCGCAAATTAGCCAAGAGGCACAAAACGCGAAGTAAAATAAACTAAATCAATCAATCAATCAATCTACGCCTAACCCGATCTAAATCTTATAATGCACAAAGGGGTTCAAAATTTTCCACAATATCTATACCGAAAACAAACACGAAAAGTTATTTAAACATAGCCTCGACAGAAATTATTATTAATGATACAAATGACCATACTTATAAGTACGTGCTACCCCGATGGAGTAGTGGTAACGTCATTGCCCTGTAATCAATGGGTTCGTGTTCGATACTGGATGGAAGCACATAGTGGTTCGGATCCCACATTTAACTATAGGTCCAGTCCACTTAGCCTCTATGTGTATAAAGCAGACTTTAAAGGAAACTGAAACGAACTCAGAAATACAAAGAAAATCATGTAAGAAACATTTTTAACGACACAATAAAGAGAATTGTAAATAAGTTTAAATTTCATAGATTGTGTCATTTAAAAATACTGCACATGACAGACAATTTTCAATATACAGGGTGGCTCAATAAGTCACTTAACACCCCCAGTACAAGGCCACTGCAGCATGGAACGTGAAAATGGCGATGACCAATCTTTCCCTGGCCAAGGGGAAACCACATTGACGTCACCCGCATAGTCGGCAGCCATCTTCATGTCCGCCATCTTGAAATCAACTTCAGAAATTGAAATGGGAAAGGGGTCGTGCGACATATCAAAATGGGCTAGAATTTCACTAGGAAAATAACTGTGACATTTGTTTTCACCTAACTTTAATTATTGCAGAGTTAAAAATACCACAAAGTTATGGCTCAATCAGTCACTTAACACCCCCGATACAAGGCCACTCCAGAGCGCAACATTTAAACGGTGATGACCAATTGTTATCAGGCCAAGGGAGAACCACATTGACGCCACCCACGCGGTCGGCAGCCATCTTGATGTCTGCCATCTTGAATTCAACTTCAGAATTTTAAATGGGAAGGAGGTGATATAATATATATTAAAATGGCCTAGAGTTTCACGAGAAATGTAATGGTGAAGGTTTTTTCGACGTATCTTTAACCAGTAAAACGTTATGACTGCATTCTTGTACCAATTTGCTCCTTTTTGAGGTGTTAGAAAAATGCCTTAAAATTTGTTTAGCGCATCGGTAATGCATCGAGATCAAAGTGATGTATAGGAAGAGAAGTTCGCATGCCATTGCACAAGATTTTAATCAGATACATCAACGAAGAGCTGCGCATTATGAATGGTTGTCGTGAACAATTTACAGTGTGACGCTTCCATTGAATTAAAAGTCCTTCACAGTGACAAGGCTAATGCTTATGTTCATAAGGAAGTTCATAAACAGAATATGCGACCCTTGTCATCTGATAAAATAACTTTGGACAGAAACTGCTTCACAACGTTCCCATAGTGTTCTGGTGTTCCTCCCTATTGAAAAAAAAACTTTGTAAAAAGTACCTTCTTCCATAAGCAAGGATGAAAAACCTGTTTATTTAACAAAGCCAAGTAGCCCTAAGCATTTAAGGTTCCGTTGATGAAAAATTGACTAACCAGTCGTGTTCCACACAGCACGACACACCATTAACTTACCAGCACTAACCATTCAGCTTTGATCTGTCGAAAATGGGTTATGAGATAAAAAGCATAGAATATTCTGTTTATGAACTTCCTTATGAACATAAACATAAGCCTTGTCACTGTGAAGGACTTTTCATTTAATGGAAGCGTCACACTGTAAATTGTTCGCGACAACCATTCATAATGCGCAGCTCTTCATGGATGTATCCGTGCAATAGCATGTGAACTTCTCTCCCTAGACATCATCACTTTGATCTCGATACATTACCAATGCGCTAAACAAATTTTAAGGAATTTTTCTAACACCTCGAAAAGGAGCAAATTGGTACAAGAATTCAGTCATAATTTTTTACTGGTTAAAGGTACGTCGAAAAGACCTTCACCATTGCATTTCTCGTAAAATTCTAACCTGATTTGATATATCATATCACCCCCTTCCCATTTAAAAGTCTGAAGTTGAATTCAAGATGGCGGACATCAAGATGGCTGCCGACCATGCGGGTGACGTCAATGTGGTTCTTCCTTGGCCAGGCAACGATTGGTCATCGCCATTTTTACGTTCCATGCCGCAGTGCTATTCTGAGCCATTCTGTATAGTATATAAATATTTAATAGGAATGTAATCAGATATGTGTATTTTGTTAATATTTTCTGTCAGGTAATATTTTGTAAACATCCAGTTCTGGTTGATATTTAATTACGTCTCCTAAAATAGCAGTTTGGGTGTCCGAAATGTAATAAGGTAGAGTACCTGTGGAACATGTCCCGCACCTTGCCCATGCGGTCTAAGACGTCATGTTCGAGTCTCCTGGGGGAAAGTAGCACAGCAACTTTTCTCTTAGATTTCGGCCTGTGGCACCATCGTGAGGAAATTTGGGAGCTACGAATGAGTGGCGTAACCCGGTCATGGAAACGTACACAACCTCTGTCCGAGAATCTGTTGACCAAGGCAGCGCATGATGGTAGAGAAAAGGAGAAAGCGAGTAAACAGAGCGAACATTTACGCACTGCTGCCAATGGCTGGTAGCTACAGCCGCATTTTCCTCATCGTGCACTCACTTCTTCCCTCACGCGTTCATTGGTCGAGCCCTCTCTAGTCCTACTTGCGCAGGTGGCTTGTTTCCGTTTTTCTGCTCCAGAGATTCCCGGGATAGATTATAGTTTTATTTCTATACTTAATATTACATGCAAAATCTCTCTCTCAATTACGTGAGTTATTATCTTGTGAATGGCGACCCGATTCAGTATACTGCAATTTGTTCTTTCCAAACTAGAAGAGGTTCTTTTATGCTGTTGCATGTAATGTAAATCCAAATTTAAATGGAAGTCTATATTGGAATCCACAACGATAATGCAAATGTTGCTGAAAGGTAAATTTTTATAGAACTTCAAAAATTCCATTTCATATTTTAGATGATTGGGCAACTCGGGAGACCCACCAGTGATAGATCTTATTTACTGTTATTCGGAGTCAGTCTATGTTCCTACCAGCCCAATTATATACGAAAGCAGTTTCTAGACGAATCAGTGGTCAAATGATGAGCCGCGGTAGCTGTCGGTAGGTAGATGTCGGCCTCCCCAGCGGAGTGGTTAGAATTGCGCGGTACGAAGCCTGGGGTCCCGGGTTCGAATTCCGGGTAGGACTCGGATGTTTGTGTTGTCCGTAAAATGAGAAAAACCGAGTATTAAGAGAAAAATTGATATGTACGAATTTTGAGAAAAAGTGTGAATGACGGGGATACCACCGAAAAGGGGTATTTCTTTATAATGAAAAGAAAAGTCGATATGGCACCTGACTACCATGCGAGAGAACCGGGATTTTCCACCTGTTCAAGTGGCTCCGTCTCCCACCCAGCGTCGCATAAAGTGGGTACTAGAAAGAGACTCTGGGGGGTAAAGGCGGCCAGGGCGTGGTGCTGATAACATCACAACCACCTTCGGCCGTGATCAAGGAATTGTGGGGCTTTAATTCGACACCCCCTATTCACCTTCACTGCGTGGTGCAAAAGCACAGGGGAGCGTTTTACTTTACTTTTTTTTTATCAGTGGTCAAATGCATTAGGTGGTCAAATTTCAGATTTGCCACACGAGTTTTCGGGTCTGAGTCTCTACCTGGTTATACGTGTTCCTTGTGGGTGTCACGGCATCAATCTCATGTAATCATCACTCATCGTCAACATCGCAGTTAGCCGGACCCTGTGGCAGAGTGGTTAGCACATCGCACTGCGACGCCAAGGGTCTCGGGTTCGAATCCCTCTCGGGCTTGGTTGTTTGTGAATGTCCATTCATCAATTTCATCATTTCATCACTCATCTCCATCTTCGCAAATTAGCCAAGAGGCACAAAACGAGAAGTAAAATAAACTCAATCAATCAATCAAACAATGCAGTTAGCCGAAAATGGTGGAAGAGCGACAGAAAATAAGATAAAATGAAGAGAAAGACAAAAGATAATGTTTTGGTAACACAATCATATATCAGTACATATATGTGTAATATACAAGTACATAATACATACGTGCCTACTAACAATCTAACATATGCACGTTGCACACTATCATACAATAGGTGAAGAAAAACTCTGTAAGCTACATTTGTTGTGTGTATTTCCAGGATGCATATGCTGTGTCAAATTTCTGTGACCATTTTCCCATCGGATCGTTTCCGACAGGACCCAGTATTGGCACAATACTATTAGATTTGGCAGTAGATTTTAACATTTGAAGATCTACAATAAGATATACATATTTGGTACAAATTCAAAACTACAAAATACTCGTAAATACATGGGTTATCATCAAGGCCAGCCGCAGGATATTTCTAAGGGGTGGGGACAGCAGTGCTTAAAGTGGAGGAAAGGTGGATGCTTACCCCCGTTTAAGGGAATTCACATAAATCATACCCAGCACTAGGATAATTTGCATATAGGGTAACTTCGGTGAATAACGCCAGGCGGGAAACAACGCCATTTCAAAGTTTCAACTCTGAAAGCATGGACGCACATAAAGTTAAGGGGTGACTCACCGTTGTGCAATAAGCAATGGTGCCTGGTAGCATTGCTGATAAGAACGGTTGCCATTGTTGAGCCTTCATTTAAGAGAAACAGTTTGAACAGTGTAGACGTTTGAGTTGAGTTTCGAGGAAAAAGGGTCCACATTTTCAGCACGCCGACAAAGGTGAGTGTTTTTCTATTGTAGGATTAGATTTCAAATGTTAACAATGCTGTACGTACACAATACGTTTATTACGTAAGTGAATGATGTGTGTACTGTTTTCATGGTCGGTATCGTAAGTTTAGAACAGTTGGTTAAACTGCAATCTGTTGTTTCGGGAAATAACGCCATCATCGTGTCGGGGAATAACGCCACTCAATTTCAACCCAAATTTAAGGAAATGTTGATTTCGAAAATAGGTTTATCCTTGCTCAGTTACTTTCGAGGCGTACAGATACTTATTCTCAGTTAATTTCCTCTTTCAGATGGCGAGGAAATGTAGAAATATACGGGCCAAATGGTCAGTAGATGACTTGAGGCAAGCTATGGCGGCCATCAAACATGGGATGAAGATAGCATGTGCTGCACGTTTGTTCCAAATTCCTCGCAGAACTTTGAGGGACTGGGTATCGCTGGAACTGGAATTAAGACAGAGAATTATTCGTTTACAGAGAGTTGGATTTGGTTTAACCAGAAAAGACGTTTGTGAGGCCACTTACAGAATCTGTGAAGAAAACAAACTAAGCAATCCTTTTCGAAATGGGAGAGCTGTAAAAGACTGGTTTTATGCATTTAGTTCAAGGCATCCAGACATCGTTTGCAGAAAGGTGGAAAACTTATCCTATGGGCGACTCATGAAATTCAACAAAACAATAGTGAATGATTTTTATACACTCCTTGAGAATACAATTGAAGTTAGAAGCCAAACCAGAACTCATTTACAACGCAGATGAAACGGGATTACAACTAACATACAACAGCAATCGGAAAATTCTTGCACTCAAAGGGAGCAAAAGAGTTCACAATGCTACACACGGTGAGAAAGGTGAAACTGTGACTATTGTTGCATGCACCAATGCCTCTGGATCAAATTGGATTCCTCCAATGGTTTTGTACAAGGGGAAATATGGGAAGAAGGAATTTGGTGACGGTCTTCCCCCAGCAACATTCCTTGGACATTTCAACGACCACCGGTTACCTGGCCGAGCGCTGCTTCTTGTAGATGGTCATAGCAGTCATCTTGACATTACAATTGTAAATGCTGCTGAAGACATGAATATTCAACTTCTTTGTCTGCCTGCACACTGTACTAACGAATTTCAGCCACTGGACAAGAGTGTCTTCAAGTCCCTGAAGATGTACTGGAATGAATCAGTTTATAGTTATCGACGACAGTATCTTAGCAGAGCACTTGGGAAGCTGAAATTCCCAAAACTGTTCTCACACGCTTGGCTGCGTTCTGCAACATCTAAGAATGCAATTGCAGGCTTTACATCTACAGGCATCTATCCTTTCAACAGGTGCGTTATTCCGGACCACGCTTTTGCCCCGAGTGAAGTCTCAGAGCGAGAACTAGCAACCACAACTGAAACAAACGCCTACACCCCAATCACCCCATTCACCAGAAACAAGTACCCTATCCATCCACGAGGTATTACCGACTCCTAACATAGAGAGTAGCACTGTCAGGCGTCGCTCTCTAAATACCAATGGAGTATTGGTTACACGGACCTTGTTTGCAGAACAATCCTCTTCCACTTGGTCAGGCACAAACAAGTAGTACAGCTCCACCTGCTCCAAAAAGAAGGACCGGGACTTGTATTGGGGAGACTGTGGAGGATACTATCATGATGACAGAATTCGTAAAAACTGGATACAGTGCATAGAATGCAAAGTTTGGTATCATGAAATGTGTGATTCAGGCAATATCAACAAGTGTGGCCTGTGCACATTGTGTGACGAGGGTTTTGCACTGATCTCTGACAGCGATGAGTAGCACCACGAATGTGTGTGTGTGTGTGGCTGCCATACTCAAATGCACGTGCCAAGTATTCATGCTTTTTCTAATAACTTACTACAGTAATTATTTTTCCTAGTACAGTTTAGTAAAGAAAATGTTAATGTTTTACTTGTAATTAAGATAATGTGAATGTTTTACTTGTAATTAAGATAATGTGAATGTTTTACTTGTAATTAAGAACATGGCGTTATTACCCGACAGGTCTGGAAATAACGCCATTTTGCATTAACACAGAATTTAGTATTTTATTGCTTTCATTATAACAGTGCAATCAATAATTTATTATTACACAATAGAAGAAAGTTCATTCTCCTATACATGTAAGTTTCATGTTCCTAACAATAAAAATGTATGAGTTATAGAACGAAATGACCAATTGGTGGCGTTATTCACCGAAGTTACCCTACACTTAATCTGCTGTCTTTCACGGCACTTCACGTACATGTTTTCACGCTACAATTTCAAAATTTGAATCACATGAAGACTTTCCAGAAATCTCAGGGGGAGCAAGGGCCCCCTGGCCCCTCTCTGCGGGCGCCCTTGTTATCATCAGTTCATAGATGTGCAGGGTACAAACAGTAGGACGTTGTTTGGTTTGCAAACGGTTGGAGCGAGAACACTTTACAATACGTCAGTTCAGAGGGCTAGAGGCTGGTAGAAAAATGCCTCAGTTTGAAAGACACGCTAATATTGAATATGAATGAAATTAGCAAAACCGCACAGAAAACCTAGGAAATGCTGTGGCACATGAATGTAGAATACAGCATAAAATGCAGTGCTCGTTTTAACATATGATGGAGAAAGGATTGCATGACGATGTTAAACGTGCGACGTGTGGTGCACGACCTGATTCGTTACCCACAAAGTACACATAATAAGATACCCTTCCACTCCGTTACTAATCTCCAGAAATACAAAGTCATCTAAACCGAGCTTCATTATCTCTGCCTATTTCCAAGGTGAATATTTCAGTGAAAATTTAATTACAACTCCAGTACTGAAGATTTCATTCATCACAATGATGTTAAAGACATCAATGTTTATCTACCTTTGATGAAAATGGCAGGTATAATCCTCGTCTTAGAAGAAGTTAATCTAACAAAAGTCACGAAAAGCTACAAATAATCTATAACAATACTTTAGAGTGGCGGCGATTGGGTCCCACAACCGGGGAAGGGGGTGGGAAAGGTGCCAAAACCGGGGGGCAAAGACAGTATATTTTCCTTTGAAGATAAGATTTAGCATAGTGGGGGGGGGGACAAAAGTAGCAAAAAGTAAGGGACAACTGCCACCCTCGCCCCCACTAATCGCCGCCACTGTGTACAACCAAAAAACACAATAGTTCACTACTCATACAAATTAAAATATTTGCTTAAATACACAGTTATTAATTTTTGAAAATTCTACTTTCTTCATTCAGTGTATTTTCCCCTAAAATTATTTGTCTTTTTTGACAGTTATTTTCTTTAATGTTTACGGCATATTGTAGCCAACGTTCATGGAAATTTAAGTTAGCAAATATTTCATAATTTCAAATTACGTAAAAATATTCTTAATCTTTTTCGTGCAAAGTTCACCTGACAAAATAAATATTGAGAGAATGCAGCCGAATATCCACATGAGAAAGCAAGCTTTTAAATGTTCAAAAGACAAAGCAACTAACATCTCACATGATTCTGTACACACGCCGCTGCATTTCAACTCTCCCATGACGTCATCCCTCCATTTCAAAATCATTCCACTCTCGTGCATCCTGTGGATGATAACATTTACGCGATCAACATATGGAGAGTCTTTGCAGAAGCCAAGTGCACCGAAGTGAATTCCTAGATCTTGTTCCATGATGTGGGACTGGGGTGGACAGTTGAGACACACGTGGTACTTTCGTCCTATGTATTTGAGGGCATCTCCTGGGGATATTGCCGCCACTGACTCCCTGTCAGTTATTATTTTCCCAACGAAATCATCATAGTTTGCGGTCATGGGTTGGAAACGCCGATGCAAGGATCTTAGTAAGGGATCTTGCTTGTCGTTCAAGAGAGAGTCAAAAAATCTTAGTCCTCGGATTGGTATCTCAGAGTCTGCCAGTTCTTCCAAGGTGTTCATGTCTGGATAAAACTTGGGAATAGCCAACACACTCACAATACCACCCTGGAAAAATGACGTGATGATGAGACTGAAGTAGGCCCACACGAAGAAAATTAGTCTGATGGAACTTCTTCCTGGTTGCTTAACAGATATTTGAAGAAATACGGAAAGAAGAGTGATGAATGTGTGGCAGTGGCTTTGCTTTCTTCTGGTGGAGAAAGATTGAAACACGATGATCGTTAATGTCACTAAAACAAACGTGCCACCTATCAACAACCAGGTCTCAACATGGAAGAGCGACAGAAGCGATAGCCACAGTGGCATTGCAGTTCCTTTTGGTACCAGGATACAGGAATGGCCGATGTAGATGTACCATGTGAAGTCAACGACCTCCATTCTGTCAGGAAGAACTCCAAACTGTGCGTACACAAAATCCACTCTCTTGGCTGCGAGATCTCCGATTGCATATATCCAGGTTCCGTTCTCCAACTTTCGTCCAAATTCCGAAAGACCGTGCATCGCGACATTCTCTGTGGTGAAATTCATGTATTTGGTAAGAGCTTCGATAATTTCAACAAAGTATCCATAGGATTTGATATCACCGTCACTATTTTCCTGTATTGAGAAATAGGGTAGCATTTCGTAGCTCAAAGATGAAGTTTTTAATAAATACCCATGCAAGTTTGAGGTTTTCTGAGAATTGTGTCCAAAGTCCAATATTGTTTTTGCAAGATAAAGAGTATTCACACTGACATAGGTAGAGTAAAATTCGTTAAGAAATGGATTATATGACGTCACGCGAGCACCGATTGTTAAGGATCTGGTGGGAATAGTATTGTTTCCAGATTCCATGTAAACAATGGAAACTCTATGCAAACCAATAGTCCAGAAGTCTTTAAACAATCCGTGAATATCATCGTTGGCATCCTCGATGGATAAAACGAAGATTAGAATGTAAGCTCCATCATTCCAGTAGTAATTAGTTCTCTTGTTGCTTATCCAATCAAAAAGGAGAGTTGCATCATGGATCACACAAATAATTAAGTCACACTGAGATGTTATTGGGGTATTTTGTGTTCTTTCAATGTTAAATGTACGATTTGTATTCACAGTAAAAATTGAATACCAGTGATTAGTTAACGTCTGCAAAGATGCGAAACAATCCATGTCCTCAAACCCTGAAGAAATCATAGTTATAGCTTTAGTCTCTGTAAATTCTTCCAAGCTCAGACGAAGAAACTCTTTCAGAAGTTGGTCACGGCGTTGCTCCTTTAGAGAGTCCATGGCAAAGGAATTTGTGAAGTGACTACTTGCCATTACAAAGAAGGAAATTACATTTTGGAGAAGTAAGTACCTAATTATCATCTCTGTTCATGGAGATCCTTTCTTCAGAGTTCCTTACCTTTAAGCCATTTACGAGCCTGGAAAGAGATACATGAAGTCATATAATACATTGCTTCATCAGAAATATTAAACAAATAGAAAAATTCAAAGGCATGTTCTTTGTTGAGAGCTTTGAACTGGCAGTTATTTTCGTAAACACAATTTTTATCCTTCTCTTCCTCTACATATACATTTCTAAAAGTACCTTTCACAGTCAATAAATATGTCTATCAATGTAAAATAGGAAGGTTGTATTGGAAATCATTGTATCATTGTATCATGTAAATACATTTTCCTTATTTTACAAAAAAAAAATCAAATATTTTCCCAGTAAAATTTTTGAAGTATTTTATGTTCTTTCTAAGAAGGGGAAGTGGCAAGAAAAATATATTATTTTTTCTCTACACACAGGAATAGTATTCACAAAGTTTTGTGAGGGAACAACACTATTATTGGGTAAAATGTGGCTTATTTGCCCTCCCCTGGAAAAAAATACCTTCCTTGCCCCTCCCTGGAAAAAATCCTGCGGACGTCCATGGACATGGCTAGTACTAAAATGGTTAATTTGCGCTGCTTCTTCGTTGATTTTGATGAACGGTGTCAGATGGCTTTCCTTATAAACTGAGATACACAAAATACTCGATATGGCTATCCTAGGATCCCGATGGCCGAGTCTGCCTGACACAAAGCCCTCCATATAGCATTTTTTTTGTTTTTGCATTTCCGGCTATTTCCGGTATACGTCAACAGCAAGTATTGTTTGAACTCAAAAGTTTTTTTTTGGGTGATCTACCCTTAGCGAAAGAAAAATAATTAAGACCACATTCGTTTCGAAATTTTGTCATTTGATTATATACACGTACCTATACCCTAATGCATATATATATATACGTATATACACACACACATATATATGTACACACACACACACACACACACACAAACATTGTATATATTTATTTTTCTCGTAGCCTGTAGCGAGGGAAGGCGATTAGGGAGTGTGTGGGTGGGCAGTTGCCCCCCCCCGATTTTTTTGCCATTTTTGTTTCATCACTATGACCTCTTAATGCTAAGCCTTGTCTACCAAGAGAAAATCAACTGCTCTTTGTCCCCTTCCCTTGCTGATATTATTGCACGTTGTAACGAACCTGAGAGTTTAAAATTCTATATTTGTAAAAAGTTAAGATTTTTAAAATGTTTGTTACTTCAAATAATGTGCAAGTTGTCACAGATAATTATAGTTAGACTGATACAGTTGTAGTTGGAACTTTTATATATGTTTATAAATACGTCAAAATCTGTTCGTGTTGACGTCACTTTCTAATCTCAGACGAGCAAGTAAACCCACCTGAATGTTCCTCACCTGACGACAGACCGAGTTTGATCAGGATCGAGATCAGGACTCATACCTGGCCTACAGTGTTATTTCATTGTCTTCAAACCAATTCGTGATACGTGGCAGGGCGCATTGTCTTGCTGGCAGACAAAGTACTGACTACGGAGTTTGCGTGTGCACAGGGAAGCATATTGTCTTTCATGGTGGAAAAGTATTCATTAGAGACCATGGAACAACATGAATCGTAGAAGCCCAGTTCCATTAGCTGACCTGCATCCCTGAACCATAACAGCTTCCTTCCCCCACCCTGGCTTGCTTGAATCAAGAAAACTGGAAGGAATTCCTCTGTTGCAGTTCCTCGCACCCAATTTCAATTTCAATTTTCCTTTATTAAAGGGCGAGGTTCAGCCTGCGGCTGTTCTACCACCTAACCCCGATGGATACATATACATACTAAGTACATTATACCTACTAAATGTTTGTACAATAACAAACAAAGAAGAAAGAGAGAAACATAAAGAAGACACAAAAAGAACAAATACAAAATTGAGAACAAAGACCCCTCTACACACTAAAAATAATAATAATAATAAAAAGATTGAAAACAAATACACAAGGATACACAAATTAATTGACACAATTGTGCTTGGTGTGATATGGTTAAGAATAATACAAATTAATATTAATGTTATGTGTAAAAAACATATAAATGTTCTTAATATGCGAGAAAGGACAAAATATTGTTAAGGATTGGCAACATGTAAGGGGAAAAGTAAACAAGCAAAATGAAGATGAAAATACTTGTTATTAGGAAGTTGGTTCAGAAATGCGAGCTATTATTCGTGAGTGCTGGAACACAGATAATGTTCATTTAACATAGAGTTTTTAGTTTGTCTTTGAAGTTGTTGCGATTAGTGAGGGACGTCATGGAAGGAGGAAGTTCATTCCACGCTCTTGCAGCTGAATACGTAAATGATGATTCGAAAAGCACTAGTGTGTGCTTTGGAAGTTCAAGTTTCGATTTTCCCCTTGTTTTGTAATCATGTATTTCCCTTCTGAATTTTAATTTCTGGAATAGGTTTCTAGATGTTTTGGTTTGTAAAAGATTATGAATAAAACAACACAGATGCAATTTTCGGCGTCTGGTCATGTTCAACATTTTGTTTGCGTTTAGGGTTGGGAGGATATGATCGTATTTTCTTATATGGTACACGAAACTGAAACATGAATTTTGGACTTTCTGGATTTTGGTTGTGTTTCGAACGGATAGATTTGGTCCGAAAATTACGTCGCAGTAGTCCAGTAGAGGAAAGATAAGTGATTGGATTAGTCTCATTTTAATCTCGGTTTTTAGGCATTCTTTAAAGCTGTACAGCGATCTTAGCACGGCGTAAGCTTTTTTAATTTGTTCTTGTACAGTGTCTCTCAAAAGTTTTAGGACAACGACATTTTAAACTAGGCAACCCAATTTACACAAGCTGTTGGTGGGTTGCGTGTAGAGTTAGGCTCAATTTCATGGTTGCCACATGCACAATAAATATTTATAAAATACCCGAAAGAAATAAAAACAAGTATTAGTGAATAAAAGGTATTAAAAATATCAATATTATATCGCAAGTGACAAAATTCTTTCTGAAAGAAAAATAATAGGTTTTCTAGCATTTCATCGCTGATGAGTCTACAGAAAGGAGAAGAGGTGAGAGAAAACGAGAGGTGACAAATGACAGGAGAAAGAGAAAGCGAGAGGAGAAGAGGAAAAGTAGAGGAGAGAAGAAAGAGAGGATAGAAGAGGAGAGGAGATGTAGTGAGAAGAATGGAAAAATATTCTAGGAGAGATGAGGAAAATGGAGCAAACGAGAGAAAAGAGAAGGAAAACGAGATGAGAGATTAGTGGAGAGTAGAGTAAAGGAGAGAAAAAGAGAAGAACGAAAAGAAGAGGAGAAAAGTGAGTGGAGTCGGAAATCTAAGGCAGGAAAGGATATACGAGGAGTGGAGATGAGTGGGATGGAGATAAGATGCGAGAAAAGTAGAGAGTGCGATATGAGATAAAAGCAGAGCAGAAGGAGGGGAGAGAAGAAGGAGAAGAGAAAAACAGAAGGGACTGAAGAGAAGAGGTATTTGCAGAAAATATCGTCTCAGCGTCAAGAATTGATGCATTGGTCAAATTATCGACATGAAACATTCAATAACATTTTGAAATGTATTGGAGAATGTATTAAATCGGTGCGAAATGCCTTTTGGCTTAGTCCAGAGCGATTATACCACTAAAAACATGAATGTAATTTTCATATTTATAAGAATTATCCAATTTTTGTCCAATTCTCGGTTCGTTGAAATGGAGATTTTGTAATTTAATATTTCACCTCCCCAGATCGTTAATTCCAAACTGAACCATTCCGTTTCACACGGGGTGAACAACGAACACAATGGGATAGGTCTAAAACTTACGAAAATTTTCTGCCAACGGAATTTTCTGCCAACGGAAGGGTTTGAACCTACGACCATCAGATTGACAGGCCTGAACGTTAAACACTACACTACAAGCTTTCGCTCCTGAAAGTAAGTAGAAGGAGCTGACCAATGTGAAATGTAGATGCAACTCTCCTCCTACATGTAATGTGCAAACAATACTTATTTGTAACAAAGAAAACGAAGGTAGTACGACTCGGAGGAAACATTTAATGGAGAATTGCACATGATGAGAACTTTTCATTCGATATTAGCGGAGGTATCCTTGCATTGAACTCGAGTGGGAAAAGTGGTAAAATTAGTATGTCCTGAATTGCCACAAATATAAATAGTTATTTCATTAATATTTGTCAATGTCTTTGAAGCAGTACACAATTGTCGTTAAAGTATTATAATTCACGATCTTATACATGAAAATATCCCTTTGAACGTGTGTCAATTCATTTATTTGTTTATTTTTTATAAATTCCATTTGCAGAACAATGTAGCTACTATACACTGCTATTACAATTAATGTTACCATGCTCTTGTTTGTAATAAAAGGATAATTAAAAAAGGAACACCTCCTAAGAAGGATCGAACCTGGGACAACAATCAATGCTTTCAAGAACTCTAACCACTACATCACGCCCTTACTTTCGATTGAAACAATAATTTTAAAGTATTATGTCTCTCCAATATTGTAAATGAAGTTGGGTATACATGTGGTTGAACTTTTACTTAAATTTTGGATTGCTTTCTTGTAGTATAGCAGATATCTTCGAGAAATAATTTTCGAAGTGATGAAGAAAAACGAGAATATTGGTAGTTGTGAAAATGCGAGTTATTTCTTCTAACTTATTATTGTGATTAGACATTATTAATGAAAAATATCCAGAGGCTTGAACATTGCAGGACGATGTTCTTTTCCTGTAATACTGCAACAGACGATATGCTTGTTTACTGACGCAAGTCTTTTGTTCAGAACAGTCTTATGAAATGTATTTGCTGTTGCGTAAGGTAACACGAAATAATTACACCGTTTGTGAACTCCCAAATCTGCGCAACGTTAGACGTAAACAGGCGGAAAATTTTATTCTTCACACTTGACTGTATTAGTAAAGAGAGACTCGTGGGACACTGTGTTAAGGTGCTGGAGTAAATCCTTCTTAGTTTTCTTCCTCGAAGGACAACAATTTTTATAGTAGAGCAACAGTAGTTCCGCTCTTTCTTATTTCTTTTAAATTCTTCCACATTCCTTTCATTGGGTTAAATATAAATAAAAGTATTGCTTGCATTTCTGTCATTGACGTAGACCACACCAGTACGCAGGATTTCTTTGAGGGAGTGGCCAGACCCTAATGTGTGTGTGTGTGTGTGTGTGTTTGTATATATATATATATATATATATATATATATATATATATATATATATATATATATATAGATATAGATATATATATATATATATATATATATATAGATATATAGATATAGATATGAGAGAGAGAGAGACAGATATTACAAAATAGTTCAAATAGTGCGAGCGCGATTCAAAAGTCATGATAATTCTATGTTTAGAAAATAATATATTTATAAATTAAATGTTGCGTAATAGGAATTATTATTACAATAAAGAACATGTCTAATTGTGAGTTAAGAAAACAACAATAACAAAGAGACATTCTCGCATCACGATTGCAGTTCGAAAAAGTCGGGTCAGGGATTGAAAGTAGCGCACTGTCCTGACTAAATCAGTGAATCGGACGTCTGCTAGCATTGCATTATAAAACTAAAACCATCCAATATGCAGCCTGAAGACTTTTGCGCAAGAAACAGATTCATTTATGTAAGAACAAAATTGAAATGTTTACACATTTCTAAAATTGACGATGTTATTTTCGTAGTTATTGATAGGTTCACATTTAAATATTTCAGGGTTCGAGGGAGGCATGGCCCCCATGCCCCCCTGGATACTGGCCTGACGTTAGTGACGTAGACAGTGGGAGAGAAAGTTTGGAGAATCTTTGTATTAAATTTATAATTTACATCCACCTTATGCTCAGATAGGTTTATTGACAATCGTGAACTTTTTGTTTAATAGATAATATTTGGTTTTAAACGACGGGAGAACATTGGTCTAATTTTCTTTCTTCCTCTTTTGTGAGAATATATATTTCTACAATATCAATCGCGTTCGGAAACGGTGAAAAAAAATGACTTGGTTTTCAAAGGCAGACAACCTTGGTAGCGTAGCTTGCTCGCGTTAAAAGTGACTCACTCACGCTATTCAAGGTCGCTTCTTATCGCAAAACATTGTCCGTCGATGCACGCAGCAAGTTACGAGTGACCAGAGTAGAATTTTAAAGAGAATCTGAAGAATGATAGATTTCATCAGAGGCGGCTAGGTGGGCACTAGCTCAACATGCAATAGTTTAAGTGATAATTTCTGACAACCAAGAAACCTTATTGAATAAGTATTGGGATAGTAATACGCGTACCCGCTCCTTTTTAACAATATAAGCTCGAAGACAATCTGTATTCCATTTGTTTATATTGGCAACTTGGTCAACCTGAGGTTATTATAAGGAACTATTTCCTATATGTTCATGTAACCGTTACAAAATTACAAATAAAATATATTCACAAGCTTAGATATACTAACAACGAAGAAATAAATTCAGAGTTAATTTTCAAATGCATGTGTATAGAGTAATTCTAGAAGTACAGAGCTATATCAGAGTATTGAACTTCTTTTTGCAGGATAACGTTTACAATATTGACGCGACAGAATAATTAAGAACTGTTTCTCCAAGGGAAGCAAAGGGCGTAGTGTATTGGTTAGAGTTCTTGAAAACATTGATTCTGGTCCCAGGTTCGATCCTCCTTAGGAGGTGTTCTTTTTTTAATTCTCCATTTATTACAAACAAGAGCATGGTAACATTAATTGTAATAGCAGTGTATAGTAGCTACATTGTTCTGCAAATGGAATTTATAAAAAAATAAACAAATAAATGAATTGACACACGTTCAAAGGGATATTTTCATGTATAAGATCGTGAATTATAATACTTTAACGATTTTTGTGTACTGCTTCAAAGACATGACAAATATTAATGAAATAACTATTTATATTTGTGGCAATTCAGGACATACTAATTTTACCTATTTTCGCACTTGAGTTCAATGCAAGGATACCTCCGCAAATATCGAATGAAAAGTTCTCATCATGTGCAATTCTCCATTAAATGTTTCCTCCGAGTCGTACTACCTTCGTTTTCTTTGTTACAAATAAGTATTGTTTGCACATTACATGTAGGAGGAGAGTTGCATCTACATTTCACATTGGTCAGCTCCTTCTACTTACTTTCAGGAGCGAAAGCTTGTAGTGTAGTGTTTAACGTTCAGGAATGTCAATCTGATGGTCGTAGGTTCAAACCCTTCCGGTGGCAGAAAATTTTCGTAAGTTTTAGACCTATACCATTCTGTTCGTTGTTCACCCCGTGTGAAACGGAATGATTCAGTTTGGAATTAACAATGGGGGGAAGGGAAATATTAAATTACAAAATCTCCATTTCAACGAACCGAGAATTGGACAAAAATTGGATAATTCTTATAAATATGAAAATTACATTCATGTTTGTAGTGGTATAATCAGTCTGGCTCGAGCAGTGGTCTGAGACGGTTGTGTTTGCGCGTCTCTCTAATAGCTCGAAGTCACGTAGCGCGTATTACTCGCGAGTCCGGTTGAAGTGAAACACGGCGACGCTGCCAACATGGTAATCAAGAGATTGAATACACTAAAACTGAACTTCAGTCAAGTGCGAAGGAAACCAACTTCGACGGAAATACACAATTGGATCAGCAAGACGATGAAATTGAAACCGGAACAAGTCGTAAGTATTGAAGTAGACAATTATAGACGTTGTATCTTTCTGAAACTACTATCGAAAGTCGTGTGTGAACAGTTGTTGCTACAGTCAAACGGAGAATATAAATATAGTGACGAAGACGGGGATTGTCCAGTGCTTGTTACGTGGGCGGATGCAAATTACGTGATAGTTAGAGTGCACGTTGTACCGAGTGAACTGTCCGATGACGCTATTCGACCGGTGCTGAGTACGTACGGTCAAATAATATCCCTGGACGATGAACGGTATTCCAGTGATCACATTTATCCGGTACGAACTGGCCGTAAAATCGCCAAAATGAATCTAACTCGTGCGATTCCATCGTACGTCACGATCAGTGGCGGACGATACTGGGTGACATATAGCGGGCAAGACCGTACTTGCAGTTACTGTGACCTTAGTGACCATTTTTACGTTACCTGTCCGTCTCGACGTCGTCAAATGGAGAAACCCGAAGATACGTCCTATGCCGGGGCGGCGCGTCCTGTCCCGAGGAATGTGCCGGCTGTTGAGAAAATGATGACCCCGACACACACTATACTACCTGTGCATCTGAAACGCTCCGGAGACGAGGAAAATGAGGACAACGTACAAGCTTCACTACAGGGTGTACCTAAAAATACCGTACCAGATTCCACTTTACCACCCAGTGTAGAAAACAAGACAACAGCAGACGTTCCTAACCCCGTCAGTGTGGACCAAGTTAATGTCAACCAAGCAGCCCACGTAGCAGAGAAGAATGGGGAAGAAACAATGGACGTTACCCTCGAGGTGCCCAATAGTCCGATGCAGCAGGCAGATGATGATCATGCAGGTGAAGGTGAGAACTCCGAGACGGCGTCCCCCGCATCAGGCACTCTTCCGAAAACAACGAAGGAACCAAAAAAGAAGAAGAAACGCAGTCTCCCTACGAACGATACGGCGTCGACGCGGCGGCAAGATGGTCCTCATCGTTCGGTGTCTCCAGTGTCTCGGCGACTGCGTAGAACGATGAGTGCGACAAGAGAACAAAGTGCGAAATCTAGTGGTGGCTCTGATTGGTCGCTTGACGTCAATGTGTGATATATGTCTACCATATCCTCGTTATGAAGTGTGTTGTCCGCGTTATAATGGTATTAGGGTTATGTTTGTCGCATGTCGTAGTGAAATTGGAAAAGGTAAATAGTCTAACGTCAGTAAATGCACATAACATTCCCACCGGGTACACTAGTACAGAATCCCACATGACGACCCCCATATATCATTTTGCAACAATAAACATTAACAAGATGAAATCTAGTGTCAAGCATCATGCATTCTTAGACTATATTAAGCAAAGTCACCTGGATGTAATTTTCCTGCAAGAAGTCGGGACCGATGATTTCTGTCTGGGCAGTGAATATACCGTGTATAACAATTTTACTCACAATTCTCTAGGAACCGCCATAGTTGTGAAATCAGGCCTCCATATAACGGAAGTTTACCATCACCCGTCTGGTCGTATCACATGCATCCAAATAGGAAACATATGGTTTTGTAATGTTTATGCACCATCAGGTACCAACGCTAGAAATACTCGGAACATATTTTACGCTACAGACGTGGCGAAGGCATTAGGTGGCTCCCGTCAAAACATTGTGCTGGTGGGTGATTTCAATTGTACTCTCAGAAGACAGGACCAATATCCAGGATTCCATACATCACCTAGCTTGTAGGCGCTGGTTGAAGGGTTTAAATTGCACGATGTTTGGGTGGCTAAAGGTCCGAATATAGACGGCTACACATACATACGTGCCGACACAGCGAGTCGGCTTGATCGTTTTTACGTTAGTGCACACATGATTAGCAACATATCTGCGATTCGAATTTTCCCAACCTGCTTTAGTGATCATTTAAGTGTCCAACTCGACATGAGTTTGGATGTACCTTCAGTTGGACGAGGGCGGGGATTTTGGAAGTTCAATGTACGGTTATTGGAAGATGAACAATTTCGTACCGAATTTAAACAAAAATGGAAGAAGTGGGAAGAAATGAGCGTACGTCAAACTGACATTATTATGTGGTGGGACACTTTTCTAAAACCCTCCATTAAATATTTCTGTTTAGCATATAGTCGTGACAAATACTCAGATTTCAATAAGAAATATAACTTTTACTACAGAGTGCTTCACGAACTAACAACACAGCTAATACAAGGGAAGCCAGTGCGTCAAGAAGTGAAACGAGTGCAGGCAGTGCTGCTGAGCATGCACAGAGAGCGTATGCAAGGTTACAATGTTAGGAGTCGTCTTCCTATGTTTGATGCACAAGAAGAAGCCTCGTTGGTGCAGGTGTTAGCAGAGAGACGCAGTGCACAGCGAAAGAGAATAACGTGTCTCGATACAGTCACGGGAAGACTAACCGAACCCAAGGTAATACGAAAGTACTTACGGGACTTTTATGCAGATCAGTTTAAAGAGAAGGAAGATCAAAGCTCCCGTCGCACTCCACTGCAAGGGATGGACCTTCCTATGTTAACGGACGATGACCGTCGCTATTTAGAACAGCCATTCTCAAAGAACGAAGTGTACGAGTCTGTTCACAGTGGAAAAAGAGGTAAAGCTCCGGGAATCGATGGTGTCTCGATAGAATTGTTCCAAACCTTTTGGACAACGGTGGCTCCACTGTTCACACGCTGGCTCAATGAGGTATTTACGAAGAAACGCCTTGGACGAACGAGTCTTACGGGTGTTATGGTTTTGATTCCCAAAATATCTCAGCCCAGAAAGCCAGAACACTTCCGGCCAATCACATTACTATGTGCTGATTATAAAATCTTTGCACGTTTGATCACCCGAAGGTTGCAACAATTTGCGGATACTTTATTAGGGCCGTATCAATATGTATATGGTACAAGTGGTAAAATATTTCACATTCTAACTAGTGTACGTGACATCATCACTTCTATGCAAGATATTGAAGGTTCTCAAGCTGCTTTAGTGGCGTTAGATTTCAAAAGTGCCTTTGACTCCCTCAGACATGACTATCTTTTCCAATACTTTGGTAAAGTGGGATGTGGTGATTTCTTTGTACAATCTATACAGAGCTTATACAGAGAAGCTCGAGTTCAGTTATCTATCGATGGTTTCCTGTTGCAAGCCTTTTCTATTCAGCGCTCTGTTCGTCAAGGATGTCCATTTTCCTTATTTGCATTCTGCGCAGCTCTGGCTCCATTTTTACGACTGATGCATGCAAAACTTCAGGGACTCAGGCTTCTTGGGAGAGACCACAAAATATGTGCGTACGCAGATGATGTGACCGTAATCGTGAAAGATCGGCTAGACTTGACGCGTATGGAGGCCGTACTTGAAACGTTACGAAAGCAGACGGGACTTAGTTTGAACCAGAAGAAATCTAAAATCCTACCCCTAGGGTGTAACCCCACTCTGTGGACTGAATCTGTATCTATACCTATTGTTGATAAAGTGACAATTTTGGGAATAAACTTCACTACGACCATCACAGAGACTGTCTCCAGAACTTTTACAACTATTCTCCCAAAAATCCAGGCAGTGTTGAACATGAATCGTTATAGACAATTATCCTTACGCTCTAGAATACAGTATGTGAACATGTTTGCATTATCGAAGTTGTGGTATGCTGCGCAAGTTTTGCCTGTTACTGCGAAAGACGCGGCGCAAGTACGAAAGATGATAACGCGCTTCATATGGCATGCACATTTGTTTCATGTCGCACATGAAACGTTATGCCTCCCAGCAAGTAAAGGAGGCCTGAACTTGCGCCAAGTGGAGAGACAAGCCTCAGCCTTGTTTCTACAACGGAACATTGAGTTGCTTCTGCAATACCCTGATAGTTTAACAGCAAGATTACTACATACTCTGATAGATGAAGTGGAACTGCGAACACCCATTTATCCAGGGAAGATCCCTTCCCACTACAACTATTTGAGGACAACTCTTGTCGAGTTTTGCTATCTCCTAATCGGTTCACCTCACATGGATGTCGATGGTATGACAGTGAATTTTTTCTATAACCAATTGACTTGCAGGATACACCACCAGCCACGAATTGTGCTTCTCCGAACTAATGTAGTGTGGTCAAACGTATGGAGAAATATATCTGCCTCTCATCTTTCTAACCGCGTTCGATCTTTGTGGTACCTAGTAGTTCACGATGCCATTGCGACCGGTGCTCGAAAGTGGCGATATCAAATGACTGACAGTGCCGTATGTTCCAATTGTCATCAAGCTGAAGACACTTTACGACATCGCCTCGTAACATGTCCCGCAACGGTAGATCAATGGAAGTATTTGTGTAAATGCCTTGGTACTATATGTAGAACATCGCCCGATACATTTACTGTAGATCATTTACTGTTACCAGATTTTGTGTTCTTCCCTCTTACTAAAGTAAGAGCGGTCCAGTTTTTAGTAGCTCAATATATTTATTATATTTTAGAACATAATTCAGTGTCAATGCAAATTTCGCTGCAATATCACTACAGTGAGCATTATTACCAGATGGACCAAGCCAACCGCAAAACACTCTATGCAAATTTTTTGCAGGCCCTTTTCTTGTAAATACACCTAATTATGTAATATAGATCTGATATATGTGTAATGTTATCATAGGATCATGTAAGTAGTCCCTACTGCATAAAATAAAGAATATTAAAAAAAAAAAAAAAAAACGTTCAGGAATGTCAATCTGATGGTCGTAGGTTCAAACCCTTCCGGTGGCAGAAAATTTTCGTAAGTTTTAGACCTATCCCATTGTGTTCGTTGTTCACCCCGTGTGAAACGGAATGATTCAGTTTGGAATTAACAATGGGGGGAAGGGAAATATTAAATTACAAAATCTCCATTTCAACGAACCGAGAATTGGACAAAAATTGGATAATTCTTATAAATATGAAAATTACATTCATGTTTGTAGTGGTATAATCGCTCTGGACTAAGCCAAAAGGCATTTCGCACCGATTTAATACATTCTCCAATACATTTCAAAATGTTATTGAATGTTTCATGTCGATAATTTGACCAATGCATCAATTCTTGACGCTGAGACGATATTTTCTGCAAATACCTCTTCTCTTCAGTCCCTTCTGTTCTTCTCTTCTCCTTCTTCTCTCCCCTCCTTCTGCTCTGCTTTTATCTCATATCGCATTCTCTACTTTTCTCGCATCTTATCTCCATCCCACTCATCTCCACTCCTCGTATATCCTTTCCTGTCTTAGATTTCCGACTCCACGCACTTTTCTCCTCTTCTTTTCGTTCTTCTCTTTTTCTCTCCTTTACTCTACTCTCCACTAATCTCTCATCTCGTTTTCCTTCTCTTTTCTCTCGTTTGCTCCATTTTCCTCATCTCTCCTAGAATATTTTTCCATTCTTCTCACTACATCTCCTCTCCTCTTCTATCCTCTCTTTCTTCTCTCCTCTACTTTTCCTCTTCTCCTCTCGCTTTCTCTTTCTCCTGTCATTTGTCACCTCTCGTTTTCTCTCACCTCTTCTCCTTTCTGTAGACTCATCAGCGATGAAATGCTAGAAAACCTATTATTTTTCTTTCAGAAAGAATTTTGTCACTTGCGATATAATATTGATATTTTTAATACTTTTTATACACTAATACTTGTTTTTATTTCTTTCGCGTATTTTATAAATATGTATTGTGCATGTGGCAACCCTGAAATTGAGCCTAACTCTACACGCAACCCACCAACACCTTGTGTAAATTGGTTGGCTAGTTTAAAATGTCGTTGTCCTAAAACTTTTGAGAGACACTGTACATGAATATCCCAGTTAAGGTGTTCATCGAAAATGACGCCTAGATTCTTCACATTTGTTGAATAAGGGATTATAGATGTGTCTAGTTCGATACATATCTCGTTAGGATTTATCAGAGAGAGACTATTTCGGGAACCAATAACAGAGAAAGTTGATTTTTGTGGGTTTATTTTTAGACCGTTACTTTTACACCAGGTATTTATGTTGGATAAATCATCATTGAGCAAAGCTAAGGCTGCATCCGGCGATTTCGGTGGGAAAGGAATTTGTAGTTGAGTGTCATCTGCGTAAAAATGAACTTTATTGTGATTGATTACGGTAGGTAAGTCGGCTGTAAAAATGGTATAGAGGAGAGGGGCTAGAATGGATCCCTGTGGGACACCAGTTTCCAATGGCAGGGTGCGAGAGAGAGGGGGCGTGGCAGCGTTTATGAATACTCTCTGTTGTCTGTTGTTCAGGTACGATCTAAACCATCGAAGAGCGGGAGGTGAAAAATTGTAGTATTTTAATTTGCTCAAGAGCAGGTCATGATGGACACTGTCAAAGGCTTTAGTGAGATCCAGTAATACTAACGCTATTGCCATTCTCTTGTCGATTGATCGTAATAAATCGTCGGTTACTTTAAGTAAAGCCGTTGCCGTGCTGTGTGAGGGACGGAAACCGGATTGACATTTCGGAAGCAGATCTAGGTCATTAACGTGTTTGCGAGTTTGCTTGTTAACAATTTTTTCAGTGATTTTGGAAAATATAGGTAAGAGACTTATTGGTCGAATGTCATTCAGGGACGTTATTACTTTTTTCTTTGGTATCGGAACAACACGTGCTGCCTTCCAGCTGGTCGGGTATTGTCCAGTCCGGAATGAGAAATTTACGATGTGCGTCAGAGGACGTAAGATGTGCGGTAATAACAGTTTAATCATTTTTATAGATATTCCATCATTACCAGATGCATTGGATGATATTTCGTTTATCGCTTTCATTGTTTCGGCTTCGTTCATTTCTTGCAGGTGGAAAGTTTGAGCGCTTTCGTTAAAAGTGTTCCCATCAAAGAACTCTCGAGTTTTGTTAACGGCATCTTCTGAGACATTCGCTTTGCTGCATACGCTAGAAAAATGCCGCTTAATTGAATCTACGTTTCTCAGGTCGGAAGGTATCTCGTTGTTCATATTTTTACTATATACACCCCACGTTTTTATTTTTTTCCACAACTCTTTGCTGTTATTGTTGCAGCGGTGGTGATGATTAAAATATGCTTTCTTTTCTTGCCGTTGGACCGAGGTGGTGAAGTTTCTCAGTTCTTTGTAATAGTCCCAGCTTGCCTGGGAATTTGTGCGCTTATATTTTATTAGGGCATTGTCACGGAGTTTCATGAGCAGTTTTGTATTTTCGGATATCCACGGAGAGTTTTTTGATTTTATTAATTTAGTTTCAAGGGGCGCATGCTTGTCGAAGAGATTTGTTACGTTTTGAGTAACGAAGTGTACTTTATCATCGATGTTGTCGAAGCTATCAATTTGCATCCATTCAATTGTTGCAGCATCCCTATCGAATATCTCTTTGTCGAGGGTAGAGAAGTTTCGAGATTTGATAAACTGTTTGATTAATTTTGGTTTTTCGATGGCAAGTGTCGCGTTTACTAGACAGTGGTCGGACGTTCCGACGGGAGCGGTTACGTTAAATGCGCGTACAAGATCCGGGTCATCCGGTATTACCACATCGATCAGTGATCGGGTGGTTGCCGTTATTCTGGTTGGTCGGTTAATGATCTGGACCATGCCGAAAGAGTCTATTATTGATTGTAAATATACTGTTTCTGGTTTATGGGGAGAAAGGAAATCTGCGTTTACGTCACCTAAAATAAGTAATTTGTGAACGAGTGGAAAAACTTCCGAGATCGTCGTTTCTAGGCGCGATAATTTTGTATACGATATATTAGGGGCTTTGTACACACCAATTATTCCCAGAGTTAGATGCTGGAGCTTCACAGTTACGCTAATCATTTCGACTTCGTCGTCAATTTCGTTGCAAGAGGGAATGATCTTGACATTTAAGTCTTTACGGTAATACAAGATTAGACCACCCCCACCCTTTGTTGTTCTATCCTTTTTTATTGCTGCGTAACCCGGTATGGAGAAGGTCGAGGCGAGGGCTTTGCGGAAAGATCAGCTCTCGGTGACCAGGAAGATATCGAAAGCCGACTCGAGCACCGTGGTCGCCAACTCCTCTAATTTGAGTGACGACAAGGACCTGACGTTCGCTTGAGCGAGGGTCAGGAAGGGTGGCCTTGGGAGACGATGACCGGGAGGGAGGAAACCGTTAGTTGCAGGAATTTCAGGCGGTGGAGTCGACATCAGGGAGAAAACAAAGACAGGGGTACCATTTGTTGCGAGCTTGAAGGAAATAGAACCTTCCCTTCCATAACGTCATAGCGTATTTTAGCATTATTTCAAATATGAATGTCGGTGCAAATTGGGAGAAGAAAGACATAAGGAAATTCGGGTACTTACATGTTGCCTTCTTGTGAAGTCTTGGATGTTCGTGAATCACAGTATATTTGACGCTAAAACATCACTCAAGGAAAACTGTATGAAATAATTCCCAGTAGCGCACACCGAAAGACTTGCGGAGCATTTGAACACACGCAGAGAAATATAAACATTCGCATAAAGGGATATGGTTGACGCACAAGACACACACAATGGACATAATAGGGAAACGATTTCAAACACACGCTCATAATACATATAACTAAGAAATAAAATGAGGATGGTCATCACGGATATACACTTTGATTATACACTTAAGTTTGTGGGGAAAAAATAACTAGTAATAATAATAATAATAAAAGAAATATAGAATGATAAAAATAAAAGAAATATTAAAAGTATTTCAATGTTAACCGGTTACTAATGTTAAAGTGGCTACAGAGTCCTAGCAGTCTTGTTTATGGGTCTAGTCTTTTGAGGGGTAAGGCTCAGGGGCCAATCGGGATAGTTCCTTCATTCTTGTAAAAGTGAGTTTCCTGCCGGTAGCGGTGCGCACCACGATCTTGCCGTCTTCCGTGTAGCACGCGCGGCGCCCGAACTTCTCATTCGCCGCCCGCAGCATCTCCTGTCGCACTGGAGTCAGCGACTCGGTGATGTAGATTCGCGACCCGGCTTCTTTTAGCTGTTTCTTCGCCGACCACACGGAGTGCCTGGTTTTGTAGGTTGCGAATTTCACAATAATGCAGCGTTTTCCTTCCTGCACGGCCTCGGTCATGCTACGGTTTGGTTTTCCTAAACGATGGCACCTCGCGATCTGGTCACTCTTGATGTCGACGTGCATCTTATTTCGGAATAAGTCCAGGACCTTCTCCACGTTCTCCTGCACTCCGTGAATAAGGAGACACTCACGCCTTGAATATTGTTCCAAATCGTCCAGCCTATCTTCTTGCGATTCTATCCTATCCAGTAAATGATGGAAGTCTCCCTTTTGCACTCTGAAACTTTCCTCCAACCGTGCCTCCAATTTACTCAGCTCGTCTTTGACTTTCTTCAATCCTTCGGAATCGTACGTAGCACTTAGGTCCACGCTTCTTGACCGTGTTTCACTATCAATTTTTCGTTTGAAACTGTCCAGCTCGCCACGCACCTGCTTTTCGAAGCTTTCCAGCCGGTCGCCGAGTTCCTTGGCCACAGCACGAGACATCTTGGGTTGGTATGCGTGAAGCACAGTGGTTATGGCTTGCGACGAGCGTCATATAATTATTCCAGTATTTCTTTTAATTAACGTTGAAGTTACACTTGCACACGTCAGTCCTGCACCTTGACACTACCTCTTCCTTGTGTGAAGATAAGAATCAGCAAGCAGCCCGATGTCCAGCAGAATTTTACAATCTTCTCCGGAGCCGATCAGCACGTCCTTAGCACTCTTCCGCCATCAACTTCTGAGAATAAACTCCCAATAGGTGCTGCGCTCTTCATAACATTACAGTCCTGTTAACGGTTATTTTGACAAAATCCTGTTTCCCTGCTGCGTGCTTCGGGGAGGAGGGATTGGCAACGATAAACCAAATTGGCTGTTAATAACGAGGACTGCTATAAAAGCGGTCCCCGCGCCGGGAGATACAGCGGCAGGACTGTAGCTATCGACGGCTCATTCAGCTATTCAGTGAGCTCACAGAACGTGTTCATGCATTTGAAGAACTATTCCTTATTTAATATTAGCGCAGGTACAGGGGTGATAATGTTTAGAAAAAAGTTTTGTGCAGTGTATTATGTTTAATAATATTCTCCATCTGAATGTGCTGTCTCACACAAAAGAGTTTGCCTTTATTTGAATTATTCTGTGTTTAACATTCATATATATATACACAAAACGTGCATTTATTTTTACGAAACTTACAAATAAAAGCAAAATAAATACTTCAAGGAAAGTACATAAAATTCCACGCTTATTTTCTCGAAAAGTGTCTAATAAGTTTCAGACACTAAAGTCCAAAAATATAAACTTTTGGTCTATTTGGTAATTTTGGCAGCCTCCCAAACTATTTCCTAGTATTTACATTGCGTATAACCCCCGAGGAATCACATTTTGAACACGTTTGCAACAATTGAAGGACTCTTACACCCGAGTATTTCACACTAAACCTAAATGCAGAGAAAGCATTTCAATTGTAGTGGACAACTATGAACACAAATCGAATCTAGTCCAAATTAATACCAGTGACCTTACCTTGAATCACGTACACGATTCTTATGGATGAATATTTCTTTCAATGTGGAACACTGACCTGTGTGTTGCGACAGGTTCCGTCAAACGTGATGATGAAAATATAATAGTATAATTTTTTTATTCGGAATAAAAGTTCAAACGAATGAAAAGTGTTTATTCAATTTCCTTTCAAGATTTTCAGTCTAGGTGAAGTTCATTGCATTAAAATGTATAAGGTTTGGATTGGAACAATTCGTGCACGATGAGGTTAATATTTATGGAATGTGAATTCAAATTCATGCCTGGTATATATAGGAACAATATTTAGCAGAGCACCAAAATATAACTTTTATGCTTTGCGCTCTGACGCTTATATACGTTGTTCACCAAAAGAGTACCTTAACTTTTTTTGCTATGTATAGAAAATAGAATTTAGACTTTGTTATCCTTCTGTAATAGCCTCGCATTTAAAATCTTCATTTGCAAAATAACTATAGACCCTTGTAGCAGAAAGTGAAGATAACAAAGATAGTGGAATGTAAAGAGATCTTGTAATACGAAATAACTTTGAGTCTTCAAATATACAAATCTATGCCAATAATACCACACGTAATATTACTTAACCTAACCTACAAGCTTATATTTTTAGTATGAGTTTGTTCAAGTCTTAGTTTTAAGTCCACTCTATTTTCGCATTTTTTTCTCTTCAATTAAAGCTGTCTGCCGCCTGGCTTGTCTTGGGTCGTGGCGCATGAGTAGCATTCGCTGTGTTCACGTCCTTTAACAAACTTTTTATGCCATGCAAACGCTAAGGTTTTCGATAATGTTTCACTGCCGAACTGCTGCTTTATGGAAAATTCACACCGAAGCGACAAGCGACATGTGTCAAGTGTCTCTTGATGATTTCACCAATCGAACATAGAGTCGTGCCTGTCATGTTGCTTTGGTGAGAAACGTCGTTGCTGCGGCATGTGTTGCGTATCGCTTCGATCTGAAATCTCCCTCAATATTGGCAAAGTTTCACTCGGCTTGTTTGGGGAGATGTGCAACAGAGACTTGCCCTGCTTCCTCGCCCATCGTACTCGCCACTCACTATTTCGAAGATCAAGTGATTGGCAGTGGCGTAGCATTGGCATTTCGGGTGGGAACGCCAAGTCCGAAGGATGGGTCGGCCCTTTTTTTGCTTAATAATTTACTTATGGAATTAGTCGCCACAGGTATTGCTTATTTGCCTGAAGTCAGCTGGGTTTTCAATAAAACATCATCTAGGAATGTTTTAGCTAGAAAATGAGATGTCTCACTATGCCACAAATGTTTTGAACTCTGATGTTTTATATTTTTCGGTATGACGCAAGTCATTAGAAAACCTACCTGAATCACAAGCGCCTCTGAACAACAATAGACGTCATTGTTGTGGGCGATCCAACTACTGATTGATTTGGTTTATTTTACTTTGCTTTTCTAACACTTTTGGTTAATCGCGAATATGAATATGAGTGATGATATTTATGAAGTTCATGAAGGGACAAAAATAAAAAAGCAGGCTTGGTACCTATGGAAGCAGCACCCTAATATTCACACTCACGGTACATATTGTGACATCAGACGTCATTCAAAATACCTACTCAGAAAAAAAATATAGTGAACATATAAATAACATAACAACCGAATGTACTACAAATCCTAAGAGATTCTTCACATTACTAAATTCAAGAAAACAAAGCCCACGTATACCTAAATAAATTGTTCATAATACTGATATTGCTAGTGGAGAAGAAAGAGCTGAACTTTTCAATGTTTTTTTTTCATCAGAACTTCTCACCTCCCTTAGTTTACGATACTCTCCCCCACTTAAATGCTCTCTGTCCTCACACACTATCTTGAATCAAAACATCCCCCGAGGAAGAAAAATACCTTCTCGCTTCATTGCCCCTCCACCGGTCCCTAGGTCCAGATGAAATCCCCACAATATTCCTTCGTAAAACTGCTGACTCCTTGGCTCTTCCTCTGTCTGCCTTACTCAACAAATGTTTCTCTAAGAGTTTGTTTCCAAAAAACTTCAAACGGGCCAACATCGTGCCCATTCACAAAACTGGAGATAAAAAATGTGTAAAATCCTATATACCAATCTCACTTCTATCCCCACTATCAATGATTTGTGAAAAAATCATCAAAAACAGGTTACTTCAGTTTGCGTCACCATATATCGACACAGCACAACAGGGTTTTCTTCCATGCAGCTCTTGCCTAACAAATATTTCCGTCTTACTATCGCATGCTGCCAGAGCTATTGATAATAACTCCCAACTTGACACTATATCTTTGGACATTTCGAAAGCCTTTGACAAAATTAATCATACATTTCTTCTTCATAAATTATCATCAAGATTTAACATCCATGGCAAATTTCTCTCTTGCCGGACCCTGTGGCCGAGCGGTTAGCACATCGCGCTGCGACGCCAAAGGTCCCGGGTTCGAATCCCGCTCGGGCTTGGTTGTTTGTGAATGTCCATTCATCAATTTCATCATTTCATCACTCATCCCCATCTTCGCAAATTAGCCAAGAGGCACAAAACGCGAAGTAAAATAAACTAAATCAATCAATCAATCAATCAATCAAGCAAATTTCTCTCTTTACTCCAGGACTACCTCCATGACCGTGAACAACGTGTTGTTCTTTCACTTACCTCTTCTAACTTTCTTCCCGTTTTGTCTGGAGTTCCCCAGGGGAGTGTCTTAGGGCCGCTCCTATTCCTTCTGTACATGGATGACTTCTCTGAAAAACTGTCCTCCCTCCCTATCAATATACTTTTGTTTGCGGATGACTGTAAACTCTTTAAGGAGATCTCATCGCATCATGACATGACGATTCTTCAAAATGCTCTCACAGAACTTGTTAAGTGCTCAGTGGAATTTAGAACTAAGCCCTCAGAAATACTTATTCCCTAAAAAAGAACAAAGTGGTGGTGTACTTATACTATTGAAAACAATCCAATCCAAAACGTTTCCACCCAAAAGGACCTAGGTATTATCATGGATGAAAAACTCACCATTAATTATCATATTATTGCTACCACTAAAAAAGCCATGCGCCTTCTCGGTCTTCTATACAGATTTAGCGAAATTCAAAACCCATCATCTCTTGCTTTATTCTTTAAATCTTTTTTCTCGCCCATCCTTGAATACTGTTCCCCAAATTGGGGCAATGTCCTCAAAAACCAATCTCACCAAAATAGATTCTGTTCTCAGTTTCTTTCTTGCAATTGTTCGCCATAGAATACCTTCCTTTCGACATGTATCCAAATCAGACACCATGGCTGCTCTGAATATTCACACTCCATCCTTTCGTCGTGATCTAGATGACATGAAATTTTTATACAAGATAATAAATGGCAAAATCAGAACAGATCTCCTAATCTGTGAATTCACACTTAGTGTACCCCAAAACCAAACGCGCAACCTGCAACTCTTCCACAACCCAACCACTAGGCTATCCCTTCTACAACGATCCTTGTTTTACAGGCTCCCATAAATCTACAACAAACTTCCCCTGAATGTAGATATTTTCCTTCCAGAATTTAATTTTTGTATATTACTGACGAAGAACATGTAAATCTAACCCATCCTGTTATTGTTTTTATCTTTTGTTATTTTTTGTTTCTACTTTATGTTGTTTAAGTGTAAAATGGCCAAATAAGACTGTATCTGAAACTCTGAATAAATAAATAAATAACACCCGTGCTAACGCCGGGATTCGAACCAGGGACCTCTGTCGTCTTGGAGCGCTGTGCAAAACACTCTGACACGGAGGTGGGTGGATGATCCAACTATCGTACACTCTACTGACGTAATAACATAGCGTAACAGTGCCGATTAGTAATTCAGACCACTGTTTATTGCATCTTGGAATGGTGATAAACATTTTAAAATAATAATAAGAGTTTTCAAATGAATGATAACCATTTCCATTGGCACAATATTAAGCAGTTAGATACTAACGAAAAAATAATAATAAAAAAGAATAGTTTTGCGGGTTAATTGGTAGAGCAGACACAGGCTGAACTTCAACACAGTTTTTATCAAATAAGTTGGTGAAGTCCTCGTGGTAGATCTTTTAGTTTTTAATACACATCGCTGTTCGTGCGATAAATTATACTGTTACGTTCCTAGCAACTTTCCTCACCCTTTACTCCTATAGTCGGGAGCATGGAGTCTCTAAGGGTCTACACTGAAACCTATCTTCAGGGTAGGTGCAGAACAAATCCAACCAACGTCGTGAAGTTTTAATGAAAAGTTTATTTACTGCTTGAGTATTTACAGCCAGTGGTTAGGTAACTCGTAACTGGAACTTGGAGGTCAATTGTTAATAGATAATTTCGAACTTACTAGAAAGGTCAAACTAGGGTGGCCCAAACCTAGGTTTTACAGAAGAGCGGCATACACCTATTCACTTCTTCCTAGACTTGGAGTTATCACCCGAGATTGCCAATTTAGGTTTTTACAGAAGAGCGGCTTGCACCTATTCACTTCTTCCTAAATTGGAACTTATATCCCATTCGGCTAACCTAGGTTTTACAGAAGAGCGGCATACACCTATTCACTTCTTCCTAGATTAGACCGTTCCTATTTGGCCAGTCTAGGTCTTTAAAGAAGATCGGCTTGCACCTATTCACTTCTACCTAGACTGACACCAGAACAGACCTCCTTACGGACCAAACTCCTTCGTATTTATACCCAAAGTTCCAGCCTCGAACACCTGTCTTTAGGTAATTTCTTATTACAATACTCTAAATTACAACAGAAAGATATTTGAAAAATACATAGTTTGGCAATTAATAATTTACAAAGAAAGTTTACATATTCATTTGAGTTAACAATTATTTCTTTAACGTTGATAAAATCTTACATTTTGGAAATATACAAATTTAAATGTTCCGCCATTATTTAATTACAATTAGGTTAGTTCATCAAACATGGATAATCTTTGATTGGCAAATCTATATTTACATCATAATAAATGCCCGTTGTCTTAAGCGAGCTGTCTTCATTAGATAGTTACAGAAAGGTGAATACATTAGTTCAACAACGCCTTGATTGGCGCGTTCATATTTGCGTCACAACATGTAGTATCACGGACATTAACAATGACTTGAGGTAACACTATATCAAATTTTCTTTTTAACACGGCATTGCAAAGTTACAAAATAAGTAAGGTCGTAACAATACAATGCAATGGTCATTAAGAAATGGTATATTTGAGTTTGGTAAAGTTACGTCAGTCAATATTGCGTATTGTAGCATCACATAGCACGAGTGGCACGAGCGCGAAGAACCCGGTAGGAGTTCTACCGCTGTCGTCTGCTTCAGAAGGTAGGAAGGGTCACATGAACCAATCACTTAGCTCTCTGCTCCATACGCTGGCCTACGAGAGAGCATTTGCGCGCGTGCTGTAGAGATCCAAGCCTGTCCAAGCTTTCCCTGCAGAAAGACAGCAAGGAATATAGAGTTCTTTACGCCGAACCTGCCCGGCGTCCAGCCAGGAAAGGGATTGAAAAAAATGCTGGAACGAGTGTTGTTAGTGGAGCGTTGGAAGCTGATCGCGAAAAATAGCTATTATAATGCCATGAAGGTCAAGCATATATGAAATTAGTTAAGATTTACTTTATATTTATAGCATTCAGGTATTTTTTAAATTTTAAATCAGGGAACGCCGGGCGTATGGGCGTACTATAACGCTACGCCACTGGTGATTTGTGTAGATCGAGTCTCAGACACGCCCACTTCGACCTCCGATTGCTCCTAAGTGGGTGCGTTTGCTTGTGCAGATTTACGGAACAATTTTCCAGTGACGTGCACTGAGGAGTAGCTAGTCTAGCAGAGATAGATCAATCAATCTCACATCTCGAATTATATTCAAATCAATATTTATTGTCTTGTTAAAGCCACCACAGCTCATATGCAACACCTTCTTTTCCACACGCTTCTCGTCCATCGGTGTTCTCCGCGGGCAAAGCTGGCTGGATACCCTAGCTCGCTCTTCTTCCGCCAGACCAGTTTCCAGGTAGAAACGGCCGGCCCAAGGAAAATGAAGATTTCTATAGTGGAGCCCAAGTTAAGAGTTCAGTATGGGCCCTTATGGGCTTTTACTTTTAAGATCACCACCCCTAAACAAGGGTGTTTCTGTCAGAAACAAAAGTCGTTATCATTCGAAGAGAAAATAATAAATAAGCAAAAACCAGAGGAAATGTAAGGCTTTGATGGTTTACACCTTCTTTTGCAATTCGGACCATCAAAACAAGACGTTTTCCTTTCTTGTGTTTACCGCGATTTGGGGAGTTAAAACTAACAGCCGTCCGACGGTTGCGACTTGCTCCAAACACGTGTTGGGAAGAGGGAAGGGGGCGGGGAATGGCCAGGCAAAAGTTCGTGAATAGGCGGCTCCTGTCGGGGGTCAAGTGGTTTGTTGTTTGCGTACGCGCTTTCTCATTTTGGGTATTTCTTGAAGGAATTTATTATTATAATTATTCTACAACAGTAAAATGGCAAGGGGTAGTATTATCAAGCATAAAAGTGTCCAGAGTTTTACAAGTAAAGAGAGACAAATTGTAATAAATATAAATATACTTCAAGCAGAAAAATCCCGGTAAAAGTGTTAGTTGGACTGCAAGCGAAAATTCTGAAACGACTGGAATTTCGTTCAAAACTGTTTACAAAATTAATTGCGAAGCGATTAAAGGTCCTCTTGCAACACCAAACGAGCAGAAAAAACGTCAAGAGGTACGCAAAATCCAACGACTTCGAATATGACTTTAATAGGAGGCGATGTGAGGCGAAACTTCCCAGGCACATTGTATATAATACATTGCCGGATTTTTCGAGAGGAGGTTCACTTGCTCCTCCCAAAATGATGACTAAGTATTATGAAAAGTATTGAGAGCGTTATATTAAAAGATAAAAAAAATGATCGAGCCATTTTTCCTAGATAGTTAAAAGAATGTCAGTCTCGTTTCTGTAATTATCCTTCATATCGTATCAATCCATAGGATTGTATGTTTATTTTATTAAGTCTCTCTGAACGCTTCATGTTGACCAGGGCATTCACTTGTTTTTCTCTCAGCTGTCTCAAGCCTCTTAGGCATGTTTACAATGCGTTGTGTTGTGCCATGCAAACCTCCTGAGCATTCAGGAAACAGGTAACACTTCTGGGTTTGGTGTCAGCGGTTTGCATGGTAGCAATTATAATAAACACGATTCGGCGATTCGGCATCGAGGAAGAGCTCGATGGCCAGGGAATATAGAGGTGAGACAAGCTGGGAAGTGACTGGACTTTGGGAATTGAGTTGGTAGAGAGAGGAGGTCAGCAAGACAGGAGGTCGATAGTGGAAGCACGCTTTGGTCAACACTTAGAGAGAAGCTTACAGAGGACTTCGCTATTTTCGATTCAGCTCAGAGACTTCAGTTAGACAGGTAATTATCCTACACCCAGCCATGATACAGGTTCAACGGTTCATAAAATCCAACGAGTTGCCATTGTCTTTTCAGTAGTTTAATTCCTTTGTGTTTATTTGTACCTTTCGCATGCCAAGCAATAACTCGTCATGTCAATGACGAGTGGTCTCATCAAGAGGATGAATGATGAGTAGTTTACATCACCCCATCAGTAAACTGGTTCAGATCCCTTCATTCTATAGAATGACACGTGGTGGAGTGCTTGAGGCCTTTTCATTTTTCGAAAATGAAAAGAGTTGCAATTAAATTTTTAACCAGGTTAAATTCAACCCCACCCCAAATTTTGTTACATGGTTTTAAATTCAAACCCACCCTAAAATTTTGCTCATTTATTTAGTTTTGTTAGTATGTCCTTGCCATATTGTATTTTGAAAATACATAGGGCTTAAAGTTTTTTGCATTTATGGGGGGAGAAGAATTTATATATGCCATGATAGATGTTTAGTCTAACATGAGGATGAATTTGATTAAATTTATCGACTTCAAGTTTGGGTCGATAATCAGCGAAATGTAAGAATCGGAGGAACTGCGCCCTAGCTCCGTCGCGGTTACCCGCGTCGGACTGGCGCTTTGGTATCAGGAGCGTCCGGCATTCCGCGTGGCGGAAGGTTCCATGTCGGATTTTAGGGAGGCCCATTTCATCTAAAATGTGGCCGGCCCAGGGACGTCCGTGGACGATTCCCTATCAATCTGCTCCTGGTAGCTCTGTGGTTCACTCACGAACCCGGTACCATGGTTATGACAAATTCCCACCTGAGAAAATTTTACCATCCAGAATTTTAAATAAGGAATAAGGAAAAGGCATTTAGATTTGATGATTTCTTGCATTGACAGTGATTTAGAATTTTTTTTTACATAATCTTGAATACGAAAATTATTACAACGTTGGTTATGAGGATGCAGTAAGCTACAGTGAACAGTAAACGATTTTACCCTTAACATTTTAATTAATTAATAACGTGGATTAAAAGTGGATTTTAAAGTTATTTATGAATGAGGAAAATAAATTGGTGCCACCGAGTTAGAGTCAATCGGCACTATGGTGCATTTTAACGAGTCATGGCACAGAGTATGCTTGTTTGAGTCAATATTTTGTTTTTATTATTATTATTAATTGAATTTTTTTAAAAAAAGTTTAATTTAAATTTGGTTTAAAACTGACCGTAACTTGTAAAGGATTTAGAATGCTTGAACTATGACTGCTAAGACTTTTGCAACGAGGATATTACATTTTTATATATATATATAGTTTTGGGAACGAATAAGGCCCCGAGGACCACTCATTTATAATCTTAATGACTGAAGTCTCCTAGCACCTCATGAAGGGAGCTTAGATTAAGGAGATAGTCAAGTTTATACGAGATAGTCACTTGCCTTACGTTACCTTAACTTACGCATACATTGCCTGAAAATTTTTAATTCATGTTAATATGAAAAGAAACGAAACGCCAATTATATTCCTCGACATGCATGTACAATGTTCGTACCGTGATTTAGGGTATAAATCGCCCGATTAATTAAAAGTTCTAGTTGAGAAGTAATAGATGTATAATTAGGCTGCAGTGACGAGAGATGTCCGTTCACAGGTAAGCAGTAGTGACGAGAATGAGTCCGTACACAGATATACATATACTTATATGCTTTAAGCAAAGTTAGGCACAGCCAACTTATTTTGAATAACTAGAAGAGAATTAGGAGAGCATCACACGGCGTGGACGTTTCTCACATATTAACGAGATATTTTTTGTTAGTTTATATTTATATATTTTTTTTTTCCTGTCCGAAACAATGTTTCGTTTGACAGTTGAATATTTATCCTTAGCACGTTGTAGCTTCGAATGTTAAAAACTTTAAAATGCAGATTGTTTTAAAATCTTAAATATAAATATTGCAAGTTTGCTCCAAGTTACGGCATTTATTAAAGTGAAACAGGTCTAATATTTTAAATCCACTCGCGTGACATAATAATAATTTATAATAAAATAGCACTAATAATATTAACAATTAAAAGCAGACTTATTATTTAATAATGTGCTTTAGGCACAAAAGTTTTTTGCAGTATGTAATAATACTAGCTCAGCGAACACATCACTAGAATTTTATAGTTACTCTTCAGAAGAAGGTATATGATTATATTAGCAAAGTTTATTTTAAGCGCCAGTTAAGAGAATATTTATATTATATGAATATGTAGACGTCGACGTCAAGATATTTTATTGCGCTCCAGTTACAAGTATTTTCCTTCGGATATTGGATAGCTACCGATAATCCTGGAAATCCATTCTGCCATCGCAGAATGATAATGAGTAAACCACAACGGTTTTAGTTTAAAGCTTTGCCACAATAATATGCTAAGCATATTTTAGAATGAGTAGAGAGAATTAAAGATTCTTCAAGTTTTAGTGATGTTAGTATCGCATAAATAATAATTATTATTTTATTTCAGGTAGTCAGGAGTAAATCAGTCTTAATTTTTTCCTTACCTTGTACCTTAGTACGGTTCGATTGATTTCAAAGAATTTAAACATAACGTTAACACCTGAAAATACCATAAGATAAGTTTGCAGTAAAATTTAAAATAAGATAAGTTAAACAGTGCTAATAAATTTAGTGAATAAAAGAAATATATATTAAATAAATAAAGTACGCAGATAACTTGAGCCTAGAGTCAGAAATAATTAAAAGTTGAGTTAAACTATCTACTAATTAGACTAGGCAAGCTTAAAGTACGTGTTAGTTTTGAAGAACTGTTTGTTTTGATTGCCTAAGCAACATGAAAATCATTGCGATTTTAGTTATTTTAAACGGATTACTTCCACACGTAAAAGTTTCTAATTTTATTTATCTGTTGAACAAGTCCTTTGACTATCCTTATAATATAATTACAATTTTATTATTAACAACATTTATTATTAGTATTTTTATAATTTTCATAATCTGTTATTTTCAATGTCACCGCAAGAAATCTATTACTTATGACCATGAGTGTACCAACGAATTACCGTTAAGCAAACTTAATGATTCACCGCCCATTGAGCAGATTTACGACGATATTGCACCGATTGTTGAAGTGGTACCATTAAAAACGAGTCATCCGCCACTGCCGCCTCCATTGCCTCAGTCCATTATTATTCAACCTAGGGTACAAGAAGAAGTTCAGGATGCATCCAGAAATAGTTTAGTCACTAAAGACAATAGTATAGATTTGCCGAAGAATATTTTATCCATTAAAGATAGAGTTCAGAAATTTGCCGTAAGCAAGGATCCTAATTTTGTTCAAAACAGTCGCAAAATGGAAAGTGAATTGCCTATTTCACACTGTGTTCAGCCAGTTGTAAAAGTTAAAGAGTTATTTGTGAATCAGTCACCAGTAAAAGTCGAGAAAGTTTCAAGTGTTACTTTAAAAGCAGAAAGTCAGCCAAATTTTCAGGTTCCCGAACCTGTTGTATCTTTTACAGACCATATTTTCTACGACTTCACATTCGCCTAGAATTTTATATTCATTACGATTTAAATTTTAAGTATAATTCATTTCTTACGTTTAATTGTACCTTATGCAAGGTTTATTAGTCATTTAGTTTGCTAACAGCTTCCCAACTGTTGTTATTTTACGAGCACGGAAGTGTTCTAGTAACACGCTGTCGTAAGCGCAACGAAGTTTTTTTTTTCATCCAATTTATTACGTCATTTCAAGTACTTGACTTTATTTCGAACTCCCGCAGCGCTTACTAGACTTTGTTCGTAGTAAGTTAAAGTTTTGTAAACAGTTACGCGTCATTCAATGTGTCAGCGAACCATCGCCTTGCATTTTCTCTCTCCGTCCCTTTTGCCTGCTGCTCGAAGCAGCGACCTTTTTCCCTCCACCTCCCGAACGGAACCCGAACGTACCCGAAGTCGCCGATCACGGCAGCGAACTTGCCAGAGCTTTCGTTGTCGCCATAGAGAAATTTTCAGTTACGTCCAGCGACCACTAATGCAACTTTGCACAATTTAGAATGTCTGGTATCAGCGAATTCCTTTTCTGCACTCAAGCGCTCTCCCGAGTACTTTGAACACGCTAGAAGCTTAGAAAACACTTAGCATTGAGATTACATCAGCCAGGGGCGGTCGTCCATTAACATTTTATGGGATCAGTTTAGTTACACATATAGCCATCAGAATTTGATTTTTACGATACAAGTTCATGTAAACAATGTTAGGGATAATTTTTGCTACATAAATAATTTTTGCCATAAAACGTCGCATTTATGCACTTCAGACTAATCACGACCAATAATTTTCCAAAGGAACAACAAGACGAATTTTTTTTTTTGCGTTTTCTCGCAAAATTTTCCCGTTTTTCATAAGAGATATTTATAGTAAGTAAGTTTTGGGAAATCGACGTACAGTTGGTTAAAATCAGGATAAAGATAAACGAAATTTCGATAAAATCAGGGAAATTTTACAAAAGGGCAATTTTAGCACTTTATGCACTTAGAGTAATCAAGATTATTAGCAACATGCCAGGCTAAGCCTCGGTGATTAGCACAGGCATGTGCAGCAAAAGTCGCCACGGCATCGTTAGCCTTTCCAAATTTAAACAGTGTGGTTTACCACAAATGTTATAATTTGGGAATTTATTATTATTATTAATATTTATTATTAGGAAATTTAGCTCACTTACCCAATTTGCACCTTATTCGACAATGCAGCAATAAATTCATTACTTCTTACTGATTAACTTCGTGTTAATGTTAGTACAGTAGGTAGTAACTAGTAATTTCTATTTATATTTTAATATATAGCATAACTATTCTCTATCTATTTTGTTTAAACATACCTAAGGGATTGACACACCATTCTTATATGAGTCAAGTATACCTTTCCGCGGCGGGTCTGTTTACACGACCAAGTGATTTGAGGTATACGGCGGACTCAAGAAGTTTTGAGTGGATACATTTCTTTTGTTTAAAGGAAATTTGAAATTGAGAAAGTTTTTCATTATTTTTATTGTGTTTCAAATTTGAATTTCACCTTTTAATTCCCTAATGCTATATTTGTTACCACCTGGAGTTTCAACGAAACTCAGAAGTAGCATTTAGAACATGCTTGCAACACTTATCTTTGTTTATTAATTCTACATTTTGTAATTTTGAAGTGAAATCTATTACTGACAATAAATTATTTCAGTTTATTAGAACACGCAATGGTATTTTAATATCAGGTTCAGGTCAGTTTATTGTCATTCAGAATTTGAATAATAATTTGAACACGCACAGATCAATTCAGCTTAACGAAGGGGAATCTTTATTTTTTAATTATCAGGATTTTTCGCAAATTATTGTGGATCAACAAATTTTACACACAAGAATGTTAGCTTTCGAACAAGTCAAAATGCAGGAAATTGAGTTATTACCTAATATTCCCAAGAATTTATCTGATTTCACTATTCCCCAATGGACTCCGCTTGAACTTGCTTTAAAACAACTTAATCAATCAATTAGTAAGAACATTTCATTTAAAGAATTAGTTTTAAACCCTTTGCCCATGTCTATATTAGTTTTGTTATTTGGAATGTGTTATTAACCGCAACCCTAGGATATTATTTTTATAAGCATTATCAGCTTGCGAAACAGATTAATTCAGAGCAGCGCAGTAATAATTAATAGGTTAAGGCAACACATTAATCATGGACATGAATATTTTAATTACGGTTGGATATTTTATTTAAATTTTCCTTATTTATTTTCAAAGAGTTATGGCAATTATTTTATATATTTAATTAATTTATTTTATTTTGATGAGACAATTTAATTTAATTGTAAAGAAAAGGCAGTGGAAATTAGTTGGTTTTGTGTACATGCATACTTGAATTATATATACCCATCCTATTGCAATTTCCTTTCTTTGTCATAATTTTTCCTTTTAACCTAACCTGTCTATACGGAGCGCCATGGACAAGCAATACCTACACCATCCATGGGCATTTTCTCGTGACGGATATCCGCAGGCAGTCTATTACCAGGCAGAAAGACTGATTACCATTCTACGAGGGAGACATGCAGACATTTTAAGTACTATTTCAAGAAGAGACTCGTCACCACCAATTTGAGGGAGACATGCAGACATTTCTAATTACTACACGGAGACTACCTTTTACAGGAAGGATGTAGTCAACCATACATTTCCCAGTATAGCGGACTACACTTTATCCACAGCACCTAGTGATGAAGCTAGATAAAATTCCCCTCCACACTGTTTGCAGTTAAAACAACAACTTTTCCCCATTTCCCAAGTTCTACGGGTAATTTACCACATTTTTTACATTACCCCAATGCAGTCAAGACGACAAGCAATCCAGAGAGAAGAAGCAGCATAGCAAACGTATTTTCTACAAACAGCAGTTCTGGTCATAAACAATAATTACAGAATTGTGCTACAGTGTTTCTACACATACACATGCGAGCTCCTATCATGTGTATCTATTTGGTTATTTAACATGCATTATGGGAAACAATACTTTTCCATAGTCCTTATATACATTTTCAGTTTTGTGTCATGCATAAGAACTAGTTTTATATGCATGCAAGTTTACATCATACTACAAGGAAGCGACAAGCACCAGTGGTGTCAATTGACCAGTGCAATTAGTGCATAATTTTTTTAAGACGAAATTTTGCACTTTGAATAATAAACGGACATGCAAGCAATAAAAAACATAATTTCAGCACTTTCGAACATTTTAGAAAGCATGCTTTAGTGACAATATTTTATGCATATGTTTGTCGCATGCAGGTATTATTGTTATTTTTTTTTCCCTTTTCTCACCAACATGGAATATTGAAAGCGACACATTTGTTCGCAGAACATTTATTTGATATTTAAACTCAAGCACATAGTTTTGTCACTTGGAAGATTATTAATTTTGTGTGCAGTCATACAAAGGTATTCACCACGCCATAGATGTGTATACAGTGTACAGTTTAAACGTAGAAAAGAAAATTGAACGCTATAATTCAGTTTTACCAGCGACAGTTTTCAGTGTAACTCACTATATGCATTGAATATTGTATAATAATACATTGGAATGTGCAACACAGCCATGCAAGTTTATATATTCGGCGATGTTAGGAGTGCAGTGCTACGTAGTTTGTAAAACATACGCACTTTGATATGATCAGGTTTTCACACGGACAAAACAGTGAGAAGTGACAATGTTTTACATGCTTACTTACGTGTACTTACTTGTGCACCTTTTTAAGGTTTTTTTATTTATTTGAAGAGTCCATATCGAGGGGCAATATAAGTAAACATTGTGAATTCCGTTCCATCTTGCACGACGCTCCAACCGCTTGCCTCGCGGAACACACAGAGTCGTTACCGCGTGGCGAGACATCACAGACTCTTGACTAGGAGCAGGTTGATGAGCAATTATACATAATACACATTACGTACACGCACATGTGATACATTAAGAGTTTTATCGCTCAACGACACGAACGTTTGTGATTTCTAGTCCTATAATAGTATATATTATTGTTTTTTACATCGTATAAACATACGAATTTGTTAGTATTAAGGGTATTATTCATTTTAGAGTTTAGGGAATAAAATTTTTTTTCATTCAGGCTACGGCAATCAAGGGAAAGTTATGTTTTGGTTAATTATTTTTGTATATTTGGTTTTTTATGAAAATATATGGAATTGGCGAACCTGAGTCATGTCAAGCTTTGCGATTTGACTTTTAAATTTTCAAAGGAGAAAATTTTTCCTAGAAGGCGCGAACGTATCAATCCATAGGATTGTATGTTTATTTTATTAAGTCTCTCTGAACGCTTCATGTTGACCAGGGCATTCACTTGTTTTTCTCTCAGCTGTCTCAAGCCTCTTAGGCATGTTTACAATGCGTTGTGTTGTGCCATGCAAACCTCCTGAGCATTCAGGAAACAGGTAACACTTCTGGGTTTGGTGTCAGCGGTTTGCATGGTAGCAATTATAATAAACACGATTCGGCGATTCGGCATCGAGGAAGAGCTCGATGGCCAGGGAATATAGAGGTGAGACAAGCTGGGAAGTGACTGGACTTTGGGAATTGAGTTGGTAGAGAGAGGAGGTCAGCAAGACAGGAGGTCGATAGTGGAAGCACGCTTTGGTCAACACTTAGAGAGAAGCTTACAGAGGACTTCGCTATTTTCGATTCAGCTCAGAGACTTCAGTTAGACAGGTAATTATCCTACACCCAGCCATGATACAGGTTCAACGGTTCATAAAATCCAACGAGTTGCCATTGTCTTTTCAGTAGTTTAATTCCTTTGTGTTTATTTGTACCTTTCGCATGCCAAGCAATAACTCGTCATGTCAATGACGAGTGGTCTCATCAAGAGGATGAATGATGAGTAGTTTACATCACCCCATCAGTAAACTGGTTCAGATCCCTTCATTCTATAGAATGACACGATATGAGTAAAAATACAATAGAACTCCTTTTATTTCACACCTCTACTAATAATTGATTGATTGAGTTTTAAGTCCAATTTTATGCGCAGATAGGTTAGTTGGGACTGGGCCTACAGTTTTATGTGAGATACGAAGTACTATGTGCCTCCAGCAGGTATCGAACCCTGGATCACTTGATTATAATGCGACGACGGAAATTCTGCTAATGCTATCCCCTTATTATCGAAGGACCCTGGGTTCAGTTTCCTGGAGGAGGTACATTCTACGATGAATTATACATTGAAGGCTCAGTTCCGATTAGTTCATCTGACCACAAATTACACCTAGAACGAACCCTTGCAATTATATTGATGTGAATGACGTGACGTGTCCAATGGGCGTATGTGCTGGTCATAACTCCTCCTTGGATAAGTATTCCTAAAAGAAGAGGATCAACGGCAGGAGAAGATGGCATATGAGGACCAGCTACTAAAAAGTATACGTACTACCCCCCTCCCCCTTCGAAAACACTGGGCACAACATTGATATAAGGGCACTCTTTGATGTGTCGAATAAGTTGCAAATCTGCACATTATATTTCCAATATTACGTAATGCTTACAGCATATTCTGTGCACGTGCCAGAAAAAAATAATCTAGACCCGCCTATGACTGTCGAGCTGCTGCCGTGCAAAACGAATAGAGGGACAAAACAATAAAGACACAACAAGACTTTCTAGATTTGCTTTGGTGCATGCCGGTAATGAACACGGTTTTGTCTCAAACAAGACAGTGTGCCGATAAATGTGAAACAGGCCTCTCCGATGGCACAGTGGTAACGTCCTGGTTTGATACCCTTTGGAGGCATATAGTGGTTCGGATCCCAGTTTAAACTGTAGGTCCCGTCCCGATTAGCCTTTCTGTGCAAAAAGTGGACTTAAAGGGAAAAAACACGGCCAACGTACACGATGAAATGGACAGCAAGACGTATGACAAGTATATTCGGGAACAGTTATTTGCAAATCTCCCTCCATGGACCGTCATTACTCTGTACCACAGCCGCATGAAAGAACAGCTTCCCATCAAATCATGGCGAAAGGATTTGTATTCTTGTATTGAACAGTACCCGTTCCGTTAATCACTAACTTTTGTTTCGGCGTGTACTACAGCAGAAGTTCGATGCACGCCGGAGCCTTCTTCCACTGCGCACCATGCGGCAACACTGTCCCCATAAGCCCCATACTGAACTCTTAAGTTGGGCTCACCAATACCTCTACCTCTCTTGTCCCCTCGCCCCCCGCTGCAATGGTTGAAAGCCCAGGCTTTCAGGTCCCCTAGTCTATCTCCTATAGGACAGATAGGGGATTGGTTTCTCATAATTTTTTTGTAAATCCTCTAAAGAACTCAGGGTAAAATTTTCTGCAGTACTTACGTTCTCTGTATTTACACAACCTTTTACACGTTGTACAATATGTATGTATAATATGGGATTTAGTTTTATTATTTATGAAATGAGAACGTGTTATGTGCAGACAATAATGTTATGCTTTCTTTCTTTTTTTTCAAATATGGAACATATAATGATTAAATTACAAATGTGTGCTCAGGCTCTCTGTCACTCTCGTTTTAGTAGGTTTTTATTTAAATATACTAATCTTGGCCTCTAACAGTCATAAATACGGATGTATTTATTTGGGCAAGAGAACGCGCTTTCATATTGTTGTTGGTTTGGTTTATTTTACTTCGCTTTTCTGCCACATTTGGTTATCGCGAAAATGAGGATGAGTGATGATATGATGAAATTGATGAAGGGACCTTATATGAACAATCCAGGCCAGAATTCGAACCCGTGATGAGTGCGCATTCTTGTCCTATGTGTTGCAGTGAATAATGAAATAATTTGGAATGAAAAATGTATCTCAGAACTCAAAAAGTCAAATGAATATCATTGAAGAAACTACAAAAAAGTGTGTTGTGTTTTCTTACCTATTTTGTTTCTGTGCACAAAGTGCACTTAAAACACCAAATCAACCAACCGTGGGGGAGTTGTTATCACAGCGCGCTACGACACCAGGAGTTCCGGGTTCGAACCCAGACCTGGGCATTCATTTTATCGTATCATCTTCGCAATTAAGCAAATGTGACAAAAAAAGCGACGCTAAGGAACAAAAATGAAATCAAATCATTGATTGATTATATGATTTGGTTTATTTTACTTTGCTTTTTCGCCACTTTTGGTACGATAAAATTGATAAAGGGACACACACAAAGAATATCCATGGCCAAGCCGAGATTCGAACCCAGGATCTCTGGCTTAGAGTAAAATCAAATCGTTTTTAATTTTCGAATGTGGGTGGGGGTTACGTGCACTTTTTTTAGGAATACTGGGCCCTAAAGGGAGAAGGGGTGTGACCCACACCAACCCCCCCTTGAGCACGCCACTGACTGCTACCCCAAGTGTAGACGTCACCGCACGTCACTGCAATTTTCAGTTTATACAATTTTACTGACACACGTAATAACACAAGAAAACAATAGAATGTCTTCTATCCGATTTAATTTGAAAATTACTTGCAGGAATGTCAAAACTTAAGCTTTTTTAACCACCACAGAACACATGAAGAAACAGAAGAGTTGGGAGTGTTTTGCCAAAAGTTGATTTCTGAATTAATATTAACATACATTTACGAGGTTTGACTCTCCCAAAGTTATGAACGATAAAATCTAGTCCCGATTAGCCTACCTGTGTCTAAGACGGACTTGAACAAACTCAAATAAGAAATCCGTTAGCTCTTAAAGATTAATCTGAAGCACGTACTCACCTAAGGCGCAGAACCTTGCAATTTAGTTTTAAAAGAGCTATCAGTAAATGAGTAATTTTTTGAAATGAACAATGCCTTAGATCAAATATCAAATAGTGCTTTTATACATACAAATCTTAGATTAATTCACCTGATGGAATGGAAGTTACAGCAACTAATCTCTTCCAGAAAAATTCCTTTTGAAAGCACAATCACGGCGGCGGCTCTTTTGTCGTGACCTATCGTACAAACCGAAAGAAGTATTATTTTTTCATGGATCTTCATCTATTAAATATTCAATCTTTCTTTGACAGGCTTCAAAGGCATTCAAATATATAATGTCCCACGCACTTGCATTATTTATTCAATTATTTGACACATTTCTCAAGAATATGGTCAATAACGAGTATTTAAAATTTAGTTCTACGGAGATGAAAGAGATACACTAGATAATATATGAGTTAAGTTCAAGATGGCGTGTTGTCGTTGGTCAGCGAAAAGGGGACCAAAGCGTCACTTTAAATCACAGAGTAGCCTATTTGACATAAGTGAACGAATGTTGTGGATATATTCCTACAGATCATTGTGTATATTGTTACTTGACGCTGCAGAATCATCGTGTGATTCACTCGCATATTATATACTATATTTCATGTTGTCCGAATAATTCCAAAATAACGACGCTTATAATCGGAGAGTCCTAGAGCTATGCGTCTTTTACAAATAAACAAACATTTCAATTTTTTTGAAAAATCTTCCAAATACCACTATATTTGACATAAAATGGAATAGTTTTAGATATGCATTTTAATAACTATCCTTTATATTTTTCGTACATAAAATTTCACATACCTACACTCAACAATACCATTTTTCCACTTGTAAATGGCACAACTATACTTTGTTTGACGTTCAGAAAAAATATAATTACACGCACATACATTGCAAACAGTACATTATCTCATTTGAATACTTAGGTACCGATAGTACAGTCAGAAACATTTCTGAGTTGCATCCCAGAAGTGCCCCTTACTGTACAATAATGAGGAAAAATTATATTCTAGCACAATGTTTATATTTTTATAAGTTCTCTAGCCATATTGGTTCGATTCTTTTGTTGTTCATACTTTGGCAAGAAGATCTTCATATTTATCTTAAATATAGACTAAGTAAGTGTAATAATACATGTTATTTAAAAATAATGCATAGCTACTTGTATTGAAAGTTCTGAGTTTGAATTCCGAAAGATTTTTTTTTTTTTTTTTTTCTAAGAGCTACAATTTCAAATTGTATTAAGATCCGTACCTGGGTGATAAGTTTTGTTTCAACTGCAATTGCATTACTCGTATATCTTTAACTTAATCTTTTGTTCATGGTTTGCTTCGCATTTACTTATTTACTTTCTTCTGATAATTATATGCGATGCCCAATCAGGAGCAAGGTGTATGCTCGAATACATTATCATAAAATACTTCATTGGCTACAGTTTTTCTCCAACAATTAGCGAGTTCGAAATCCGTGTGCTTTTCCCCTTCATGTATGTCATATGTTCATACATTATTCACTCCCGTTGTGTAAAAAAAACGAGAAAAAACAGGAAAGTCGAAGTAAAGATTGTAATGATGCGATCATTACTGGATCCTTTTTTATGTTATAAATTGTGTATGTCTATGTATTCCTGTACGTTTGGGTTCTTGGCCGTTGGGGAGCGGTAAGTTTCCAGTAACGGTTTAGGTCATTAGCGGGGCCTATAAAAGGAAGGGAAGGGAGCAGTCGGTCTCAGATGTTTCAGTGCAATTCGGCGAGGTAAAGAGGTGTCGTTTCTCTATGGGGCGAAACGAAGAATCTTTCTTGATAATATGAATAGGCGGATACTTTAACTTTCTTTCTTTCTTTTAATACACACACTTGCTCTTTTCACATTATTCCAATAGTTTATTTCATGTGGGAAACCGGGTACACAACACACATACCTTCAGCCACCTTTTTTGGTACTGAGGGTTATATATTTTTTTTTTACTCGTGGAGCCAGTGGCTACGTGAGTCTACACACTCTCTTCGGGAAGGGGGGACAGGGTACACCGGAATGTAATTTTGTGAACAACGGCCAAGAATTAACTTCTGTAAATATAATATGAATAAACCTATATATATCTAAAAGGAAATGGGCGTTAAGTTGTAATTTGAAGAGGTGCGTGTCTATTGCCTAAACTAGCATCCACAGAACTTCAGGTACTGCAAGTTTTGAACCTCGGGACAAGGATTCAAAAATGTATGGTTGTGTATATTGTGTATGTTGCTGAGAATCAGCTTAAAAGCACAAAATATACCGTTACAAGATAGAAAGAAAATATTTTATTGTGGTGGTCACATTTCATTGCACGATGTCAAATAAATTCTTGTAGGTGTTAATGCATTGAAATTCATTGATAATAATCATACATACAATTCACTGACATGTGCATAAGAATTACTTTTACAATTTGTATACATATGTATAATTTGAAGTGCTTATTTGTGTGTTAGAAACTTCGATTATGTTTACAGTTTCTTGTAAATTAGCGTGTTAGGTTCCTCGTTTGTACTATGCCAGGGTGCGAAATCCTTGGGGAAACAGGGGGATTCCCCCCACCAACAAGATTGGCCTCAAAAATCCCCCCGACCAGAATTTTCCAGATACCAGGGGGAGATATTGTCACAGCAACAAAATACATTGATTTCAAATGCATTTTACCAAGGATATTATCGCAAGACACACACTACCTCTTTCAAGAGACCATTAACAGATCTACACCAATAGCAATTATACGCACAATAAAAGTAAAACAATAAAGCAAGCAAATATAAGTAAGAAATCTAATTGCTTTATTTTATATTTATTAACATTATAAATATGTATGTATCGGATCAAGATAGTGTGGGGCGTTACCCCCACACCCCCTATACGCCTTCATGGCGTGGTGCTAAGCACAAGGGAGCACTTTACCTTTTTTATGTAATATATACTAAATACGCCCCTGGCTAGATACATCAGAAGTTTTGAGCGATGCCGGTAAACAAGTTTCAAGATGGAAAGACATCAAAAACCCACAAGAGTTCGCAAAATATATCTTGTGATGTTCGTAGAGACTATATTAAATAGTTTGAAATTTGTAGTTTAGAAACTTGAATTTTGGGGATTTCTGAAAGTAATCAAGGGTTTAAATTTCAATTTTTGTGAAGCAACATCTCAGGAATTGTGCAACTTTTGACGTTACGTCATTTCAGTGTATTGTTCTTGTTCGGGTTTTCTTTTGAATTTGTATGGAGACCATTGGTTTGTGTATTAGATAGGGGTACACAAAATACTTCTTTCCTTAATATAACACACTTATGGGGGGAAAAACACTTGGAAACTCCATGTTTTTTCTATGGTTCGTCCACAAAGGTTTTTCCTTGTATTGGCATTTGTAAAACACCGGTTATTTTGTTTCCATACTTCTCCCGGTTTCCAATTGATGGCTTCACATTCATAAGGTGGCCAGATTTTCAAGACAACAAAACGGGACATTTTTCACATTGTCCTGAAGATATTACGGGACAACAAAATGTACATATTTTAATGTAAAAACTGTTTCGTCCAAATACTTAAATTTGAAAACTGATCACTAATAAATAACTTACATAATAATGGTGATATGCAAGCAGTCGTCTAGAAATAGAAGTCATCGTGTGTATTTTGCCGATCAATGGATCTTCAGTACGTTCTTCTTTTCAAATAATATTTTGTAAATCACACGTGTGATTAAAGTTTAACAGCTTTTAATTTTTTACTGAAAGATCGTTTTTGTCACTTCTCCATAAACATTCATGTACGAAAACACTCGTTCGGTTGGGGCATTAGTTCCAGGGAAGCAGAAAAGGAACTCCAATATTAAAAATAATATTGGATTGATTGATAGTAGAGTAA